>NC_092090.1:15406636-15564918 GCF_045679555.1 Salvelinus alpinus
TTGTTGTGGTGTATAGGACTGTCTTTACTGTTGTTGTGGTGTATAGGACTGTCTTTACTGTTGTTGTGGTGTATAGGACTGTTGTGGTGTATAGGACTGTCTTTACTGTTGTTGTGGTGTATAGGACTGTCTTTACTGTTGTTGTGGTGTATAGGACTGTCTTTACTGTTGTTGTGGTGTATAGGACTGTCTTTACTGTTGTTGTAGTGTATAGGACTGTTGTTTACTGTTGTGGTGTATAGATTGTTGTTGTGGTGTATAGGACTGTTGTTTACTGTTGTTGTGGTGTATAGGACTGTTGTTGTGGTGTATAGGACTGTTGTTGTGGTGTATAAGACTGTTGTTGTGGTGTATAGGACTGTCTTCACTGTTGTTGTGGTGTATAGGACTCTGTCTTTCATATCTTTATACCCTCTGAAAATTATCTCTCTAGCTCTAACTTTTGTTTCTCCCTCTCTCTCTCTCTCTCCAACCCTCCCATTTATCTCCCTCTCTTTCTCTCCTCATGTTTCTCTCCTCTCTCCTCTTCATGTTCCAACACAGGCATCTTCAAGAGCACCTGCTACATCGATGTGCGCTGGTTTCCCTTTGATCTCCAGAGGTGTGACCTGAAATTTGGCTCTTGGACCTATGGGGGCTGGTCTCTGGACCTACAGATGATTGAGGCAGATATCACAGGTTACATCCCCAATGGAGAGTGGGACCTAGTGGGTAAGAGTTAGTGGCTGGCCAGTATTGGACAAGATATTGTCACCACAAAACCTGGGTTATGATGGCAAGGTTGTTTGGAAGACTGTGCTGCCAGTCCTGTATGGGCCATATACCAATATTCTTCTTACAGTATGTATTTTGGATAAAAGTGTCTAAATTACAATATTACATAAAATTATTACAATAACTGTTTTGAACAAGCATGGAAGTTTGGGAAAACTCGCAAATACCCAGACTATTATTTTTACATTTTGAGTTTAACTTTCAAACTCGATGGTCAAACTATAAAAGCTAGATCCTGTATGTATGATTGATCACATTTAAATAAAATAGGAGAATTCATTTTAAAGGCTTTTCCTCAGCAGTACAGATCTTTAGTGAAATTGGCTTCGACGGAATCCCTGGCAAATTGACTAATGTATTTACAAGAGAGGGCTTCTAATGAAATGCCATCCCAGTGCTGGCAGCCAGTGGTAGGCTTTACTCCTTTGAATATAGTTTTTCTTGCATGTTGGACTGCTTATAAAGAAAAATGGCAGACACTATTACTGTAATGGGGAACTGATGAAAACTAACAGGACCATTTGATTCAGGGTCAAACTCCCAACATCCTTAACTTACAAAAGTTTCCTTATTGTGAAACACCATTCATTTGCCTGGGGAAAGAATACAGCCATTACTGCAAATCATTTCAGTACAGCCCAAATTGAGTCCTCAAACTGTAATTGACTCCCTATATTGTTGTCTTCCTGGTGTATGATACAGAGGTGCCGGGGCGCAGAAACGAGCGCTTCTACGACTGTTGTAAGGAGCCTTACCCTGACGTAACCTTTACTGTGGTGATGCGTAGACGTACCCTCTACTATGGCCTCAACCTCCTCATCCCATGTGTTCTCATCTCCACCTTGGCCCTGCTTGTCTTCCTGCTGCCTGCAGACTCTGGGGAGAAGATATCACTGGGTCAGCTCCGTGGGTTGGTGGGTGGGTGGGTCAGCTCCGTGGGTTGGTGGGTGGGTGGGTATTGGATCGATGGATGGATGGTTGGGTGGATTACTACTATTGGACATTAAACATAAATAGGTTATTAAATCAACAACTGTAACTAGGGGTGTGGGGTTGTCATCTAAGGAGTTCTCATTGTGACAAATTCTAAAATGAATGTACAAACATCATGATATTCATTGATGTCAATGGGAGATTTGTGTGGCAATTAAGCGTATATTTCAAGCTAGGATCAACCTACATGCCAGGCAAGACACCCTATACTTCTCACAAGGTAATGCACGTATTATTATTATTATTATGAGTTTATAACTCAGTATTCACTCAATCCACACTGAGGGAAACCAGCCACTGGAAAAAATATTCATGAAAAGCTCCAGCAGTTGGTCATCAAGCAAATTCTTATGCACCTCTCAGAAGTCAGGCTTCAGTCTCCAGATTACTCTGATTTATCATTCAGTGCTAAGAGAATCATATTGAAAATCCCATTTCCATCTCTCAGATCCTGGCTGAGTGCTGACTGTTGGCTTCGAGCTGTATAAGGCATCAAGGCATGCCGGGCGATTTATGTATGTCTACACGTCTCGTTGGAAAGATTAGGATCCTGCAATGGAGATGGTTTCCTTAATTAACCCAGTGTTTCTCCAAAAGAGCTGTGTGTGTGTGTGGCAGCTGTTTGGGTGTCTAGAGGGGTGACGGGGAAAGCAGGAAATGTGTTTGATGTAGTCAGTCAAACTTCAAACGAAGAAGAAAAACATCTTGCTGTAATGTATATGATTTAATACTGCCGTGTTGTTTTTAGTACAGTATTTACACACTATGCAACATGAAAGATTTATGAATCAAACTTAGTTGAAAGTGTGACCATTACAAAACACCATCTGCCTTTATGATCAAGACTTACTGTATCAACCAACCAACACCATTATCTGTCAGCCTTTTTAGAAGTGATCAATGCACAACGGAAGACGTATTCAGCTTCAGTTCCTTCTGAGGAAACTGCCGTGGCTGACTTGAACAGAGACAGGGACTGTTGATCAGGGGAAAGAGAGACATGAATATCCAGGCAGGGTCAACACTGCTGTTGTCTTTATGGTCCTTGGGTGTGCAGTGAACACACCTGCCAACAATATCTTGTGTCTCAAATGGAACCTTATTCCCTTAATGGTGCACTCCTTTTGACCAGAGCCCTATGGGTAAAAGGGTTCTATTTGGGACATAACTGACATCCCTGACAGTGAGTCACAGGTCAAGCCTCTACGATCAATAGCTTTCGGAAATTAAATCAGCGAGCTGTCTGCTCAGTTTAAGTCTTGTTTTAGACATGCCTGGCTGATGTTTTTTATTTAGCGAGGAGAATTGTGCTTCAATCTGAGAACGCATCGAGTGAGTCACGGCCGTTTATAATTATATTTCTACTGTCTTTAGTTTTTAGTCTTATTTGTTTTATTTTCTTAGTTCAGACATGCTCAGACTCTGGGCGGATTAGATGGAGATATTTTCAACATTTCCCTTTTGTAATGTGTCAATTGATAACCTATATGCCATTCAGCAGATGCTTTGATCCAAAGCGATTTACAGTCAAGCGTACATAGATTGTTTACGTATGGGTGATGCCGAGAATCAAACCCAATATCCTTGTGTTGCAAGCGCCATGCTCTACTAACTGAGCTACAGAGGACCGTGTTCTACTAACTGAGCTACAGAGGACCGTGCTCTACTAACTGAGCTGCAGAGGACCGTGTTCTACTAACTGAGCTGCAGAGGACCGTGTTCTACTAACTGAGCTACAGAGGACCGTGTTCTACTAACTGAGCTACAGAGGACCGTGTTCTACCAACTGAGCTACAGAGGACCGTGTTCTACCAACTGAGCTACGGAGGACCGTGTTCTACTAACTGAGCTGCAGAGGACCGTGTTCTACTAACTGAGCTGCAGAGGACCGTGTTCTACTAACTGAGCTACAGAGGACCGTGTTCTACTAACTGAGCTACAGAGGACCGTGTTCTACTAACTGAGCTACGGAGGACCGTGTTCTACTAACTGAGCTACAGAGGACCGTGTTCTACTAACTGAGCTACAGAGGACCGTGCTCTACTAACTGAGCTGCAGAGGACCGTGTTCTACTAACTGAGCTACAGAGGACCGTGTTCTACCAACTGAGCTACAGAGGACCGTGTTCTACTAACTGAGCTACAGAGGACCGTGTTCTACCAACTGAGCTACAGAGGACCGTGTTCTACTAACTGAGCTACGGAGGACCGTGTTCTACTAACTGAGCTACAGAGGACCGTGTTCTACTAACTGAGCTACAGAGGACAGTGTTCTACTAACTGAGCTACAGAGGACCGTGTTCTACTAACTGAGCTACAGAGGACCGTGTTCTACTAACTGAGCTGCAGAGGACCTACTGAGGATATATGGCTACTATTTGTCTAAGATTGAAATCATTTAGCTACCAAGCACCTTATTTACTGAGTTGTTACCTGGCTGGCAGTTTGTTACCTGGCTGACAAGTTTGACATTTGGGAAAAGTAGCTGTTGCTATGGTTATTGTCAGGAACACACAGAAGAGAAGTTCCTAGCGAGTGGAAGGTGAGCCAGTGTGCTTTGAGATACCCAGGAATTGACACCTAATCACTTAGAGATATTCAGCCCCCTTCTATGTCTGGAATTCAGTGGCTTAGAGACCCAGCCAGCTCGTTAGCAAGCTTCAGGGGGGATTGTCTTAAATCTCCACCCACAGGTGTTTGATGTCGTTCCCACATTTCCACTCGAACCCTGTAAGCCTCAAGGCAGTATGATGATGAACCACGATAGTAGATATTGCTATTTCAGATCCCTCTGTCATTGTAGGCTAAAACCCAGTGAAGCAGCACTGGATTCTGAAAAAAGCAGGAAACGGAAGACTGTGTAAATTAGCATAATAATAAAACAGAATAGTGTTTGATTACATGGATGGGATAAACAATAGAACTGAGCACAGTGAAATGCAGACTAGAATAGAACACAATGCCACTCAATATACCTTGGTGAAATCCAGTTCAACCCATTGGGTACACAAGGATATTATGCTGCAATGTGACACAATACAGCAGATGATTCCACCGGAATAAATTATAGATTGGTATTCATAGCAAGCCATTTTGTTAAAAAAACAACGACTCAGAAATGTGCAAAATAATGGTAGGCCTATGTGTAAAATGGTGTTTATTAAAATGTGTAATGTCTGTTTAATATAATTTTAAGGATTATTTCACATTCCAAAATAACCATACTGTTAATCACACAGACTACATTAACCCCTTCCTGAGTGCTAACTAATTTACGTTTGGTTCCAGGGATAACAGTGCTGCTCTCACTGACCGTCTTCATGTTGCTGGTTGCAGAGATCATGCCTGCAACCTCTGACTCAGTACCTCTAATCGGTAAGATTGTCTATTTTTAAATTGGAAATTTAATGGCTGCCATTTTGAAAAGGCCAGCAGTATAATTTCATAATCTTCAGGAGAGGAAGAGCTATTGGAGGCTTGGAAGTGACTTAGTGTAAATTCCTAATCTCTGTATTTATCAAACTCAATGGTGTGGGGGGCTATTTCTCAACCTGAAAAATATTGATTCGGAAGAGTGACAAATGAGCACCCCTCATTGAGATAAAATGATGCCCATTTCAATAACTCCTGGTATGGGGAGTTCTGTCATTTAGCCACTAGTCCTCTGTCCACATTCATCTCTCTTCCTCTCCGTCCTCTCTTTCTCTCTCTCTCTCTCTTTCTCTCTTGCTCTCTGTATTGTAGCTCAGTACTTTGCCACCACCATGGTCATTGTGGGTCTCTCTGTGATCGCTACGGTTCTGGTCTTACAATATCACCATCACGATCCTGATGGAAGCAAGATGCCTAAGTGGGTGAGTGTATTTTTACACAAACCCATAACCTGAAATTACAATGAAATCTTATTACTTACTCACTATTTCTACATCCGGACTCCCATTGTTGTGATTCTGCCAAAGAAAGCCTTTCAGTGGTAGAGTGCTTTATAATAGGTCTCAAAACCCTTTGCCTGGGAAGGGGGAAGTCATTCACTGACAATGTGTAGCACCAATCTGAGTGATGCCCAGCAGCCATTTTGTGCTAGAACATTGGGTATCATAGTGGAGGGCTGAGGAAGACATTTGGACAATTAGAAGCAGGGGAGGATTAGGCAGCCATGATAGCGTGAAGGGCCAGGGAACACTGTTGCCATGCGATCGTCACCACTGACCACTGAGTGTCAGAACACCTCATTCAAATGAATCATGCTGGGAGGATTTGAGTAAAAGTTTCATATTCTATCTCTTAGTATCTCCAGTCAGTACACTGCCGTGCACAGTACATTCATTCTGGTTTTACTTTCTGATTGTGTGAAGACTCGGGTGATTCTGCTCAACTGGTGCGCCTGGTTCCTGCGTATGAAGCGGCCCGGTGAGGACCGTGTACGCCCGGCCTGCCACAACAAGCATCCCCGTGGGAGCCTCACCAGCCTGGACCTGAACGCCAGCGCCTCAGCCCCCCACTCCACCAACGGCAACATGCTCTACATCGGCCTGGAGAGCATGCACTACGCTACAGCTGCCACCTCCCCCGACTCCGGGGTGCTGTGCGGCCGTCTGGTGTGTGGTGGGAGGGAGGACGAGGTGCTCTTGCCCACGCGGCCCACCTCTTCGGCGGGGAGCCTGGAGCCCGATCTGGCCAAGATCCTGGATGAGGTGCGCTACATCGCCAAGCGTTTCCGCGACCAAGATGAGGATGAGTTGGTGTGCAACGAGTGGAAGTTTGCGGCGTCAGTGATCGACCGGCTCTGTCTCATGGCCTTCTCTCTCTTCACCATCCTCTGCACCATCGGTATCCTCATGTCGGCACCTAACTTTGTGGAAGCCATTTCCAAAGACTTCTTTACCTGAGAGCTTGAAACGTTCACATGCAATACACTACATTGTTTTTGAAATCTTATGGTTGCATAATCACATTACAAGACACAGAGATTACTTATATCAAATGATTGAATATTTGTCTGTGATATAGAGAGAGAATACATTATGTCTGCATAAATATTCCATTTACAAGATGTACAGTTTTTTCACATTCAACCATTTCCCTGCAGGATGCTGCAGGATGTCATCTGGTGGAAAGTCGTGTTGTATGTAACTGGCTTAAAGGAATCTAGGCCTTAGATGTTACAGCCAACCAACACAGAAGAGTTAATAGCCATGCCTTGTAATAGCTTTATAAATACCAAGGTTACTTCAATTGAATCCAATGTGTTTTTGTCCACTTGAGTAATTGCTTATTGGCTACCCTTTATAACGTTTCAAACGTTTTCTCTTATGTGGTGTAAAGAGAAATTGATGGACAGCTTTGGGTTCAAGGTTTCTGTCAAAGTTATTGTTGGTTTTGTGTTTGTAGATCGTGTGGTGATATGTAGTGTGTAGTTTCGGCAACTTTATTGCATCATCATCATCATCATTATGTCTACAAGAACAAAACACAATACTCCATCAGCATTATGTTTGCACCTGTACATTTAAAAAAAAAAAACTAAAATTGATTTATTTGCCTTTTTGTTTATTTACTGATCATTTCAATACGCCGTAGTGCTTGGGCTTAGAAAGCATCCCTAGAAGATTTGTAACAGGTGCAGCATGTCCTCCATCAGCCTGGTCTCATAGACTAGACGTAACATAGTAAATATAAATCCGGGACTCTCAAATTAGTATATGTTATGTTTGGTATGGTTACATAAGACAGTGTCTTGGATTTACGTAAATAATAATATGAAATGCTCTAAGACCAGGTGGCCTCCATTCATGACATTCTCACTAAAGTGTTTGTTACCACTTGTTTTTTTTAACAGTTTTACTGTAGATGCTGTTCATGGAATTTGAGGACTGATGATGTCATACTCCCTCTCTAAAACACATGAATGGAATTGAACCCGTTTTGATTGAAGCGCCATCTTTTATTCTATTATCAAGTATCTGTGCCACATACAGTATATGTTTTGTGGACTCTCACTAATAAATGCATTTTTCTAGATGTGAACTACAATGTATCTTGATTTAATTACAGTTTCATTATCATTTACTAAGTATGTGTAAAGTGGGATATTTACGCAGTATATTACAGTTAATATTGCTATACTTTCAGCACTTCAGTTCATCAATAAGAGCATACACTTTATTACAGTATCACCTACATAACATGTATGGTCCACGTTGTCTTCAAACAGCAAGAGCAAACCTAATATGGTGATCCCTCAGAAATGTAGTCATTGCTTATATGGGTATTCAAGAGCAGAAATAATGATCAGTAAGATATACATTTACTTTATAATGACTTGATCTCCCATTTTAGGCTAATATTACAATGTTATGATTATGAAGAGATACAGCTGTTGGCAATCTACTTTTTGCAGTATATAGGATGGCAACATATAGCTATAAGGCTGTTGTGTTATTTTCTATTGCAATCCATTTTAAGAATCAGACTAAGCATAATGATTCTGAAATAGAGCTCTTAAATGTCATTGTTTACAACATTGGGATGTCATTTGTAGCCAGCAGCACATTATTTATTACATATAAACCACCTTTGTCAGATAGTCAGTGCTTGACTTGGGCAGGAGCTCACCGGAGCTGAGGACCGGCACCTACATTTTTCTACTGTGGAGCTCCTGTTCCTCTTATAGAATATTATCTCAAAAGTACTGTGGAACTCCTGTTCCTCTTATAGAATATTATCTCAAAAGTACTGTGGAGCTCCTGTTCTTCTTATAGAATATTATCTCAAAAGTACTGTGGAGCTCCTGTTCCTCTTATAGAATATTATCTCAAAAGTACTGTGGAGCTCCTGTTCCTCTTATAGAATATTATCTCAAAAGTACTGTGGAGCTCCTGTTCCTCTTATAGAATATTATCTCAAAAGTACAGTGGAGCTCCTGTTCCTCTTATAGAATATTATCTCAAAAGTACTGTGTAGCTCCTGTTCCTCTTATAGAATATTATCTCAAAAGTATTGTGTAGCTCCTGTTCCTCTTATAGAATATTATCTCAAAAATACTGTGTAGCTCCTGTTCCTCTTATAGAATATTATCTCAAAAGTATTGTGGAGATCCTGTTCCTCTAATAGAATATTAGCCTAAAAGTATTGTGGAGATCCTGTTCCTCTAATAGAATATTAGCCTACAAGTATTGTGGAGCTCTTGCACCTAAATATAAACAGTACCGGCACCCAACATTAGTACTGACACCTATTTCAGTCCAAGTCAAGCACGGCAGATAGTCAAGATTTCACTTGGAGCTCATTCAACAGAGCCATTATGCTAAGAAGGAAACTAAGTGGATTGTGCTAAATATTTGCTGAGTGTGACAAACCACCGACACCCATTTCTTAAATAAATCTTTGTTATCAAAAGAGCATTTGAGCACTGGATAATTTAATGCTGCAGTAATGGAAAGGCATATTCCACTTAGTATTTTGGCAACCCTTTCCATAATCATACTGGCAGTATAATGTTGAACAAATCAGACTTGAGGTGCTGGAACTATGGCCCTGTCACGCCCTGACCTTAGTTCCTTTGTTATGTCTCTATTTTGGTTTGGTCAGGGCGTGAGTTGGGGTGGGCATTCTATGTTTTTGTTCTATGTTTTATATTTCTATGTGTTTGGCCAGTGTGGTTCTCAATCAGAGGCAGCTGTCTATCGTTGTCTCTGATTGAGAACCATACTTAGGTAGCCTCATCCCACCTGTGTTTTGTGGGTAGTTGTTTTCTGTTGTGTGTCTGCACCAGCCAGAACTGTTTCGGTCATTATCTTTGTTATTTCAGTGTTCATTTAATAAATATGGACATGTACCACACTGCACCTTGGTCCTCTCCTTCCAACAGCTGTTACAGGCCCATAAAAGGCATTGTAAAGAGTATTTGGTATCTACTATATAACAATGACGTGCCTATAAAGTTTTATTCTCCCTGCAAGTACAATGATGAAGTTGAAATTTTGTCTATTGATTTCAGATTGAGGCCTAGGTGGGTCTACGACTGACAAACTTCTGAAAAAATCTTTCTGATTAGGGCATTTATATAGGCCTAGTTACTTACTGTATGAACATTTTTAACTACTGATTTTTAAATTACATTTTGTGGCTATTTGATGTTCTACGGTTAACTCAAAATAGGGCTACTTAATGTTATCCCTCACTTCAAAGGCAGTTATAGTCAATGAACTAATCACTGATCATAATCTTGATGTGATTGGCCTGACAAACAGCTTAAGCATGATGAATTTACTGTGTTAAATGAGGCCTCACCTCCTGGTTACACTAGTGATCATATCCCCCGTGAATCCTGGTTACACTAGTGACCATATCCCCCGTGCATCCCGCTAAAGCGGGTGTTGCTAACATTTACGATAGCAAATTTAAATTCACCAAAAAAAATGACGTTTTCGTCTTTTGAGCTTCTAGTCATGAAATCTATGCAGCCTACTTGTAACGCTCGTCGTTAGGCGAAAGAGAGGAGGACCAAGGTGCAGCCTGGTAAGTATCCATTTTAATAAGGATACTTGAACAAAGAACAATAAACCGACAAACGAACGAAGACAAAACAGTCCCGGAACAGGAACAATCACCCACAACCCACAATGACAAAACAGGCTACCTAAATATGGCTCCCAATCAGAGACAACGACTAACACCTGCCTCTGATTGAGAACCATATCAGGCCAAACACATAGAAACAGACAAACTAGACATACAACATAGAATGCCCACTCATATCACACCCTGACCAAACAAAACATAGAAACATACAACGCAAACTATGGTCAGGGCGTGACACTACTCAATCACTTTTTATAGCGTTCTTCACTGAGTTCCCTGAATTCCTATCGGACATTGTAGTCATAGCAGATAATATTCAAATTTTTGGTGACTTTAATATTCACATGGAAAATTCCACAGACCCACTCCAAAAGGCTTTCGGAGCCATCATCGACTCAGTGGGTTTTGTCCAACATGTCTCTGGACCTACTCACTGCCACAGTCATACTCTGGACCTAGTTTTGTCCCATGGAATAAATGTTGTGGATCTTAATGTTTTTCCTCATAATCCTGGACTATCGGACCACCATTTTATTACGTTTGCAATTGCAAAAATGATCTGCTCAAACCTCAACCAAAGGAGCATCAAAAGTTGTGCTATAAATTCTCAGACAACCCAAAGATTCCTTGATGCCCTTCCAGACTCCCTCTGCCTACCCAAGGATGTCAGAGGACAAAAATCAGTCAACCACCCAACTGAGGAACTTAATTTAACCTTGCGCAATACCCAAGATGTAGTTGCACCCCTAAAAACTAAAAACATTTGTCATAAGAAACTAGCTCCCTGGTATACAGAAAATACTTCCAAGCTTCCAGAAAATTGGAATGGAAATGGCGCCACACCAAACTGGAAGTCTTCCGACTAGCTTGGAAAGACAGTACCGTGCAGTATCGAAGAGCTCACTGATGCTCGATCATCCTATTTTTCCAACTTAATTGAGGAAAATAGGAACAATCCGAAATTTATTTTTGATACTGTCGCAAAGCTAACTAAAAATCAGCATTCCCCAAGAGAGGATGGCTTTCACTTCAGCAGTAATAAATTCATGAACTTTGAGGAAAAGATCATGATCATTAGAAAATAAATTATGGACTCCTCTTCAAATCTGCGTATTTCTCCAAAGCTCAGTTGTCCTGAGTCTGCACAACTCTGCCAGGACCTAGGATCAAGGGAGACACTCAAGTGTTTTAGTATTATATCTCTTGACACAATGATGAAAATAATCATGGCCTCTAAACCTTCAAGCTGCATACTGGACCCTATTCCAACTAAACTACTGAAAGAGCTGCTTCCTGTGCTTGGCCCTCCTATGTTGAACATAATAAACGTCTCTCTATCCACCGGATGTGTACCAAACTCACTAAAAGTGGCAGTAATAAAGCCTCTTTTGAAAAAGCCAAAACCTTGACCCAGAAAATAAAAAAAAACTATAAAAAACCTATATCGAATCTTCCATTCCTCTCTCAAAATAAAAAAGCTGTCGCTCACTGCCTTCCTGAAGACAAACAATATATACAAAATGCTTCAGTCTGGTTTTAGACCCCATCATAGCACTGATACTGCACTTGTGAAGGTGGTAAATTACCTTTTAATGGCGTCAGACCGAGGCTCTGCATCTGTCCTCGTGCTCCTAGACCTTAGTGCTGCTTTTGATACCATCGATCAACACATTCTTTTGGAGAGATTGGAAACGCAAATTGGTCTACATGGACAAGTTCTGGCCTTGTTTAGATCTTATCTGTCGGAAAGATATCAGTTTGTCTCTGTGAATGGTTTGTCCTCTGACAAATCAACTGTACATTTCGGTGTTCCTCAAGGTTACGTTTTAGGACCACTATTGTTTTCACTATATATTTTACCTCTTGGGGATGTCATTCAAAAACATAATGTTAACTTTCACTGCTATGCAGATGACACACAGCTGTACATTTCAATGAAACATGGTGAAGCCCCAAAATTGCCCTCGCTAGAAGCCTGTGTTTCAGACATAAGGAAGTGGATGGCTGCAAACGTTCTACTTTTAAACTCGGACAAAACAGAGATGCTTGTTCTAGGTCCCAAGAAACAAAGAGATCTTCTGTTGAATCTGACAATTAATCTTGAGGGTTGTACAGTCGTCTCAAATAAAACTGTGAAGGACCTCGGCGTTACTCTGGACCCTGATCTCTCTTTTGACGAACATGTCAAGACTGTTTCAAGGACAGCTTTTTTCCATCTACGTAACATTGCAAAAATCAGAAACTTTCTGTCCAAAAATGATGCAGAAAAATGTATCCATGCTTTTGTTACTTCTAGGTTAAACTACTGCAATGCTCTATTTTCTGGCTACCCGGATAAAGCACTAAATAAACTTCTGTTAGTGCTAAATACGGCTGCTAGAATCCTGACTAGAACCCAAACATTTGATCATATTACTCCAGTGCTAGCCTCCCTACACTGGCTTCCTGTTAAGGCAAGGGCTGATTTCAAGGTTTTACTGCTAACCTACAAAGCATTACATGGGCTTGCTCCTACCTATCTTTCCGATTTGGTTCTGCAGGACATACCTACACGTACGGTACGGTCACAAGACGCAGGCCTCCTAATTGTCCCTAGAATTTCTAAGCAAACAGCTGGAGGCAGGGCTTTCTCCTATAGAGCTCGATTTTTATGGAATGGTCTGCCTACCCATGTGAGAGACGCAGACTCGGTCTCAACCTTTAAGTCTTTACTGAAGACTCATCTCTTCAGTAGGTCATATGATTGAGTGTAGTCTGGACCAGGATTGTGAAGGTGAACGGAAAGGCTCTGGAGCAACGAACCGCCCTTGCTGTCTCTGCCTGGCCGGTTCTCCTCTCTCCACTGGGATTCTCTGCCTCTAACCCTATTACAGGGGCTGAGTCACTGGCTTACTGGTGCTCTTCCATGCCGTCCCTAGGAGGGGTGTGTCACTTAAGTGGGTTGAGTCACTGACGTGGTCTTCCTGTCTGGGTTGGCCCCCCTTGTGTTGTGCCGTGGCGGAGATCTTTGTGGGCTATACTCGGTCTTATCTCAGGATGGTAAGTTGGTGGTTGAAGACATCCCTCTAGTGGTGTGGGGGCTGTGCTTTGGCAAAGTGGGTGGGGTTATATCCTGCCTGTTTGGCCCTGTCTGGGTGTATCATCGGATGGGGCCACAGTGTCTCCTGGCCCCTCCTGTCTCATTCTCCAGTATTTATGCTGCAGTAGTTTATGTGTCGGAGGGCTAGGGTCAGTCTGTTATATCTGGAGTATTTCTCCTGTCTTATCCGGTGTCCTGTGTGAATTTAAGTATGCTCTCTCTAATTCTCTCTTTTTTTCTTTCTCTCTCTCGGAGGACCTGAGCCCTAGGACCATGCCTCAGGACTACCTGGCATGATGACTCCTTGCTGCTGCTCCAGTTTCAACTGTTCTGCCTGCGGCTATGGAACCCTAACCTGTTCACCGGACGTGCTGTTTTCAACTCTCTAGAGACAGCAGGAGTGGTAGAGATACTCTCAATGATTGGCTATGAAAAGCCAACTGACATTTACTCCTGAGGTGCTGACTTGTTGCACCCTCGACAACTACTGTGATTATTATTATTTGACCATGCTGGTCATTTATGAACATTTGAACATCTTGGCCATGTTCTGTTATAATCTCCACCCGGCAGAGCCAGAAGAGGACTGGCCACCCCTCATAGCCTGGTTCCTCTCTAGGTTTCTTCATAGGTTTTGGCCTTTCTAGGGAGTTTTTCCGAGCCTCCGTGCTTCTACACCTGCATTGCTTGCTGTTTGGGGTTTTAGGCTGGGTTTCTGTACAGCACTTTGATATATCAGCTGATGAAAGAAGGGCTATATAAATACATTTGATTTGATTTGAACTTTAAGTGAGCTAAACTTCTACATACGCTAGAAATGTGTATCTAACTGCACCTAACTCAACTTTCAGGGAAAGTAGGCTATGCTTATTGTATAGTCTCCCTAGGCAGACGGGTTTCCTCCCAGGCTCCCACATGCCCTAGGTCTTGGATTGAGAATACCTATTGCATACATTTGATACCAGTTCACTGAGATGTTCATTCCATATAGATGTATAGAGGACTCTAGTGCCCAAAAGCCTGGTTAAAAGTGGGCAGCGCCATTGAGGACTTTCAACATTTTTAAGTAGTCAACTGGATGGAACTTCCTATGGGTTCAGGAAGGATCACATAATTCCATCCAGGTCATCAGGAGGGATCAGCCAAATAATTATACTCCTGAGCAAACATTTCATAACTGCAGGTGACACTAAATTGCCAACCTTGACTGTATACCTGTTGAGACAACACACTCCAGGTGGCAGTATGCACCCTTTCAGTTTATTTACGCTTACCAATCTCCCGGGTGGCGCAGTGGTCTAGGGCACTGCATCGCAGTGCTAGCTGCGCCACCAGAGTCTCTGGGTTCGCGCCCAGGCTGGGCTGGGTTCGCGCCCAGGCTCTGTCGCAGCCGGCCGCAACCGGGAGATCTGTGGGGCGACGCACAATTGGCATAGCGTCGTCCGGGTTAGGGAGGGTTTGGCCGGTAGGGAGGGTTTGGCCGGTAGGGATATCCTTGTCTCAGTATGTAAAAAAAAAAAAAATATGTAATAAAATGTATGCACTCTACTGTAAGTCACTCTGGATAAGAGCGTCTGCTCTTGGCCGGTAGGGATATCCTTGTCTCAGTATGTAAAAATGTAATAAAATGTATGCACTCTACTGTAAGTCGCTCTGGATAAGAGCGTCTGCTAAATGACTAAAATGTAAAATGTAATTTACCAACAGTTTATTTGCCCATGCTCTCACAGATGCCATCATGGGGCAGATACAATGTTGCAATCTCAATACATCTCTATAGTTTATTCTCACAGAGGTTTTGTCTATTCTTAAACTGCCACCTAGTGACTGTAATGCTGAATCAAGCTTATAGGCAGACGAGGCACGTGACTTGCTGTAATAAAGGTGGGGTGGCTAAAACCTACATTGTTGTTGTACTGTATGATTGAAATGTTCACCTTCCGTGTGAATTGATTATATGCTGACATTTTATAATGCTTCGTATTGTATGAAGTCATTGACATAATTTTCTGTCAAAGTTGGGAGGAACCTTCAGTATCCTTCAGTACACTATTTCTGGTGGGAAGGGATTATTTGTTGCACTCTGCGTGCGCATTTGTTATTCAACCGGCTTACAACAGGAGTAGCTAACATCCTTATCTTGAAATTGCCATATTAAAGTTCTTTTAACTTTCATAATGTCGGATGCCTTGCTTCGATGGTGTGTGGACCAGTTGCACCACAACTTTGGCTTGGAGGCCTGTGAAGACATAGTCCGGTAAGTAGCTAACGTTAGCTAAATGTTCATTTAAAAATAGTGAGCTAGCCAGCTGTCTGTTTTTTGACAGTTGCTCCTCTCTTGTTAAAGTTAACACAATTGTCAACGGCATCATTATTACTATTAAGTCTGTGAAATTGTCAATCTTTCCAGTTCATTCCGCTAGCACGATATGTAGCCATTTGCACTTGCCTGCTAGCTAGCTAGCTTTTTCAGGTGGCCATATCTTAATGTCACGTCGTCAAAATCATGGTATAAGTTACTAAGCCAAAGCATGGACTGATGGTAAACCTAAATCAAGGTTTACCAAAGTAGACCTAGCTGTCATAGGGCAACCTTTCAACAACGAGCTCCACTATCTAGGCTAGCTATGAAAGCCTATCATTGACATTCTTCTCACTCTCAATAGGTATATTCTGGACATCGACAATGCGGACGAGATAGCGGAGTATGTTGGGGACCTCCTTCAGGGCACTGATGGAAGGAAGAAGCAGTTTATAGATGAACTCCTGGACAGATGGCAGCGGTCTCAGACACTGACTCCTGACAGCACTGGCCTGCTCCCCATGAACTCTCTGTCAGGAACAGGTAGGATGCCTTCTTCCGTTGCCACATTGGCACTGACCTGTTGCCACATTGGCACTGACCTGTTGCCACATTGGCACTGACCTGTTGTCTTATTGTTTGATATGTTTATTTTTAAAGTTATATATATTTTATAAATAGTTTTCTTGTCAGGCTATATGGTTCCTAATGCACAATGCCAACAGTACAATGGAAGTGAGTCTGAAGACTGTTGTAATGTCCATCCTGTCCTTGTTAAGTGACTGTCCAAACACAGTAACAAGTACATGCATGAGAGGGAAAGCTAACCAGTATATGCTTCTCTAGATGCTCAAGACATGTCCAAGGACTCCCAGAAGAAATCCAAGCGCAAAGGCAGGAACAAGCAAGAGGTGATGACTGTTAGCCAAGCAGAGCCTGAGCCTGAGGTGGTGAAAACTCCCATTGACCTAATGAAGGCCCAGGAGAGTGGCAGCTCCTCGTCACAGAAGAAGAAGAAGAATACATTTGTGAGCCTCTACAATAAAGACGGCCAGGACAAGCTGGCTATCCTGCTGCCCGGGCGCCATTCCTGCGAATGTCTGGCCCAGAAGCACAACCTCATCAACAACTGCATGAGCTGTGGACGCATTGTGTGTGAGCAGGAGGGATCGGGGCCCTGCATCTTCTGCGGCAGCCTGGTGAGAAAACGACCCGTTTTAGATCACTTGACCTCTAACTTTATGATTGTTTTATGTTTCCCCAGTAAGTTATTAGAATGCATGTTAATAATACAAATTAAATATGGCCTCTTAGAGAAGTATTTTCCCCTGGTTTCGCATGTTCTTCTACGAGGTAACCAGGTATGCACCAAAGAGGAGCAAGAGATTCTGCAACGAGACTCCAACAAAAGTCAGAAACTGCGCAAGAAACTTATGGGTGAGACAAGCCACCAGTAGTATCTATCTACGTAGCATATTAGAGTTGTTGAAGTCGGAAGTTTACATACACCATAGCCAAATACATTTAAACTCAGTTTTTCACAATTCCTGACATTTAATCCTAGTAAAAATTCCTTGTCTTAGGTCAGTTAGGATCACCACTTTATTTTAAGAATGTGAAATGTCAGAATAATTATTTCTTTCATCACATTCCCAGTGGGTCAGAAGTTTACATACACTCAATTAGTATTTGGTAGCATTGCCTTTAAATTGTTTAACTTGGGTCAAACGTTTCAGGTAGCCTTCCACAAGCTTCCCACAATAAGTTGGGTGAATTTTGGCCCATTCCTCCTGACAGAGCTGGTGTAACTGAGTCAGGTTTGTAGGCCTCCTTGCTCGCACACGCTTTTTCAGTTCTGCCCATACATTTTCTATAGGATTGAGGTCAGGGCTTTATGATGGCCACTCTAATACCTTGACCTTGTTGTCCTTAAGCCATTTTGCCACAACTTTGGAAAAATGCTTGGGGTCTTTGTCCTTTTGGAAGATCCATTTGCGACCAAGCTTTAACTTCCTGACTGATGTCTTGAGATGTTGCTTCAATATATCCACATAATTTTCCATCCTCAGGATGCCATCTATTTTGTTAAGTACACCAGTCCCTCCTGCAGCAAAGCACCCCCACAACATGATGCTGCCATCCCCGTGCTTCACAGTTGGGATGGTGTTCTTCGGCTTGCAAGCCTCCCCCTTTTTCCTCCAAACATAACGATGGTCAATATAGACAAACAGTTCTATTTTTGTTTCATCAGACCAGAGGACATTTCTCCAAAAAGTACGATCTTTGTCCCAATGTGTAGTTGCAAACCGTAGTCTGGCTTTTTTATGGCAGTTTTGGAGCAGTGGCTTCTTCCTTGCTGAGCGGCCTTTCAGGTTATATCGATATAGGACTCGTTTTACTGTGGATATAGATTCTTTTCTACCTGTTTCCTCCAGCATCTTCACAAGGTCCTTTGCTTTTCTTCTGGGATTGATTTGCACTTTTTGCACCAAAGTACGTTCATCTCTAGGAGACAGAATGCGTCTCCTTCCTGAGCGGTATGACGGCTGCATGGTCCCATGGTGTTTATACTTGCGTGCTATTGTTTGCACAGATGAACGTGGTACCTTCAGGCGTTTGGAAATTGTTTCCAAGTTTGAACCAGACTTGTGGAGGTCTACAATTTATTTTTCTGAGGTCTTGGCTGATTTATTTTGATTTTCCCCTGATGTCAAGCAAAGAGGCACTGAGTTGGAAGGTAGGCCTTGAAATACATCAACAGGTACACCTCCAATTGACTCAAATTATGTCAAATAGCCTATCAGAAGCTTTTAACGCCATGACATCATTTTCTGGAAGTTTCCAAGCTGTTTAAAGACACAGTCAACTTAGTGTATGTAAGCTTCTGACCCACTGGAATTGTGATGCATTGAATTATAAGTGAAATAATCTGTCTGTAAACAATTGTTGGAAAAGTGACTTGTGTCATGCACAAAGTAGATGTCCTAAACGACTTGCCAAAACTAGTTTGTTAACAAGAAATTTGTGGAGTGGTTGAAAAACTAGTTTTATTGACTCCAACCTAAGTGTATGTAAACTTCTGACTTCAACTGTATCTACATAGCATAGTAGGGAGTTGTTTTAATTCTTTGTAATGTCTGTGTGCCCGTCTGTGTCTCTCAGAGGGGGCATCGGAGAGGGGCTATCTTCCACACCAAGAGGCAAAGATGAAGGCAGGGTTAGAAAAGGCACTTCAACATAAAGACAAGCTGCTGGAATACGATAAGAACAGGTTGGGATGTAGTGTGCATGTAGTATTGATGTGATTTCACTCTCTCTGTTTAAAGTCAAATTCTTTATACTTTCTTCCTGATGCATTTGGAGGCTATGTCCTTATATTTGGAGGCTATGTCCTTATATTTGGAGGCTATGTCCTTATATTTGGAGGCTATGTCCTTATATTTGGAGGCTATGTCCTTATATTTGGAGGCTATGTCCTTATATTTGGAGGCTATGTCCTTATATTTGGAGGCTATGTCCTTATATTTGGAGGCTATGTCCTTATATTTGGAGGCTATGTCCTTATATTTGGAGGCTATGTCCTTATATTTGGAGGCTATGTCCTTATATTTGGAGGCTATGTCCTTATATTTGGAGGCTACGTCCTTATATTTGGAGGCTACGTCCTTATATTTGGAGGCTACGTCCTTATATTTGGAGGCT
Organism: Salvelinus alpinus; assembly: GCF_045679555.1. Taxonomy (NCBI): domain Eukaryota; kingdom Metazoa; phylum Chordata; class Actinopteri; order Salmoniformes; family Salmonidae; genus Salvelinus; species Salvelinus alpinus. The sequence continues at coordinate 15,426,069 of NC_092090.1, forward strand.
ATGTCCTTATATTTGGAGGCTACGTCCTTATATTTGGAGGCGACGTCCTTATATTTGGAGGCTATGTCCTTATATTTGGAGGCTACGTCCTTATATTTGGAGGCTATGTCCTTATATTTGGAGGCTATGTCCTTATATTTGGAGGCTATGTCCTTATATTTGGAGGCTATGTCCTTATATTTGGAGGCTACGTCCTTATATTTGGAGGCTACGTCCTTATATTTGGAGGCTACGTCCTTATATTTGGAGGCTACGTCCTTATATTTGGAGGCTATGTCCTTTATATTTGGAGGCTATGTCCTTATATTTGGAGGCTATGTCCTTTATATTTGGAGGCTATGTCCTTTATATTTGGAGGCTATGTCCTTTATATTTGGAGGCTATGTCCTTTATATTTGGAGGCTATGTCCTTTATATTTGGAGGCTATGTCCTTATATTTGGAGGCTATGTCCTTTATATTTGGAGGCTATGTCCTTATATTTGGAGGCTATGTCCTTATATTTGGAGGCTATGTCCTTTATATTTGGAGGCTATGTCCTTATATTTGGAGGCTATGTCCTTTATATGCCGATGACAGGAGTGAGATTACCTTCATATCCCCTCCCCCTGTTTACATCGACAGTACGCGAAGAACGCAGGTCCTGGATGACGAGTCAGACTACTTTGCCACCGACTCCAACCAGTGGCTGTCGCCTAGCGAGCGTGAGCACCTGAGGCAGAAGGATGAGGAGCTACGGGAGCTTCGCCACGCCTCCAGGAAGGACAGGAAGCTCACACTGGACTTCACAGGCCGACAGGTGCTTGACGAGGGAGAGAATAACAGTCATTACTACAACAAGTGAGTGAATGACTTGAGAACATCTCAATTCACACCACAGGAGGTTGGTGACACCTTAATTGGGGAGGACAGGCTTGTGGTAATGACTGAAGAACAATAGGTGGAATGGTATCAAACACATGGTTTCTATGTGTTTTAATGCCATTCGCTTCGTTCCAGCCTTTATTGGGAGCCGTCCTCCCCTCAGCAGCCTCCACTAATTCACACCCTGCTCCTCGTATAGTTTACTACTGCAGACCGGAGCACCATGGACTTGCTGATAGGACAACATGTCAGGTGGAGCAGAAATAGACTTAGTCCCAGGCTTAGTTCTGTGAGTGCTTGGGTTACATAAACAAGAGTAGGTTTTTAATACACCCTTCAGACCTTCACAACACAGTGACAACCTCCATTTCTCCTGGTAATGTATCCACACTGTTACAGCTAGAGAGGTTCACGTGTGTGTAGTTTGAAACAAGGCATCTAAAAAGCATCGTAATGACCACACTCCTTGGTGTTTTTAGGTTTGACGAGACGGTCAAGGCCCTCAACACAGGCACCAAGGGGAAAGCTCCCCAACGCCCTGAGGGACCAGCGGGACGGCAGCACCTGAGAGAGCTGGTCAACCCCAACATCGTACAGGCTGCACCCAAGGTAGGACACACACACAGTATTTTCTCATGTTGTGGCGTGTCTATTTACCTTGTTAAATCCCTCTACAACTGCTAACATTTTGTCAACATAATTCTGTGAATCTCTACTCATATCTTTCTTTCCATGCATCTCCAGTGGGTGGACGTGGGTAGTGGCCCTCGGAGATCTCAGGATAAAGGGGTTGTTGGTACAGAGGGGGATGGCGCTGTAGGCCCAGAACGCTCCAGACTCCGGCTGCAGGACAGAGAGCTGCAGGAGATGGCAGACGGGGGCTGGTGCCTCAGCATGCACCAACCATGGGCCTCGCTACTGGTCAAAGGAATAAAGAGGTACAGAACACTCTAATAATGGGCCTCGCTATTGGTCAACAACATCCCTACTGGCCATGCTGTTGGTCAAACGCATCCCTACTGGCCATGCTATTGGTCAACAACATCCCTACTGGCCATGCTGTTGGTCAAACGCGTCCCTACTGGTCATGCTATTGGTCATGCTATTGTTAGTGTGTTATGCTATGTCAGGAAGCACATAACACACTAACAATAGGCCCTGCAAAGGAAGTTTTTATTTATTTAACCTTTATTTAACCAGGTAGGCAAGTTGAGAACAAGTTCTCATTTACAATTGCGACCTGGCCAAGATAAAGCAAAGCAGTTCGACACATACAACAACACAGAGTTACACATGGAGTAAAACAAACATACAGTCAATAATACAGTAGAAAAATAAGTCTATATACAATGTGAGCAAATGAGGTGAGATAAGGGAGGTAAAGGCAAAAAAAGGCCATGGTGGCGAAGTAAATACAATATAGCAAGTAAAACACTGGAATGGTAGATTTGCAGTGGAAGAATGTGCAAAGTAGAGAGAAATAATGGGGTGCAAAGGAGCAAAATAAATAAATACAGTAGGTGGAGAGGTAGTTGTTTGGTGGGCTATGTTAGATGGGCTATGTACAGGTGCAGTAATCTGTGAGCTGCTCTGACAGCTGGTGCTTTAAGCTAGTGAGGGAGATAAGTGTTTCAGAGATTTTTGTAGTTCGTTCCAGTCATTGGCAGCAGAGAACTGGAAGGAGAGGCGGCCAAAGGAAAAATTGGTTTTGGGGGTGACCAGAGAGATATACCTGCTGGAGCGCGTGCTACAGGTGGGTGCTGCTATGGTGACCAGCGAGCTGAGATAAGGGGGACTTTACCTAGCAGGATCTTGTAGATGACCTGGAGCCAGTGGGTTTGGCGACGAGTATGAAGCGAGGGCCAGCCAACGAGAGCGTACAGGTCGCAGTGGTGGGTAGTATATGGGGCTTTGGTGACAAAACGGATGGCACTGTGATAGACTCCATCCAATTTATTGAGTAGGGTATTGGAGGCTATTTTGTAAATGACATCGCTGAAGTCGAGGATCGGTAGGATGGTCAGTTTTACAAGGTTATGTTTGGCAGCATGAGTGAAGGATGCTTTGTTGCGAAATAGGAAGACAATTCTAGATTTAACTTTGGATTGGAGATGTTTGATGTGAGTCTGGAAGGAGAGTTTACAGTCTAACCAGACATTGAGTAGGAACAAAACACAACAAACAATGGACTATGTTATTGGTAAAAAGCATCACTATTGGCCTTGTTATTGGTCAAAAGGCAGCCTTTTTGACTAGCCATTACAAAGAAGGGGTACAAACTGATGTATGTAGTACTCTGTAGCTCAATTAGTAGAACCTGGTCCTTTGTAGCTCAGTTAGTAGAACCTGGTCCTTTGTAGCTCAGTTAGTAGAACACGGTCCTCTGTAGCTCAGTTAGTAGAGCACGGTCCTCTGTAGCTCAGTTAGTAGAGCACGGTCCTCTGTAGCTCAGTTAGTAGAACATGGTCCTCTGTAGCTCAGTTAGTAGAACACGGTCCTCTGTAGCTCAGTTAGTAGAACATGGTCCTCTGTAGCTCAGTTAGTAGAACATGGTCCTCTGTAGCTCAATTAGTAGAACCTGGTCCTTTGTAGCTCAGTTAGTAGAACCTGGTCCTCTGTAGCTCAGTTAGTAGAACACGGTTCTCCTCTGTAGCTCAGTTAGTAGAACCTGGTCCTCTGTAGCTCAGTTAGTATAGCACGGTCCTCTGTAGCTCAGTTAGTAGAGCACGGTCCTCCCCTGTAGCTCAGTTAGTAGAGCACGGTCCCCCCCTGTAGCTCAGTTAGTAGAGCACGGTCCCCCCCTGTAGCTCAGTTAGTAGAGCACGGTCCCCCCCTGTAGCTCAGTTAGTAGAGCACGGTCCCCCCCTGTAGCTCAGTTAGTAGAGCACGGTCCCCCCCTGTAGCTCAGTTAGTAGAACATGGTGATTGCAATGCCAGGACAGTGGGTTTGATTCCCGGGAACACCTGTATGTTAAAATGCATGACTGTAAATCAGTCTGGATTAAAGCGTCTGCTAAAAGGAATATGATGTGTGTCCAGGGTGGAGGGGAGGAGCTGGTACACATCCCACCGCGGGCTCCTGTGGATAGCAGCTGCAGCCAAGAGGCCCACCCCTGAGGAGGTCACTCAGGTGGAGAACATGTTCCTTCAAATCTACAAGAGAGGTACACACACACACACTGTTACACACACACACACACACACACACACACACACACACACACACACACACACACTGTTACACACACACACACACACACACTGTTACACACACACTGTTACACACACACACATCAATCAATGAAAATATTTATTAGGATGTATGTAAACATACTGTTTGTTGACTCTCACCGACCACCCTCCTCTCCCCAGATCTTAAGTTTCCTAAAGACTACCCGACCGGCTGCCTGCTGGGCTGTGTCAACATAACCGACTGTCTGTCTCAGGAGCAATACAAGGAGCAGGTTAGTGTGACCACGTACCTTCCTACACACACGCTTCTGTACACTGGTACGCGTACGAACATGCTCGGACACTCCGAGCACTTAGCTCTCTGTGAAGGCTATGTGATGTTCTCCTGGTTCGTGTAGGAACCACAGAGACTTCTAACAGACAGGATATAGTTTCAGTCTGGCTGGCGTGACACGTCTCAAGTCTTTCCCCCTCCCTCTCAGCCAAGAAAACACTCCAAGGGATATAAACCGAGAGTCTGGAAAAATGTATGGCATTTTAAACTGTCTGTTCCCGGATTATTGTTTTTGACTGCCGAGTGGCTCTTGTTCCAAGCGGTAGTCATCCTCTTAGATTAAACTGGGATGAAATGCTTTGTTCCATAAAAATCCTGTCATTATTGTTTAAAGCAATAAAGAAATGGATTTTGAAAGTCAACATAATTACAAGGTATTAGGTGTCAGGTAACAGTTCCTGTGCCCCAGAACACCAAGGTAACCTGCCTGAATGACTACCGACCCGTAGCACTCACGTCTGTAGCTATGAAATGCTTTGATAGGCTGGTCATGGCTCACATCAACACCATTCTCCCAGAAACCCTAGATCCACTCCAATTTGCATACCGCACCAACAGATCCACCGATGACACAATCTCTATTGCACTCCACACTGTCCTTTCCCACCTGGACAAAAGGAACACCTATGTGAGAATGCTGTTCAATGACTACAACTAAACATTCAACACCATAGTACCATCATAGCTCATCACTAAGCTAAGGAACCTGGGACTAAACACCTCCCTCTGCAACTGGATCCTAGACTTCCTGACTGGCCGCCTCCAGGTGGTAAGGGTAGGTAACAACATATCCGCCACTCTGATCCTCAACACGGGGTCCCCTCAGGGGTGCGTGCTCAGACCCTCCTGTACTCCCTGTTCACTCATGACTGCATGGCCAGGCACGACTCCAACACCATTATTACGTTTTCTGATGACACAACAGTGTCACCGACAACGATGAGACAGCCTATAGGGAGGAGGTCAGAGACCTGACCATGTGGTGCAAGGACAACAACCTCTCCCTCAACATGATCAAGACAAAGAAGATGATTGTGGACTACGGGAAAAGGAAGACCGAGCACGCCCCCATTCTCATCCACGGGCTGTAGTAGAGCAGGTTGAGAGCTTCAAGTTCCTTGGCATCCACATCACCAACAAACTAGAATGGTCCAAACACACCAAGACAGTCGTGAAGAGGGCACGACAAAACCTATTTCCCCCTCAGGAGACTGAAAAGACATGGCATGGGTCCTCAGATCCTCAAAAGGTTTTACAGTTGCACCATTCAGAGCATCCTGACGGGTTGCATCACTGCCTGTTATGGCAACTGCTCGGCCTCTGACCGCAAGGCACTACAGAGGGTAGTGCATACGGCCCAGTACATCACCGGGGTCAAGCTTCCTGCCATCCAGGTACTCCATACCAAGCGGTGTCAGAGGAAGGACCTAAAAATTGTCAGACTCCAGCCACCCTAGTCATAGACTGTCCTCTCTGCTACCGCACGGCAAGCGGTACCGGAGTGCAAAGTCTAGGTCCAAGAGGCTTCTAAACAGCCTCTACACCCAAGCCATAAGACTCCTAAACAGCTTATCAAATGGCTACCCAGACTACCCCCCCCCCCCCACGCTGCTGCTACTCTGTTATTATCTATGCATAGCCACTTTAATAACCCTACCTGCATGTACATAATTACCTCAATTACCTCAACACCTGTGCCCCCGCATATTGACACATTGACTCTGTACCGGTACCCCCTGTATACAGCCCCGCTATTGTTATTTACGGCTGCTCTTTAATAATTTGTTTTTCTTATCTCTTACTTTATTTTCTTAACTGCATTGTTGGTTAACTTCTTATGGCTGCAGGGGCAGTATTGAGTAGCTTGGATGAGAGGTGCCCAGAGTAAACGGCCTGCTCCTCAGTCATAGTTGCTAATATATGCATATTATTAGTATTGGATAGAAAACACTCTGAAGTTTCTAAAACTGTTTGAATTATGTCTGTGAGTATAACAGAACTCATATGGCAGGCAAAAACCTGAGAAGAAATCCAACCAGGAAGTGAGAAATCTGAGGTTGGTCGATTTTCAACTCATCGCCTATTGAAAACACTGTAGGATATGGATCTGTTTGCACTTCCTATGGCTTCCACTAGATGTCAACAGTCTGTAGAACGTTGAATGAAACTTCTACTGTGATGTGGGGCCGGATGGGAGCTGTTTGAGTCAGTGGTCTGGCAGAGTGCCAGGTCCTGGTCATGCGCATTCCACATGATATCGACTTGCGTTCCATTACTTCTATAGACACAAAGGAATTCTCCGGGTTGGAACATTATTGAATATTTATGATAACAACATCCTAAAGATTGATTCTATACTTAGTTTGACAAGTTTATTCGACCTGTAATATAACTTTTTGAAGTTTTCGTCCGACGTTCGCCTGGACCTGCACGAGCGTTTGGATATGTGTACTAAACGCGCTAACAAAAGTAGCTACTTGGACATAAATGATGGACATTACCGAGTGGGAGTCCTGGGAGTGCATTCTGACAAAGATCAGCAAAGGTAAGTGAAGATTTATAATGCTTTTTATGAGTTTTGTTGACTGCACAATTTGGCGGGTAACTGTATGGCTTACTTTTGTGGCTGAACGCTGTTTTCAGATTATTGAATATTATGTTTTGCTGTAAAGCTTTTTGAAATCTGACACAGCGGTTGCATTAAGAAGAAGTGTATCTTTAATTCTATGTAAAACATGTATCTTTCATCAAAGTTTATGATGAGTATTTATGTTATTTGACGTGGCTCTCTGCAATTTCTCTGGATATTTTGGAGGCATTTCTGAACATGGCGCCAATGTAAACTGAGGTTTTTGGATATAAATATGAACTTAATCGAACAAAACATATATGTATTGTGTAACATGAAGTCCTATGAGTGTCATGTGATGAAGATCGTCAAAGGTTAGTGATTAATTTTATCTCTATTTCTGCTTTTTGTGTCTCCTGTCTTTGGCTGGAAAAATTACCTGTTTTTCTGTGATTTTGCGGTGACCTAACATAATCATTTGTGGTGCTTTTGCTGAAAAGCCTATTTGAAATTGGACACTTTGGTGGGATTAACAACAAGATTACCTTTAAAATGGTATAAGATACATGTATGTTTGAGGAATTTTAATTATGACATTTCTGTTGTTTGAATTTGGCGCCCTGCACTTTCACTGGCTGTTGTCATATCATCCCGTTAACGGGATTGCAGCCATAAGAAGTTGGGCTTGTAAGTAAGCATTTCACTGTAAGGTCTACCTCTTGTATTCGGTGCATGTGACATAAAATTTGATTGAACAAGGATAGTTAATATAATCTAATTCAGTTAGTTACTTCAGTTAGTTACTTTAGATTGGTGCTAATAGGTACGTAGCCTAGCAGTTAAAACATTGGGCCAGTAACCGAAGGGTCGGTGATTTGACTCCCCAAGCCGACTATGTGAAAAATCTGTTGTTGTGCCCTTGAGCAAGGCACTTAACCCTAATTGCTCCTGTATGTTGCTCTGTATAAGAGCATCAGCTAGATGATTTAAAATGTACATGTATCTGGTACAAAGCCTAGCTTTTTTTATAGCTTTGTTTGCCTTTTCCAGTCTTTACACACGTATTTATTTCATCCCAGCACTAACACACCTGATTCAAATAGTCCGCTAATAATCCAGCTGAAGTTGAAGTAGAACACGTATTCAGCGGCTGGGCATCCCATAGAGAAACAGATTGGCAGAGGTAGAAAGTAACTAATTACAACTACTCTTGTTACTGTAATTTAGTAGCTTTTCAGAGTACTTGTAAAAATAATTGTTGTAATTTTAGTTTTATTTCCCAGAGAAGAACCGGTTGGTGATTTAGGCTAGGCTGTAATTGATTCTACTACAATGATATCATTGGCTTTCCTCTTTTCCGCCCTACTGCTATACAACTTCTAACCTGCAGAGGGCGTACTGCACCACTTCAGCATCAACCCACAGCCAGCCATTTTACACTGACTGGAGGCTACAGCACAATCACCATAAAGCACTGCTGAACCACAACACAATTCAACCCACATTACTCCCCTTCTCTATCGTCTAAAACACAAACGTGATCAACCAAACCCACATGGTATTAAGTTAACCCACGTTCCAATTACGTCTAGAGCAGTTAGATGAGATGGAGAGAAACGCTGTATTTCAGGGAGGCAGATTGACTCGCATCACCCTTTGATGTATAATGAATCAATCGGGTGCGCTGGTGCTCTCGGTGGTCTTTAATCTTTTGCCTTTCATGCTGTTTAAATGTGGAGATGCCTCAATGCCTGGATGGCCCAGTAAGGCAGTACCACTCCACCCCAAACCACTATGACTGAGGCTGCCAGCAGCTCTTTGAACATTGTAGTCTTTATAACATGGATTGATTGAAAGCTATGTCTGTTTTGTTTTAACCATGAGGAATGGGGTTCTTTGTTGTTTTGGTTAGGTTTATTTACAATGGTTTGGTGGGGGGGAGGGGGTTCCATCGGCTCCCTGTTCCTAAGGAGGTTTACCACAGAGGTTTTGAGCTGGTTCTTTTCTATTATGTCAGCCATTATGTTGACCAGCGAAATCACTGTCTTAAAAAAAAAGGAAGCATGTTGTTTTGTGTTCCGTGCGTGTCTGGGTGATTCCTTGAACAGAAAAAGACCCTGATAATAAACATGAATATTGAAAATATATATATTTGTAAATTATGTAATTTGTTTGTATGTGTGTGTATATATACACTGCTCAAAAAAATAAAGGGAACACTTAAACAACACAATGTAACTCCAAGTCAATCACACTTCTGTGAAATCAAACTGTCCACTTAGGAAGCAACACTGATTGACAATAAATTACACATGCTGTAGTGCAAATGGAATAGACAACAGGTGGAAATTATAGGCAATTAGCAAGACTATGGGATTGAGGTCAGGGCTTTGAGATGGCCACTCCAATACCTTGACATTGTTGTCCTTAAGCCATTTTGCCACAACTTTGGAAATATGCTTGGGGTCTTTGTCCATTTGGAAGACCCATTTGCGACCAAGCTTTAACTTCCTGACTGATGTCTTGATGTTGCTTCAATATATCAACAAACATTTTCTTCCTCATGATGCCATCTATTTTGTGAAGTGCACCAGTCCCTCCTGCAGCAAAGCACCCCCACAACATGATGCTGCCATCCCTATGCTCCACGGTTGGGATGGTGTTCTTCGGCTTGCAAGCATCCCCCTTTTTTCTCCAAACATAACAATGGTCATTATAGCCAAACAGTTCTATTTTTGTTTCATCAGACCAGAGGACATTTCTCCAAAAAGTACGATCTTTGTCCCCATGTGCAGTTGCAAACCGTAGTCTGGCTTTTTTTATGGTGGTTTTGGAGCAGTGGCTTCTTCCTTGTTGAGCGGCCTTTCAGGTTATGCCGATATAGTACTCGTTTTACTGTGGATATAGATACTTTTGTACCTGTTTCCTCCAGCATCTTCACAAGGTCCTTTGCTGTTGTTCTGGGATTGATTTGCACTTTTCGCACCAAAGAACGCATCTCCTTCCTGAGCGGTATGACGGCTACGTGGTCCCATGGTGTTTATACTTGCGTGCTATTGTTTGTACAGATGAACGTGGTACCTTCAGGCGTTTGGAAATTGATCCCGAGGATGAACCAGACTTGTGGAGGTAAAAAAACAACAACAAAAAAACATTCTGAGGTCTTGGCTGATTTTTCTTTTGATTTTCCCCTGATGTCAAGCAAAGAGGCACTGAGTTTGAAGGTAGGCCTTGAAATACATTCATAGGTACACCTCCAATTGACTCAAATGATGTCAATTAGCCTATCAGAAGCTTCTAAAGTCATGCCATCGTTTTCTGGAATTTTCCAAGCTGTTTAAAGACACAGTCAACTTAGTGTATGTAAGCTTCTGACCCACTGGAATTGTGATTCATTGAATTATAAGTGAAATAATCTGTCTGTAAACAATTGTTTGTGTCATGCACAAACTAGATGTTCCAACCCGACTTGCCTAAACTATAGTTTGTTAACAAGACATTTGTGGAGTGGTTGAAAAACAAGTTTTAATGACTCCAACCTAAGTGCGTGTAAACTTCCCACTTCAGCTGTATATATATATATATCGCAACATATAAAGTGTTAGTCCCATGTTTCTTGAGCCTAAATAAAAATATAAAAAAATCCATACACAAAAACTTATTTCTCAATTTTTTTGCACAAATGTGTTTACATCATTGACATTTTCATCTTCAAAGTGGTAGGCATGTTGTGTAAATCAAATAATTACAAACCTCCCAAAAAATCTATTTTAATTCCAGGTTGTAATGCAACAAAATAGGAAAAACGCCAAGGGGGATGAATACTTTTGCAAGGCACTGTATTCCCAGTCATGTGAAATCCATAGATTAGGGCATAATTAATTTATTACAATTGATTGATTTCCTTATATAAAGTAACTCAGTAAAATCTTTGAAAGTTGCATTTTATGTTTTTGTTCAGTATATATTGTTGAACATCATATATTCTACTACGGGCATGCCAAAGTTCCAGAGTGGGATTTCTGCTACTTTTAGTATTAACAGAGTGAATGTGAAAATGGATTCAAAATGGTCGCCCTCTGCTGGGTATTTGCAGGATGTGTAATGATACAATTAAAAGGAGGGCTGTGATTGGTTATATTGACTACTATGCTCATAACTTTAGAGTATATTATCTTCAACCATATATAGAAAAATGTGGCAAATCAAAAATGATGTATTTTCAATATTCATTTCTATATTTTTCTCGATTATCCTTTAAGATATCAACAATCCTTCCTCCATAGGACTATGGATTATATTTTGTGAAAGTCCCAAAAAATCCTGTATTTATTATCTAGTTTGGTGAAGAAGCACCCTGTCTCTAATTGACCTGGCTGTTTGTTTTATTCCCCCGGATGCGATCGGGACAGTGAAAACATCTGTGACTGCATCTCTGCCACCCCTCCCCTACACACACACACACACACGCCACCCTACACACACTCATACACACACACATTAGCTCTAATGAGATATTGGCACACTTATTTTTTTAATGAGATCTATAAACTGTGCTGGTGAAATGTAATTGGCTCTGATTACTTTGCTGTACGGGTGATTCTGAAGTCTGTGTGTGTGGGAGGTGACTAGACAATGGCAACAAATCACTCTTATTTTTAAAAAACTTTTACAATCAAATTATACATTTTTCATTTATTTTTCCTGTATTAAATAGTTCGGTTTAGCTGGAGTGACCTAATAGGCGTCGTACATGGAAATAGGATAACCTACATCTGGGAAATTCACTAAACCTTGAGACCACTATAGGCTTACTGTGTGACCCTGAGTACTAGGTCTATTTGAATAGGAATCTTTCCCTTTGTTCAGTCTTTCTCTCACCTTCCCAACCTTTTCAGTGCCATAAAATCATGTCGGGGGCTGTGTGACCGTCCTTTCATCTGTGTGTGTGTGTGTGCTTGCAGAGAGGTACACAAGGCAGCCATAAATAAAAGCCCATTTCAATGTAGCCTTTCAGGAGAGGGAGGTTAAAGTAGAGACCAGCTAGAAACTACACAGGACTGGCGTATAGCCTAAATACTGTAACATCCTTCGAGTAGTGTAAATAAATACGTAGGAGTGTGTGGATCGCTCTCCATTACCTTCACACTAGCCATTTAGCCGTAACCGCCTGTTTTCCCATGTTAGAAAATGGGAGTTAGCATAACGTCGCTAGCGCTGTAGCTAGCCCGCTCCCTAGAGCCGCGGTGTGTGGGGCAGGCAGGGGATTTACTGTGTTGTAGGGCTGGTAGTTGCCAGGGACCTCGCAATACGATATTATCACCATACTCAGGTGCAGATTCAATATGTATTGAGATTCTCACGATTTATATATGTATTGCAATTTGATGTTCCAAACATATTATAGAATAGAGAGTGGAGGGGTGGATGGATGGATGGAGGGAGGGAGAATAGAGAGTGGAGGAGGGGTGGGTGGATGGAGGGAGGGAGAATAGAGAGAGGAGGAGTGGATGGACAGGGGGAGGTGGGGAAGTGAGAAGAGGGAAATATGTATGGGATATGTATTTGCATTAAATATGTATAAAGGCGTTATAAGTCCGTATGGACAGGGTTGTGAGTGAGGTAATGACAAGGTAAGGAATGAAGTTTCAGTTTATTATTAACGACAGAGAGGGAGACAGAGAGGATAAAAGGGAATTTGATTGAGAGAAAGAGAACAGGCGAGTGTTTTTGAGTGATTGAAGGAAGGAGTAGGTTTCTAACATATAATTGCCAGTTATTCATGTAGGGCTGTGATGGTCATGGGATTTTGGATGACGGTAATTGGCCACAGTAAAAACAAATAAATAAACAAGCCCACTTTCTCATCTCCGCTCCTGACTGCATGTGCTGCCATAGAAATAGAATGAATAGAACGGTCATCCCCATTCAAGTCAAAGACGGCATAATGGCTGGACTGGCGGCCATTGTGAGTGTACCCTTTAGGAGCAAACCAGGAAGTAAAGTATGTGCTGTGATTTGTTGATTCAACTTAATTTGAGAGCGAGGGAGAGACTTGACTTTGATATGCACAAAAAGCTTATTTCTCTCAATTGGTGCACAAATTTGTTTATATCCCTGTCAGTGAGCATTTCTCCTTTGCCAAGATAATCCATCCACCAGACAGGTGTGGCATATCAAAAAGCTGATTAAACAGCATGATCATTACACAGGTGCAACTTGTGCTGGGGACAACTACTCTGAAATGTGTAGTTTTGTCACACAATGCCACAGATGTGAGGGAGCATGTAATTGGCATGCTGACTGCAGGAATGTCCACCAGAGCTGTTGCCAGAGAATTGAATGTTAATTTCTCTACCATAAGCCGCCTGAAGTCGTTTTAGAGTATTTGGAAGTACGTCCAACTGGCCTCAACTGCATAACACATGTAGGTCGTAGCTAGATGTTGTATACTTAAACAATAAGGCCAGAGGGGGTGTGGTATATGGCCAATATACCACGGCTTAGGGCTGTTCTTACGCGTAACGCGGAGTGCCTGGATACAGCCCTTAGGCGTGGTATATTGGCCATATACCACACCCCCGAGGTGTCTTATTGCTATTGTAAACTGGTTACCAATGTAATTAGATCAGTAAAAATAAATGTTTTGTCATACCTGTGGTATATGGTCTGATATACCACGGCTGTCAGCCATTCAGGGCTCGAACCTCCCAGTTTATAATACTGTATGTATCCCCAGTATATAGAAAGAACTAGAGATGGGGAGATGACTGTATGATGTGTTGGCTACACTATTTCATTCCACTTCAAAAATATATTCACCCAATATAATATAATCACATCACGTTATTTAGACAAAGCAGTTTAACATAATGTCCCACATCTACATACACTATGCGTAAATGATCTATGTCATGTGTGCGTTTTCAGATTCACTGCTAATTCATAGCCTAGGACACCCCAAGCCCCAAACCGCACACCCACAATCTACCCCGACAAATAGATTGGATGGATCCAAGCTCATAATAAGAGGCAGATTTTTCACACCGTTCCCTAGCTTAGCCTGCCTTAGTGGTGTGTTAGCGACCACAGGACAGGTAGTCTAATCTGGCATGGTTAAAGGAGATATATGCGGAGACAAAGCTCGCTCCTATTTCTCCTTTTAGTGGAGCTGAGTGCTCTATTGATCTCTATTGACTGAGCACGGGCCGGGTCATGTGGACTTGCAATTTGTGTTTCAGCAGAGGTTCCACAGTGTGTGTGTGTGATGTGTAATGAGTGTGTGAGGAAGAAAGAGAGTGTGTGTTTGTCTTTATGTAGCTAATGTATCATAAGAAGATCTAAGTATTCAGACATTCATATGTTACAATGTGAATAGCTACCTAGCGTGTCATTAGGTTAGTAGGTATAACCACAAGTCATGTAGCTTTCATCAGGGCTGTTCATTATGTTATAGTTGTTGTTATGACTTATTATAAGCAGTTAGAACAACAATTGGTCTCCATTTGGGATTTTCCTGTCTGTGTCCTATAGTGTTTCCAGGGCTGACCTCCAGAGTGTCTGTGTCCTATAGTGTTTCCAGGGCTGACCTCCAGAGTGTCTGTGTCTTATAGTGTTTCCAGGGCTGACCTCCAGAGTGTCTGTGTCCTATAGTGTTTCCAGGGCTGACCTCCAGAGTGTCTGTGTCCTATAGTGTTTCCAGGGCTGACCTCCCAGAGTGTCTGGGTCTTAGTGTTTCCAGGGCTGACCTCCAGAGTGTCTGTGTCCTATAGTGTTTCCAGGGCTGACCTCCAGAGTGTCTGTGTCTTATAGTGTTTCCAGGGCTGACCTCCAGAGTGTCTGTGTCCTATAGTGTTTCCAGGGCTGACCTCCAGAGTGTCTGTGTCCTATAGTGTTTCCAGGGCTGACCTCCCAGAGTGTCTGGGTCTTAGTGTTTCCAGGGCTGACCTCCAGAGTGTCTGTGTCCTATAGTGTTTCCAGGGCTGACCTCCAGAGTGTCTGTGTCTTATAGTGTTTCCAGGGCTGACCTCCAGAGTATCTGTGTCCTATAGTGTTTCCAGGGCTGACCTCCAGAGTGTCTGTGTCCTATAGTGTTTCCAGGGCTGACCTCCAGAGTGTCTGTGTCTTATAGTGTTTCCAGGGCTGACCTCCAGAGTATCTGTGTCCTATAGTGTTTCCAGGGCTGACCTCCAGAGTGTCTGTGTCCTATAGTGTTTCCAGGGCTGACCTCCAGAGTGTCTGTGTCTTAGTGTTTCCAGGGCTGACCTCCGGAGTGTCTGGGTCTTAGTGTTTCCAGGGCTGACCTCCAGAGTGTCTGGGTCTTAGTGTTTCCAGGGCTGACCTCCAGAGTGTCTGTGTCCTATAGTGTTTCCAGGGCTGACCTCCAGAGTGTCTGTGTCTTAGTGTTTCCAGGGCTTACCTCCAGAGTGTCTGTGTCCTATAGTGTTTCCAGGGCTGACCTCCAGAGTGTCTGTGTCTTATAGTGTTTCCAGGGCTGACCTCCAGAGTGTCTGTGTCTTAGTGTTTCCAGGGCTGACCTCCAGAGTGTCTGTGTCTTAGTGTTTCCAGGGCTGACCTCCAGAGTGTCTGTGTCTTAGTGTTTCCAGGGCTGACCTCCAGAGTGTCTGTGTCCTATAGTGTTTCCAGGGCTGACCTCCAGAGTGTCTGTGTCCTATAGTGTTTCCAGGGCTGACCTCCAGAGTGTCTGTGTCTTAGTGTTTCCAGGGCTTACCTCCAGAGTGTCTGTGTCCTATAGTGTTTCCAGGGCTGACCTCCAGAGTGTCTGTGTCCTATAGTGTTTCCAGGGCTGACCTCCAGAGTGTCTGTGTCTTAGTGTTTCCAGGGCTTACCTCCAGAGTGTCTGTGTCCTATAGTGTTTCCAGGGCTGACCTCCAGAGTGTCTGTGTCTTATAGTGTTTCCAGGGCTGACCTCCAGAGTGTCTGTGTCTTAGTGTCGGCTGACCTCCAGAGTGTCTGTGTCTTAGTGTTTCCAGGGCTTACCTCCAGAGTGTCTGTGTCCTATAGTGTTTCCAGGGCTGACCTCCAGAGTGTCTGTGTCCTATAGTGTTTCCAGGGCTGACCTCCGGAGTGTCTGGGTCTTAGTGTTTCCAGGGCTGACCTCCAGAGTGTCTGTGTCCTATAGTGTTTCCAGGGCTGACCTCCAGAGTGTCTGTGTCCTATAGTGTTTCCAGGGCTGACCTCCAGAGTGTCTGTGTCCTATAGTGTTTCCAGGGCTGACCTCCGGAGTGTCTGGGTCTTAGTGTTTCCAGGGCTGACCTCCAGAGTGTCTGTGTCTTAGTGTTTCCAGGGCTGACCTCCAGAGTGTCTGTGTCTTAGTGTTTCCAGGGCTGACCTCCAGAGTGTCTGGGTCTTAGTGTTTCCAGGGCTGACCTCCAGAGTGTCTGTGTCCTGTAGTGTTCCCAGGGCTGACCTCCAGAGTGTCTGTGTCTTAGTGTTTCCTTGTGCGGTAATGCAATATTTATATGCTGAAAAGCCATCCTGCCACACACACACACACACACACACACACACACACACACACACACACACACACACACACACACACACAGTGGATATATGGGAGACAGGTTAAAGGAAGTCACGCTATCCTATTTTTTTCCCCCTCTGTTTTTGTAACGTTGTGTGAATCTTCAGCCGCCCCACTGTCTTTCCCTGTCTTCTCCTTTATCAGCCCCCGGAAAATATTGTTTTTCCTGTCGCGGCTGTGAAGGTGGATGTGGTCGTTAAGAATTACATTTCACTAGGAACAGGCTTCATTATCTTTTGTATGTGTGTCTCCACGTGCGTGGGCGCATGAGAGAGAGGCTTTGAACACTCACCCCAATTTGTAGCCACACGCTCACACAAACACACACACATACCTCCTCCCTCCGCTCTGTTTCCGTGCTAGGCAGTTTGCCATGGCAGAGAGAGGTCAGACAACATGTGATTCTGCAGTGGTGGTGTGGAATGCATTCAGCCCCAGTCCCCAGGCTCTGAATGACAACCAGCCAGCCCAGCCAGCCAGGCCAGCCCAGCCAGCCAGCCAGCCAGGCAGGCAGCCACAGGTCTACAACACCATGAACCATACATATGTTCATCTGCTGGACTAAATGGTTGCACTACTTACAATTTCACTACTGTTTTCAGAACCACTTAATTATATGCCTTTCAGTTTCAGTGAGGAAAGTCAGTTAGTGTTTGGTCATTTGCCCAGTTCTGTTTGGTTTTTGTTTGTTAGTGCACTGAACCAGACTAATAGTAATTGATGGATTTTGCTCACTGTTTCCTTCCTACCTCAGATATCCCAAACCGTCACATCAAATGAGTTGTCTTTGATGTTTAAAAAGCTCAGTCTTAGAATGCTGAAGACTATTATACACAATAAAAGAGAAGAAATTGAATTCCGAGATAGATTATGGATTTGGATGTTCAACAGGTTCAAAGAAACTAATTAGGTACACTGACAGTCAGTACATTTGTCGCCTTTGATTCTGAGTATAGTCCAATTCTGATTGAAGCTGAACTGTCACTTTGTCATTCTACTTGACTGGTAACATAATACAATGATAAAAGCAATTCAGACATTTTGATTAATCTTACCAAAGTTTCATATCTTCAGTTCTTTTATCCTTTATACTCATCCCTGTAAGTATTTTAGTCCACTGTTTACTCAGTTGTTGAAGAAATGCCTGGACTAATAGCTATCTGAGTATTAAATTAGGATATCATTGTTAGAAAAATCTAACACCTCCATTTCATTTAACACCACAATCTCAATGCCTTCCCAGAAATCAATGTTCCTCTTCTCTCTAATAAGCTTCAAAGAAGCAAAGAGACAGTTGCCATAGTTTTCAGTCTCCACGTCTGGTGTTCACAATGGATGCCCCAAAAATGGCTCCCTGTGAGGCCTAGGTCTTTGCCAGTTTTCTGCTTGGAGTTGGGAAAGGAATGGTCCCTGACCCAGTCCAGAAACAACCCTTAGCCTCCACCAACTAGACACGTACTGTACATCTGAAAATAATTGGATAGATATAAGCAATATGATAGTCGGGTCCACCTTGCCCTCTGATAAACTAAGTGCAATTTCCGCTATATAGCTAACACCCATCCAATCTTCTCAGATCAGTACACAACTGCCTAATGCCTCTGTTAGGGGCTGTTTCTAGACTTGGCCTAATGCCTCTGTTAGGGGCTGTTTCTAGACTTGGCCTAATGCCTCTGTTAGGGGCTGTTTCTAGACTTGGCCTAATGCCTCTGCTAGGGGCTGTTTCTAGACTTGGCCTAATGCCTCTGTTATGGGCTCTTTCTAGACTTGGCCAAATTGTGGTGTAGTCGGCAGGTGTTTGGCAAGGTCTGGAGGACGGCCATCTTGCTTGCTGGGACAGTGGAGGAATAAGGTAGGTATGCTTATGTGGAGGTGCTGCCATTGCAGAATGAAGTCTGTTGGAATGATAAAAAATAGCCGCCATGTCTGGAGCTTTTTGAGCTGGTTTATTGTGTTCACTGTGAGGCTGGTCCCGTCACCCAGGCTGGTCCCGTCACCCAGGCTGGTCCCGTCACCCAGGCTAGTCCCGTCACCCAGGCTGGTCCCGTCACCCAGGCTGGTCCCGTCACCCAGGCTGGTCCCGTCACCCAGGCTGGTCCCGTCACCCAGGCTGGTCCCGTCACCCAGGCTGCTGCTTGTCACAGGATCAGGCCCCCAGTCTTACATCTGTCTGACATTTAGCTCCTTTGTTTGTGTCAGCGTTCCATGGGTTCGTCACGACATCATTTCAGCTCAGAGGACAGGGCTAGACAGGCTGTGTGTGTACACGTGAGGTGTGTGTGTGTTTTGGCACGTGGCGCGCGCGCGCACGTGTTTCTGTATATATAATGTCCATGTGTGTGTGTGTAATGGAGCAGGAGGCATCACCTTGTCAGACCTCCAGCTAAGCAGCATCACCGCTACAGGCATCTGTCTTCATGACTGAGAGAACGAGGGAGGGAGGGAGGGAGCTGTACCGCTGCTGCAGGGTCAAGAGATTACAAACTCAATTGTGCTCCTCAGGCGAAGGTTTGTCTGCTCAGCAACTTCCTCCCGGTGACAGATGAGAGCGAGGGAGGCAAAAGGAGGAGAGGATGCCCCGCTGCCTCGTCCTCCTCCAGTCATCCTCCTCTCTTGCCCTGTGTGTGTCACATTCTGAGGCTTGATGACCAGACAGCTTCTTCTGTACCACCTCCACTCCAACACAGCTTCTCCTGTACCACCTCCACTCCAACACAGCTTCTCCTGTACCACCTCTACTCCAACAACAGCTTCTCCTGTACCACCTCCACTCCAACACAGCCTCTCCTGTACCACCTCCACTCCAACACAGCTTCTCCTGTACCACCTCCACTCCAACACAGCTTCTCCTGTACCACCTCCACTCCAACACAGCTTCTCCTGTACCACCTCTACTCCAACACAGCTTCTCCTGTACCACCTCTACTCCAACACAGCTTCTCCTGTACCACCTCTACTCCAACAACAGCTTCTCCTGTACCACCTCCACTCCAACACAGCCTCTCCTGTACCACCTCCACTCCAACACAGCTTCTCCTGTACCACCTCCACTCCAACACAGCTTCTCCTGTACCACCTCTACTCCAACACAGCTTCTCCTGTACCACCTCTACTCCAACAACAGCTTCTCCTGTACCACCTCCACTCCAACACAGCTTCTCCTGTACCACCTCCACTCCAACACAGCCTCTCCTGTACCACCTCCACTCCAACACAGCTTCTCCTGTACCACCTCCACTCCAACACAGCTTCTCCTGTACCACCTCCACTCCAACACAGCTTCTCCTGTACCACCTCCACTCCAACACAGCTTCTCCTGTACCACCTCCACTCCAGCACAGCTTCTCCTGTACCACCTCCACTCCAGCACAGCTTCTCCTGTACCACCTCCACTCCAACACAGCTTCTCCTGTACCACCTCCACTCCAACACAGCCTCTCCTGTACCACCTCCACTCCAACACAGCTTCTCCTGTACCACCTCCACTCCAACACAGCTTCTCCTGTACCACCTCCACTCCAACAACAGCTTCTCCTGTACCACCTCCACTCCAACACAGCTTCTCCTGTACCACCTCCACTCCAACAACAGCCTGTGGGAAGAGCTCTCAGTCAAACCAACCAAACTATGTAACCTGAACACTTAGTATATTTTTTCTCATTTTCCATAATAATAAAAATCATAGAAAATATATTGTAACTTAACAATATTACTAGTGACACAGTACAATATTATTTTAACTATGGGATAGGTCTTCTTGTATTTTCACATGTATAGATTCACATCTTTTTTCTTTCATCTGTGAGCAAGCAGCCAGGACAGAGAGAACGAGAGCCAACCACTTCCCACAGGGGCTGAGTGAACACAGATGGGGGACTCTTTTCCATCGCCCCACTATCAAAGCTAACACTCACCTCAGGAGAGAGACGCGTTCATAAACTCCCTCTCTATCTCCATTTCCCTATTATCAAATCAAAATGCAGCCATGAAACGGTTTGTTAGCTGACTGGAATCCAATCCATTTCGCTGACAGTATTGCCACTAAAGGAGCTGGATTTGTGATGGGGATAAAGGGAGATTGTGGAGGAAAATAACAAGTTTTAATGCTTAAGATTCCCTGGAGTTCTTTGAAGTCTGGTTTTGAAAGCAGACATGGTAATTGTCCCTGGGGGAATTCACATGTGTACGTGCGTGTGATTGAAGTTGGGTAAAGCCGGGTGCTAGGTAAAGAGGTTGTCTAATGCAGTGCACATGTACAATAGTCTGCCCACTAACACAATGTACATTCAACACATGTACAATAGTCTGCCCACTAACACAATGTACATTCAACACATGTACAATAGTCTGCCCACTAACACAATGTACATTCAACACATGTACAATAGTCTGCCCACTAACACAATGTACATTCAACACATTTACAATAGTCTGCCCCCTAACACAATGTACATTCAACACATGTACAATAGTCTGCCCACTAACACAATGTACATTCAACACATGTACAATAGTCTGCCCACTAACACAATGTACATTCAGCACATGTACAATAGTCTGCCCACTAACACAATGTACATTCAGCACATGTACAATAGTCTGCCCACTAACACAATGTACATTCAACACATGTACAATAGTCTGCCCACTAACACAATGTACATTCAACACATGTACAATAGTCTGCCCACTAACACAATGTACATTCAACACATGTACAATAGTCTGCCCACTAACACAATGTACATTCAACACATGTACAATAGTCTGCCCACTAACACAATGTACATTCAACACATGTACAATAGTCTGCCCACTAACACAATGTACATTCAACACATGTACAATAGTCTGCCCACTAACACAATGTACATTCAACACATGTACAATAGTCTGCCCACTAACACAATGTACATTCAACACATGTACAATAGTCTGCCCACTAACACAATGTACATTCAACACATGTACAATAGTCTGCCCACTAACACAATGTACATTCAACACATGTAGGTGCAATGATTCCATGATTTTACGCTGTATTATTTCTTACACTGGAGTCCTATATTTCCTCTAGCATTTTTGGCCAAGTGCTATTTGGTAACTTTTTGTGAAGTGCTACTTAGATGTTTAGGATAGGTTTACAGAGACATTTTTCTCAAGTGCATCGTTATTCCCTAAATAGTCAAAAGAAGAGATTTTTACAAATATTCTACACATAGTAGGTTAAACACAGTATTTTCCTTCTCTGTCAGAACCTAGTAGACTTCAGACAGAGAGGTAACTGTAGGCTTATACTGTATATCAGACCCAATGCCAGGAACGTTCCAACAGTGGGAAAAGTTGTTGAGTCTAAAAACACTGAGTGTTGTGAGGCCGTCCTGTTTTCTTGCCGCTCGAGGCCCACCACAGGAGGTGAAGTCATAAACATGGCTGGGAAAATGGGACTTCGCTATGCGAGGCAACCGGTGTAAATCTTCCTGCGCAAACACATGACTTCATTACACCTGTCATCACTAAAGCTAAATTGCTAATGTGTCTCTTGCTAGCTCTTCACTGAGGCTCTCTGCGATTTGAATCGTCATGTTTGTGGAGCCCTGAGGTAAAATAAATAAACCATGATGCTCCGACCCACTTGTCAAACTGCAGGAGCTTTAAAGTCCCAGTGCAGTCAAAAAATTACATTTTCTTGTGTTTTATAGAGTTGTCCACACTGAGGTCGGGATATTACTATAATATTTTGAAAATGACCGCCTAAAATGTCAGCCTGTTAAGGTGGGATGGAGTTTTGGCCTGACTGGTGATGTCACCAGGCAGTAAATGAGTTAATAGACCAATACGAGAGTTCCAGACCCCTCTGCCAATAACAGCTAGTTTTCACTTTTCCCCTCCCCACTCAGAACACTCAGACAGTTCTAGATAAATTATTGCTTGAGCAATCTTTGCTAAGAAGTTATTTTTGCCTCTTTTTGGCCATTTTAATTGAAAGCAATCACAGTAAGGTACTTCATTTTTACTCAGAAATGATTTGATATGGAGATATAAACTTTTTCGAACAAAACATACATGCATTGTGTAACATGAAGTCCTATGAGTGCCATCTGATGAAGATAATCAAAGGTTAGTGATAAAATTAATCTCTATTTCTGCTTTTTGTGACTTCTCTCTTTGGCCCGAAAAATGGCTATGTTTTTTTTATGACTAGGCGCTGACCTAACATAATCGCATGGTATGCTTTCACCGTAAAGCCTTCTTGAAATCGGTTACTGTGGTTGAATTAACAAGAAGTTTATCTTTAAAATGGTGTATAATACTTGTATGTTTGAGGAATTTTAATTATGAGATTTCTGTTTGAATTTGGTGCCCTGCGCTTTCACTGGATGTTGGTCAGGTGGGACGGTAGCATCCCACGTACCCTAGAGAGGTTAACAGTCAGTCTGCCAGGAGAGACTATGTAATAAGTCCTTTTATAATTATCCACATAAAACAGGCTTTGTTCTTCAGATAAACTTAAATCAACACCAGAGGTCCCAGTATGGCTGTATTGGAAAGAAAGGTCCTCATGTTTAGCCTGGGTATGTAGCTGTGTTTTAGCAGTCGAGCGGACTGACACAATGGAATAATTGAACGACCTTCCTTGCCGGCTCAGAGCTCCTAATAAGCAGACATGTCTTTTCTCGGCTTGAAGGTTTTAATAATGTAAAAAAAAATGAGTCAGTGTTGGACACTCTTAGATAATTAATGTGCGCTCTTCTACTTGACACCGGTTGATTCTGTGGCTGAAGGAGAGTCTGTAATACAGCAGTTTCATATTGATTTGGAGAACTTTCTCACAATGTTCTTGTGGTGAAAGTTGTAGCAATGAAGATGTTCAGCCATTCAACATAAATGTGTTGTTATGCTACTGAAGGACGGCTGTCAGCTTCTTGGCAATGTCAGACTTGTTTGGGTGCTTTGTGTTATTAAAGAAAATGGTTTATAAAGCTAGAATCCTTAAGGTGGTCAGTCACTTTGTTCTTCAGGATGTCTGCCATCTCCAAATACTTCTTTACTAGTTTTTCCACCACTCCTCGACTTTGTAATTTGTTCAAAACATTAAATATAACACATTTTAAAAGATTTCCTAGGAGCAGTCCGAATAAACGGCTACAAAGCTACATTTCAGCTGGATGAGAATGAATGGGTGGAACAAGAATGACTATATTGAAGCTCAGTGATCTGAAAAGCCACCCTCCACCACTATCATTTATTTTAGCTTGAAGTGGGTTTGCAGTGAAGACACAGGTCGCTGAAGCCTGATGTCTGGAGAGTTAACGCACTCACCTCCAGACATGACCTATCAACGGGACTCAGACCAGTCCATCTGTTTCTTTATTCTCAGTGTGAAACCAGCCTTGACAAAGCCTCTACTTAGTATTTTGTGTTTTTCACCCACTCTCTCTCTCTTTCTGTCTTTGTCTCTCTCCGTCTCTCTCTGTTTCTCTCTTTCTCTTCTGATTTTTCTGCCTCTTCTCTCTGTCTCTATCCATCTCTGTCTCTCCCTCTCTTCCCACCCTCCCTCTTTTTCCCACCCTTTGTTAAAAGCCTCCTCCACAGCTCCCTGCTCCTGTGGCTCAGTAGCTCCCTGCCAATGAAGGCCTTTTTATTGGGCTGAGATTGAGTGCAGCCAAGCGGGGCCCGACCAGGCAGGGCCAAAGCCACAGCCACACAGGCCCATTACCACCACCGCTGCTGCGCTTCGCCTGGCCTCAGAGAGAGAGGAGATTGCTTGTCTCTGCCTCCCCTAATTGCCGACAGCAGCTGAAAAGGACCAGGGAGAGTGAGAGGGGGGAGGCAGAGCAAACAGTATTGGCTTGTTCACCAGTCAGAGACAAGCAGCATGGACCCATATAGCTTATAGGGCTCTTGCTGTTCTGTTAGAAGCCCAGAGCTGTGTTTTTCTGTAGTTTTGGGCCGTGCACGTTGGAGTTCACCCTACTTGTTGATCTGAAGTCACTTTCGCAGTTTACCCACTTGTGATTGAGGTTTGTGTTTGACGAGGGTGAACTGCTCCTAGATCTGTGCTGAGGGCCAACTTCTATCCCGTGTCTTTGTGAGGGGAAATAGGTGGGCGCAGCCTTTGGGGGGCATTGGTGCACTTTCTCTGCCCCTTGAATGATCCTGTAATATCCTCCTCACCTAGCCAACATCCCCATCCTGCAGAGTATGTCTCTTGTCTCCAATGGACTCTGTGAATTTCATATTATTACAGGCGCTTATTGTTGCAGCCCACTGGCAATATCCCAGCAAATTGAAAAGAATGGGCCGTTTATTAACTTGGCTGAGGCGGATGGCGAGGCTGCAAGCCATTTTTTTTCTTTTTTCCCCCACTGTGTTTATAGGGGGTTGTGTTTTCATTCAAGAGCCTCTCTTTTCTGAAATGTCTCTACTGTAGGGAAGGCGGCTAACCCACCACTCACCACCTGAGAAACCATTATTAAAGAGCTGCAGTACGTTGAGCCGCGGAATCCTTAGCAGACTGAAGACTATCAAAGAAGAGCTAGCTAGTTCACTGTGTCCTCTCCTTGAACACGCAAAAACACTTTTTTAATGAGGGTATTGTTGCAAAACTAAAAGAAGGTGCCTGTAACATTGCTGAGAGAGTTGCCATTGTTAGTGAAACCATAGCAACATTGGCAGCAGGCAAACCTGCCGGTGCCCGCTTGCTAACGATTTGGAAATTCTCCAAACTGTTGGAAGAGTTGCACATTTTGGACACATCTTCCCAGTGTTTGTGACTGTGAGAGAATTAGCACGAAACTAGCAATTGAACACTTGAACCAGTTTGAGGTCCAATCTGCCCTCATATTTTCATCAAGTCTAAGACATTTGCATGATTTGAGACAGAAGATTTCGAGAACCTAGACTCAAACCTCTATTTAAAAAAAATATATATATACTTTCTTTGTTGGGGTGCAGTTTAATTTAAAACATTAGGGCAAACTGTACAAATGTGGCTCTTAATTAAAAATGTTAAGCTTTTAATGATGTCAAACCTTCAGTGCGTACGAGGCCTACGTTATCAGAGAGGTTTTGGAATATGGAACAATGAAGGCTTTTATGGAGTCAGAGTTTTATCCCTTTGTTAGCGTGTGTATTTTGACCTCATTAGATCATGCCTGATGCATTTGGAGTGTTTGAGTGAGCCGCGGCACTGCTACGGCCCAATGTTTCATGCCTTTTTGATTAGCATGGTATGGAAACAATTAGACTCGGGGAGGGGAGGCAAAGCCGACTCGATTCAACAGCTTTAAATGCTAATTGGCTAATGGAGGATGAAAGAGCGGGTGACGGCTGCGTTTTTGACATGAGCTCACTCAGACGCTGGATTCAGCTACTCTCAATTCATCTGGATTTAGACGGACCACCACAACCACCATTTTGTTTTCCTTTCAAAACCTGGAAAAATACTACTACTGCCATCTCAAAGCTGAATGTGCTTACACACTCCCAAGTTAGCTTTAAGTGAGAATATTCAAGCACGTATCACAGCAGGCGAAAACACATGTAAGGAAAGCATTTAACATCTTCTGTAAGGGACTGGCTGCACCAGTCTTGAAAATACACCTCCCCCATAGCCAAGTGAAACAAGGAGGCCTCTCTTCCTCAAAACTGCCGTTCATAATTGCCATAGTGGGATGCTTGCTTTAGGATATGGGCTATTTCCCCTGACTGAGATGATAGAAGAGGATAAGCTATGCAGTATGATATAGGACTTCCATCTTTTCTGTGGACAACCCCTGTGTTCGCTAACCCCCGTAACCACTCGGAATGTTGCAAAATTGGTGAGAGATTTACGCCGCTACTCTCCCACTTTAGCAGAGAAGCACTCAAAGGTTGAACCTCACACTTCGCTACCGGAGTGTCATTCAGAGTCGGACTGCAAAACACCATCACCACTAGTGTGTTTCTATCGGGTTCTACAACAAGCCGTCACTGTGGAATCCCTGTTGAGCTTCAGAGGGTGTTCAACAATGTTTCATCATCACGTGGTTATTACGGTCAGTTCAGCGTTGACTGGGAAGTGTACTAAGCAGCCCCATCACCTCTCCCAGTTTGTCAGGAACCGCAGAATCTAGTCGATTCTCCTAAAAGCCCTGGATTTGTCACAACCTTCAGTGCTGCTCTTAAGAGAGACAGAGTGGGTGTAGAGGAAAGAAGCGAGCCGTCATGAAAAGCCGCCGCTTCCTGATTTCGCAGAGATGCAATCACGGCACTATCTGATAGACGTGCTGGAGGAAATTGGATGAGCTGAGAGCTGCTACACCTGGACAGATTGGAAAGATGACTCCTTTGTCATGAAAGTGTCAGTCAATTCCCCCTACTGTCACCTGAACAACCAATCAGAGGGAGGGAGAGAGGTTTCTTCTCTCCAGGGCTCCATGCTTTGCAGTGGGAGTGTTAATTAACAACAACAAAAATGTTTTATTGTCATATACACCTGACAAGTGCAGTGAAATGTGTTGTTTTACAGGGTCTTCCATAGTAGTATGGCGCACCTGGAGCAAATTAGGTTTCAGTACCTTGCTCAAGGGCACACCGGCAGACATTTTACCCTGTCGGCTCGGGTTTTCGAACCAGCAACCTTTCGGTTACTGGCCCAACGCTCTAACTGTTAGGCTACCTGCCGCCCTATCTATGTATCTACAGTACTGTCTGGAGCTAGGGCCTGAAAGAGATGTCATATTGTGTAAATAATAAAGCTGTCACAGTAGAGAGCTGATTACAGCTGTAATAACAAGCTACAACATGATAAAACCAATTTGGTAACGCTTCATTTTAAGGGTCCATACTAAACCATTTGTAAGGCATTTACAGTTTGCTCACCATTTATAAATCATTACTCCCACACGTGTAAATGTTAGTAAGCTAGTTATTCAGACATTAATATATATTTCCTTTAACATCCTGTGTTGTGTGCTTGTTTTTGTTTTTTTACCAGGTACTGCTGGAATGTCTACCAATAACATGTCCATCTTTTTGTGAGAAATTACACTGGTCACTCAAAACATTTATGAAGTATTTTTAAAGTATTAATAGGACTCAATTTAGATTATGGACTGCAAAAATAATTTACTAATGATTAGTAAATGGTTTAGGAATGTGGGAGTAATGATTAATAAATGGTGAACACACAATTTATAAATGCCTTCTAAATGGTTTATTATGGAACCTTATAAAGTGTTACCAATGATTTAATTTCCCCCACATCCAGACCCTCCCTCTTTTCTACTACTATGTCTTTACTAAATCATGTTACGTAGAACAGATGATGATGAAGTATGTAGAATGACGATGTATGTAGAATGATGATGATGTTGTATGTAGAATGATGATGTATGTAGAATGATGATGTATGTAGAATGATGATGTTTGTAGAATGATGATGATGTTTGTAGAATGATGATGATGTATGTAGAATCATGATGATGATGTATGTAGGATGATGGTGATGATGTATGTAGATTGATGGTGATGATGTATGTAGAATGATGATGATGATGATGTATGTAGAATGATGATGATGATGATGTATGTAGAATGATGATGATGATGATGTATGTAGAATGATGATGATGATGTATGTAGAATGATGATGATGATGATGTATGTAGAATGATGATGTATGTAGAATGATGATGATGATGATGTATGTAGAATGATGATGTATGATGATGATGTATGTAGAATGATGATGTATGTAGAATAATGATGTATGTAGAATAATGATGTATGTAGAATAATGATGTATGTAGAATAATGATGTATGTAGAATAATGATGATGATGTATGTAGAATGATGATGTATGTAGAATGATGATGTATGTAGAATGATGATGATGTATGTAGAATGATGATGATGTATGTAGAATGATGATGATGTATGTAGAATGATGATGATGATGTATGTAGAATGATGATGTATGTAGAATGATGATGATGATGTATGTAGAATGATGATGATGATGTATGTAGAATGATGATGATGTATGTAGAATAATGATGATGATGTATGTAGAATGATGATGTATGTAGAATGATGATGATGTATGTAGAATGATGATGTATGTAGAATGATGATGATGTATGTAGAATGATGATGATGATGTATGTAGAATGATGATGATGATGTATGTAGAATGATGATGATGATGTATGTAGAATGATGATGATGATGTATGTAGAATGATGATGATGATGTATGTAGAATGATGATGATGATGTATGTAGAATGATGATGATGATGTATGTAGATTGATGATGATGATGTATGTAGAATGATGATGATGATGATGTATGTAGAATGATGATGATGATGATGTATGTAGGATGATGATGTATGTAGAATGATGATGATGATGATGTATGTAGAATGATGATGATGTATGTAGAATGATGATGTATGTAGAATGATGATGTATGTAGAATGATGATGTATGTAGAATGATGATGATGATGTATGTAGATTGATGATGATGATGATGTATGTAGAATGATGATGATGATGATGTATGTAGAATGATGATGATGATGATGTATGTAGAATGATGATGATGATGATGTATGTAGAATGATGATGATGATGATGTATGTAGAATGATGATGTATGTAGAATGATGATGTATGTAGAATGATGATGATGTATGTAGAATGATGATGATGATGATGATGTATGTAGAATGATGATGTATGTAGAATGATGATGTATGTAGAATGATGATGATGATGATGTATGTAGAATGATGATGTATGTAGAATGATGATGATGATGTATGTAGAATGATGATGTATGTAGAATGATGATGATGATGATGTATGTAGAATGATGATGATGTATGTAGAATGATGATGTATGTAGAATGATGATGTATGTAGAATGATGATGATGATGATGTATGTAGAATGATGATGTATGTAGAATGATGATGATGATGTATGTAGAATGATGATGTATGTAGAATGATGATGAATGTAGAATGATGATGATGTATGTAGAATGATGATGATGTATGTAGAATGATGATGATGTATGTAGGATGATGATGATGTATGTAGATTGATGATGATGATGTATGTAGATTGATGATGATGTATGTAGAATGATGATGATGATGATGATGTATGTAGAATGATGATGATGATGATGATGTATGTAGAATGATGATGATGATGTATGTAGAATGATGATGATGATGTATGTAGAATGATGATGATGATGTATGTAGAATGATGATGAGGATGATGTATGTAGAATGATGATGATGATGTATGTAGAATGATGATGATGATGATGTATGTAGAATGATGATGATGATGTATGTAGAATGATGATGATGATGTATGTAGAATGATGATGATGATGTATGTAGAATGATGATGTATGTATGTAGAATGATGATGATGTATGTAGAATGATGATGATGTATGTAGAATGATGATGATGTATGTAGAATGATGATGATGTATGTAGAATGATGTTGATGTATGTAGAATGATGATGATGTATGTAGAATGATGATGATGATGAAGATGTATGTAAAATGATGATGAAGTATGTAGAATGATGATGAAGATGTATGTAGAATGATGTCATGTTGCGTAACCTCTTTGATGATAGTGGTGTCTCAGTGTCGTGTTTGTTTCATAGAATGTCATGACAAGTTATAAGGTGTTACGTCACCCTTTCGACAGGGATGTAGAGATTCCATGTAAACATGCTTCAATTAAAAACTGAGAACTCTTTAAACCGGGTTATATTGCTTTCATGTCTATGGTATTACTCTGATAATAACAGGTTCTATCTACCCGTAGGTTCTCTGTCATTCCTGACCAGGATGTTTTGGTCTAACAGCAATGAAGGTTCCCAGTGTCACCACTCCTGTCTGTCCTTAGGAAAAGCAGTGCTCTGACTGTTTCTGTCTTGTGTTTCCTGCAGTTTCCTCAGACCTGCGAGGAGTCTGGCTCTCCATTCGTCTTCGTCTGCACCAACCCTCAGGAGCTGCTGGTGAAGTTCCCCATGAAAGGGAAACATAAGATCTGTAAGTGCTGCGTCTTTCTGTGTCGCAGAGTAGATCCCAACGAGTTTGGTTGAGCTTTCTGTGTCGCAGAGTAGATCCCAACGAGTTTGGTTGAGCTTTCTGTGTCGCAGAGTAGATCCCAACGAGTTTGGTTGAGCTTTCTGTGTCGCAGAGTAGATCCCAACGAGTTTGGTTGAGCTTTCTGTGTCGCAGAGTAGATCCCAACGAGTTTGGTTGAGCTTTCTGTGTCGCAGAGTAGATCCCAACGAGTTTGGTTGAGCTTTCTGTGTCGCAGAGTAGATCCCAACGAGTTTGGTTGAGCTTTCTGTGGGGGAACAAAATTCTCACTCAAGCGCTGCATGTACACACACACACACACACACACACACACACACACACACACACACACACACACACACACACACTGTATACACACACACACACACACACACACTGTATACACACAAACAAACATAGGTCTTGTGCAAAAATGAACATGATTTGCAAAAAAATTATAATAATATGAATGAGCTCACAAAGTCTCTCAAAGAGCAATCTGTAAAGACCAGATGTTGATGGCAGGTTGCCATGGGGATGTGGGAGACTGTAGCTATTGTAGTGTCAGTGTATGGTGTGATTTCTAATAGGTCAGAGCACATTCCCCCGCTGTAGCTGGGGATGTACCTGCAAGCTCTTTGTTCATATTTCACAAACTCCTGAGACATGAAGGGTTGTGTATGTCCCCCTCTCCCGTCTCCGGTCTTTCAAGATGGATGGCGGGTCTTTGGGAGATTCAAGGTAAAAGACTAGCACTGCCCTTGATCAGAAGGGGAGGATTTCAGTTGTATTGTGAAGGGGTGAATGCAAGCAACAGCCCAGAGGGTTAAGGTGCTTATGCTCATAAAAAACAACAATAGATACAGTGGGGAGAACAAGTATTTGATACACTGCCGATTTTGCAGGTTTTCCTACTTACAAAGCATGTAGAGGTCTGTAATTTTTATCATAGGTACACTTCAACTGTGAGAGACGTAATCTAAAACAAAAATCCAGAAAATCACATTGTATGATTTTTAAGTAATTAATTTGCATTTTATTGCATGACATAAGTATTTGATCACTTACCAACCAGTAAGAATTCCAGCTCTCACAGACCTGTTCGTTTTTCTTTAAGAAGCCCTCCTGTTCTCCACTCATTACCTGTATTAACTGCACCTGTTTGAACTCGTTACCTGTATAAAAGACACCTGTCCACACACTCAATCAAACAGACTCCAACCTCTCCACAATGGCCAAGACCAGAGAGCTGTGTAGGGACATCAAGGATAAAATTGTAGACCTGCACAAGGCTGGGATGGGCTACAGGACAATAGGGAAGCAGCTTGGTGAGAAGGCAACAACTGTTGGCGCAATTATTAGAAAATGGAAGAAGTTCAAGATGATGGTCAATCACCCTCGGTCTGGGGCTCCATGCAAGATCTCACCTCGTGGGGCATCAATGATCATGAGGAAGGTGAGGGATCAGCCCAGAACTACACGGCAGGACCTGGTCAATGACCTGAAGAGAGCTGGGACCACAGTCTCAAAGAAAACCATTAGTAACACACTACGCCGTCATGGATTAAAATCCTGCAGCGCACGCAAGGTCCCCCTGCTCAAGCCAGCGCATGTCCAGGCCCGTCTGAAGTTTGCCAATGACCATCTGGATGATCCAGAGGAGGAATGGGAGAAGGTCATGTGGTCTGATGAGACAAAAATAGAGCTTTTTGGTCTAAACTCCACTCGCGGTGTTTGGAGGAAGAAGAAGGATGAGTACAACCCCAAGAACACCATTCCAACCGTGAAGCATGGAGGTGGAAACATCATTCTTTGGGGATGCTTTTCTGCAAAGGGGACAGGACGACTGCACCGTATTGAGGGGAGGATGGATGGGGCCATGTATCGCAAGATCTTGGCCAACAGCCTCCTTCCCTCAGTAAGAGCATTGAAGATGGGTCGTGGCTGGGTCTTCCAGCATGACAACGACCCAAAACACACAGCCAGGGCAACTAAGGAGTGGCTCCGTAAGAAGCATCTCAAGGTCCTGGAGTGGCCTAGCCAGTCTCCAGACCTGAACCCAATAGAAAATCTTTGGAGGGAGCTGAAAGTCCGTATTGCCCAGCGACAGCCCCGAAACCTGAAGGATCTGGAGAAGGTCTGTATGGAGGAGTGGGCCAAAATCCCTGCTGCAGTGTGTGCAAACCTGGTCAAGAACTACAGGAAACGTATGATCTCTGTAATTGCAAACAAAGGTTTCTGTACCAAATATTAAGTTCTGCTTTTCTGATGTATCAAATACTTATGTCATGCAATAAAATGCAAATTAATTACTTAAAAATCATACAATGTGATTTTCTGGATTTTTGTTTTAGATTACGTCTCTCACAGTTGAAGTGTACCTATGATAAAAATTACAGACCTCTAAATGCTTTGTAAGTAGGACAACCTGAAAAATCGGCAGTGTATCAAATACTTGTTCTCCCCACTGTATATCATCTGAGGAAATCATTTAGTCATAATTCTGTATTTGCTAACTGGCTACCACTCCCATTGATTTGCACGGAGTTATGCTAATGCTAAGCTGTGAGCTAACTGCGCTAACCCAAATCTTAGATCCCTGACGTTGAGTCCATAGACCACTAAGTCTAGGCATCCATTCTAAACAGTAACATGTATATTTTGCATGCACTATCCCTTTAATACATTGAATAACGCCTTATTACCTTTATATTGAGTGTAACCTATAAGATATCCAACTAGTCCCCAGACAGTTAATTTCTAGCACACTATTGGACCTGTCATCTCCAGCTAGTATTTCACCCTCTATTACTCTGCAGCCTCTGAAGGCTCAGAACCATCTCCAGGGAAACCACCTGTGAACCCCACACAAGCACTGGTGGGTGGGGTCTGTGTGTGTCTGTGAGTCAAAGGGGGGAACCTGCTGTTAGAAGCTGGCCTAGTATTTAGAGGGTTAGCTGCTGGAGCCAAGCAGACATTCTGTATCTATTCACAGTGTTTCTCTCTGTCACTCTCTGTTTCTGTGTCGCTCTCCCTCGCTCTCTCTCTCTCAATTCAATTTAATTACATTTCAATTCTCTATCTTTGTCTCTCTCCCTCGCTCAATTTAATTCAATTTAAATTCTCTTTCTCTCTCTCTCTCTCTCTCTGTCACTCTTTCTTTCTTGTCTTCCGCCTGGGTTGCCTCCCTAACACACAGGGTCAAGGGGCTTCTGCCGCCACTCTCGTTCAGGAAAGGACCTCTTCTCTTGTCCAGCTCGCTGCCTCAGACCTGACAGGGCAGCAGAGCGGTGGAAGGATTAGCCAGTGTTGACACTGGTCTGCTAGTCAACTGCTTATGAACGGCGTCGTATACTTTGACTTATTTAAACGATTTACTATTCAACTATTTCCTATTAAACTATTTACTATTAAACTATTTACTAGTAATCTATTCACTATTAAACTATTTACTAATGAAAACGATTTACTAATAAACTATTTACTGTTAAACTATTCACTATTAAATGATTTACTATTAAACTATTTACTAGTAATCTATTCACTATTAAACTATTTAGTATAGAAACCTATTTACTGTTAAACTATTCACTATTAGTTTACTATTATGACTACTATTTTATGACTAAACTATTTAGCTTTATAATGACCCCCTGTCCACCAAGCAGTATTGCATTCAATGCTGGTACCCATGGAGAGGTGTTGTGGTAAATATGGGATATAGGAACCAAGAGAGACGGGTCATTAGACTGGTCATTAGGGAGAGACTGGTTGTTAAACTGGTCATTAGAGCGATCATTAGGGAGAGACTGGTCATTAGACTGGTCATTAGGGAGAGACTGGAAATTAGACTGGTCATTAGACTGGTCATTAGGGAGAGACTGGAAATTAGACTGGTCTTTAGGGAGAGACTGGTCATTATGGAGAGACTGGTCTTTAGGGGTCCTGCAGAGTAGTGACATTTAGAAGGGGAGAATGATGGGAATTCTTCATTGTGGTGTGGGTGGATGTTCAATGTAATATACACTGGACAGAGTCCATTGTGGTGTGGGTGGATGTTCAATGTAATATACACTGGACAGAGTCCATTGTGGTGTGGGTGGATGTTCAATGTAATATACACTGGACAGAGTCCATTGTGGTGTGGATGGATGTTCAATGTAATATACACTGGACAGAGCCCATTGTGGTGTGGGTGGATGTTCAATGTAATATACACTGGACAGAGCCCATTGTGGTGTGGGTTGATGTTCAATGTGATATACACTGGACAGAGCCCATTGTGGTGTGGGTGGATGTTCAATGTAATATACACTGGAC
Source organism: Salvelinus alpinus (assembly GCF_045679555.1). Taxonomy (NCBI): domain Eukaryota; kingdom Metazoa; phylum Chordata; class Actinopteri; order Salmoniformes; family Salmonidae; genus Salvelinus; species Salvelinus alpinus. The sequence goes on from NC_092090.1 coordinate 15,461,008, forward strand.
AGAACCCATTGTGGTGTGGGTGGATGTTCAATGTAATATACACTGGACAGAGTCCATTGTGGTGTGGGTGGATGTTCAATGTAATATACACTGGACAGAGCCCATTGTGGTGTGGGTGGATGTTCAATGTAATATACACTGGACAGAGTCCATTGTGGTGTGGGTGGATGTTCAATGTAATATACACTGGACAGAGTGCATTGTGGTGTGGGTGGATGTTCAATGTAATATACACTGGACAGAGCCCATTGTGGTGTGGGTGGATGTTCAATGTAATATACACTGGACAGAGCCCATTGTGGTGTGGGTGGATGTTCAATGTAATATACACTGGACAGAGCCCATTGTGGTGTGGGTGGATGTTCAATGTAATATACACTGGACAGAGTCCATTGTGGTGTGGGTTGATGTTCAATGTAATATACACTGGACAGAGCCCATTGTGGTGTGGGTGGATGTTCAATGTAATATACACTGGACAGAGTCCATTGTGGTGTGGGTGGATGTTCAATGTAATATACACTGGACAGAGCCCATTGTGGTGTGGGTGGATGTTCAATGTAATATACACTGGACAGAGTCCATTGTGGTGTGGGTGGATGTTCAATGTAATATACACTGGACAGAGCCCATTGTGGTGTGGGTGGATGTTCAATGTAATATACACTGGACAGAGTGCATTGTGGTGTGGGTGGATGTTCAATGTAATATACACTGGACAGAGCCCATTGTGGTGTGGGTGGATGTTCAATGTAATATACACTGGACAGAGCCCATTGTGGTGTGGGTGACTGTGCATGCGTGTGTGTGCATAGATCAATGTGTTTGTGTGGGTCTGTGTGTATGTTTACAAACTGGGGACTTTCCTCTGATTGTACCCATTCATCCACACACTGTAACGACCCCAGCCAACCACTTCTGTCAGAGCTGAAGGTCACCCCGGCTGTTCAGAGCTATCAAACAATCTGACAAGTGCCTCTCTCTCTCGCTCTCTCGCTCTCTCGCTCTCTGTCATTCTTTCTCTCGCTCTCTTTCTTCCTCTCTCCGTCCCCTCTTTCTCTCTCTCTCTTTCTCCTCCCCTCTCTCTCTCTGTCTCACTCTCTCTCGTGAGATACTGCAGAGTGCTGATCCAGACCCTTCATCTGCTTGCTGGCTACTGCTCATGTTCCAGTCTCTCCAGTTACCAGCCTTTAGTGTCTAACTCCTCTCCTTAAAGAGTGTGACCCAGTCATCCTGAACACCTCTCCGTTTCACTTGGTTTCATTAGGACACTATTCACTTAGCTTTATGTGCTTCGGATGACATGTGAGGTGAAAATCTGGTCTCTTCTCTCTTCTCTCTCTCTCTCTCTCTCTTTATTTCAAACACACACACACACATCATATAAGTAGCTACATCAGATTTCTCACAACACTTGCGTTTGCGATTAAATGCGTTTGGATACTTTACATGCCCGGGGAAGAAAAATGAACCTGTTTATTTGTACATTGTGTCAGCGAGGTGTGAGTGAGTACCACAGACAACTGTCTCTGAGAGTACGCTTCCTTGTTTGCCCTGCGTTTACTGCCGTGTACACAAAGAGCCCCTTCCAGCTGTCTTGTCACAATGCCATTTGCATCCATGTTGTTGAATACATTGACAAGCACTGCAATATGTATGGCTGCCATCCCCCAGGTTACACATACATATGGAAGTGGTTTGATAATCCCACTGAAGTGAAGGGGGGGGGGGGGTTTGCTCCAGTAACCATCCTACCTCGCGGTTAGCTCTTTGTTTTACCACATTGAAAACACAGTGCCAAGGGATTGAAACAGAGAAAGCCAATTAGCTTAACCAGCGTCCAGCTTTTTCTCCCAAGGTGGTCCTTGCATTTTCTACCTCTTTTTACTCATCCGCCGGGAGACTGAAGAGGTTAGCGAGAGAAGAAAGTCCTCTTCTTTTGGTTATTTATTTATTCATGGACCATTTAATATTCATGATTTTTCCAGGACTATCTGGCTGCAGAGGGGAATTTACTGCTCTGGAGGCGACGGACTGGGGACCAAATCACGTTTTAGCTCCATTGAGCTTTGTGGATGAAGGGAAGGGAAAAAAGAGAGGGAGGGAGAAAGAGAAGGAGAGGAGGGTTTATGTGCTCTCCAGTAAATGGGAGGTAGGCCTGTAAGGTGACAGGCTGTGTTCATTACTGATCTGTCAGCCGGTTAATGGGTAGAGGAGAGTGGAGCAGAGCAGCTCATATAGAGGCCAGGCTGTAACTGCATGGCAGGCAGAGAGTGAGCTCTCAGCAGTGGTCTGGATTCATAGTACTACTCTGGCAGACCCAGTCTTCAACGTTGCTTCCACAGTCCCCAAAGAATAACCCCATCGCTTTCTCTACATTCTCGACCGACATTCTCCCCCAGACTTTATTTTCAGTTTCCCCCTCTCCCTCGAATAACAGGCAGAGAGAGCTCTTAACAATGGGACTCAATGCTAGGACTACTAACAGAACCATTGATAGGACTACTAACAGAACCATTGATAGTACTACTAACATAACCATTGATAGTACTACTAACAGAACCATTGATAGTACTACTAACAGAACCAATGCTAGTACTACTAACAGAACCAATGCTAGTACTACTAACAGAACCAATGATAGTACTACTAACAGAACCATTGATAGTACTACTAACAGAACCATTGATAGTACTACTAACAGAACCATTGATAGTACTACTAACAGAACCATTGATAGTACTACTAACAGAACCATTGATAGTACTACTAACAGAACCATTGATAGTACTACTAACAGAACCATTGATAGTACTACTAACAGAACCATTGATAGTACTACTAACAGAACCATTGATAGTACTACTAACAGAACCATTGATAGTACTACTAACAGAACCATTGATAGTACTACTAACAGAACCATTGATAGTACTACTAACAGAACCATTGATAGTACTACTAACAGAACCATTGATAGTACTACTAACAGAACCAATGATAGTACTACTAACAGAACCAATGATAGTACTACTAACAGAACCAATGATAGTACTACTAACAGAACCAATGATAGTACTACTAACAGAACCAATGATAGTACTACTAACAGAACCAATGATAGTACTACTAACAGAACCAATGATAGTACTACTAACAGAACCAATGATAGTACTACTAACAGAACCAATGATAGTACTACTCTAAGAGAACCAATGATAGTACTACTCTAACAATACCGATGATAATACTACCCTAACAGAACCCATGATAGTACTACTTACGTAACCATTGATCGTACTACTCCAACAGAACCAATGATATTACTACTTACGTAACCAATGATAGTACCACTAACAGAACCCATGGTAGGACCACTAACAGAACCCATGGTAGGACCACTAACAGAACCCATGGTAGGACCACTAACAGAACCCATGGTAGTACCACTAACAGAACCCATGATAGTACCACTAACAGAACCAATGATAGTACCACTGACAGAACCAATGATAGTACCACTGACAGAACCGGTGATAGCACCACTGACAGAACCGGTGATAGCACCACTGACAGAACCGGTGATAGCACTACTAACAGAACCGGTGATAGTACCACTAGCAGAACCCATGATGGTACCACTAAAACCCATGATAGTACCACTAACAGAACCAATGATAGTACTACTTACGTAACCAATGATGGTACCACTAAAACTCATGATGGTACTACTAACAGAACCAATGATGGTACTACTAACAGAACCAATGATGGTACTACTAACAGAACCAATGATGGTACCGCTAACAGAACCAATGATGGTACCGCTAACAGAACCAATGATGGTACCGCTAACAGAACCAATGATGGTACCGCTAACAGAACCAATGTTGGTACCGCTAACAGAACCAATGATGGTACCGCTAACAGAACCAATGATGGTACCGCTAACAGAACCAATGATGGTACCGCTAACAGAACCAATGATGGTACCGCTAACAGAACCAATGATAGTACTACTAACAGAACCAATGATAGTACTACTAACAGAACCAATGATAGTACTACTAACAGAACCAATGATAGTACTACTAACAGAACCATTGATAGTACTACTAACAGAACCATTGATAGTACTACTAACAGAACCATTGATAGTACTACTAACAGAACCATTGATAGTACTACTAACAGAACCATTGATAGTACTACTAACAGAACCAATGATAGTACTACTAACAGAACCAATGATAGTACTACTAACAGAACCAATGATAGTACTACTAACAGAACCAATGATAGTACTACTAACAGAACCAATGATAGTACTACTAACAGAACCAATGATAGTACTACTAACAGAACCAATGATAGTACTACTAACAGAACCAATGATAGTACTACTCTAAGAGAACCAATGATAGTACTACTCTAACAATACCGATGATAATACTACCCTAACAGAACCCATGATCGTACTACTCCAACAGAACCAATGATATTACTACTTACGTAACCAATGATAGTACCACTAACAGAACCCATGGTAGGACCACTAACAGAACCCATGGTAGGACCACTAACAGAACCCATGGTAGGACCACTAACAGAACCCATGGTAGGACCACTAACAGAACCCATGGTAGTACCACTAACAGAACCCATGATAGTACCACTAACAGAACCAATGATAGTACCACTGACAGAACCAATGATAGTACCACTGACAGAACCGGTGATAGCACCACTGACAGAACCGGTGATAGCACCACTGACAGAACCGGTGATAGCACTACTGACAGAACCGGTGATAGTACCACTAGCAGAACCCATGATGGTACCACTAAAACCCATGATAGTACCACTAACAGAACCAATGATAGTACTACTTACGTAACCAATGATGGTACCACTAAAACTCATGATGGTACTACTAACAGAACCAATGATGGTACTACTAACAGAACCAATGATGGTACTACTAACAGAACCAATGATGGTACTACTAACAGAACCAATGATGGTACCGCTAACAGAACCAATGATGGTACCGCTAACAGAACCAATGATGGTACCGCTAACAGAACCAATGATGGTACCGCTAACAGAACCAATGATGGTACCGCTAACAGAACCAATGATGGTACCGCTAACAGAACCAATGATGGTACCGCTAACAGAACCAATGATGGTACTACTCTAACAGAACCAATGATGGTACTACTCTAACAATACCAATGATAATACTATCCTAACAGAACCCATTGTAGTACCACTAACAGAACCCATGGTAGTACCACTAACAGAACCCATGATAGTTCTACCCTAACAGAACCCATGATAGTTCTACCCTAACACCCATGATAGTACCACTAACAGAACCCATGATGGTACTACTTACGTAACCAATGATGGTACTACTAACAGAACCCGTGATGGTACTACTAACAGAACCCGTGATGGTACTACTAACAGAACCGGTGACGGTACTACTAACAGAACCGGTGACGGTACTACTAACAGAACCAATGATGGTACCACTAACAGAACCGGTGTGACGGTACTAGTCTTACAGAACCCATGATGGTACTACTCTAACAGAACCAACGATAGTACTACTGAACAGAACAGAACCAGTGTCCAAGGCTGCTTTACAGTACATCCACCTCTCTCTCCTGCTAAACCTTTCTGTGGTATTGATCGGGCTCAACGCTGTGCTGTGTAGGCGGTGTGATTAATATCCTTGATTAGGAAGAGATTACCCTGCTGTGGGGAGTTAGCGCTGGCCCTGCTAGAATTCATCGCACTTAGGCTGCTGCCTTGTTTTTGTTCATTTGTCAGGTCAGAAATCAAGGATCAATCGCTGGTTTATTTGCCTAGTTCAAGTAGCAATGCAGGGTGAGGATGTTATGATGGACACTTTCAATCTGACTGGTCACAGTAGTTGACATTGAGTGGGCAGCGATTGGCCTCATTTGTTTACAGATTCTGTGTCTGATTGTGAAGAATTGTGTTGTTACTAGTAAAAGGACTGTGAAAAGGGTTGTGTGACATGATCCACTTGGAACCGTGATTGCCGTATCGTAATATATTTTCTGTCGTGGTATGTATTGTGAGCTTACAATACTTATCCCTACTATTTAATGCACCCACCTTTTTTAAAGCAATTCAATTCATGTATGTATTATTTATAGAGTTGTTTTGATTCATGCGTAGTGTGGAAATGTTCATGTACAAACTGCATTTTGTGTTATTTACAGCTGACTGTTGGCCCCACTGTGTAGCCAAAGCATCAAAATCCAGACTTCAGTAAACTGTTTACCCAACATGCTCATTCACCACATCTGTCAGAAAGATCAACATTACTCAAGTCCTTCATCAGATTACTGTCTCCAACCTGCCTCTCCTGAATACAAAAAAACATGTGACTACTTGTGATTCTCACTCACTTAAAGCCTCTTCTCCATTTTGAGAAGACCGATGCAATAGCTATTGTTGTCATGGAGACCGCACAGTCCATGTTTAACGGGCTGTTTTTTTACAGTCCAAGAGAAGACTATGCAAACAGTGAGCTGTGTATGCCCTGTGTGGTTGAGCAGTGATCCAGGAACGCGCTCAGTCGACAGTTCCCCGTGACTCCAAACAGACCATGACTCCAGTCCTCATTATAACAGTGAGACGGACCACCTGAGGACCGAACATAAATAATGCAGAGAGAACCAGAGTTCTGCTGACAAACCCTTCCCCCTCGACCACATGGTTGAACCCCTAGCCCTGGAGGGCATGGTAAAGACATCCCTTACGACACCATACCACACCGTTATGACACTCTATTCCTGTGAGTGACGTATTTTCTACCTCCTCTCCACGGGGCCCTATATGGGGTTTCCTATGGATGTGGGCAAGGGCCAGCAGCTTTGGCTCTGAAAAATAACCCGCAGCAAAAAAATCATTCTTTATTTTAATTTGATCCTAATTTCCTCCGACAGTCGCAATGAAAAGTGTGAGATGAAAGAGTTGAAATTCCAATGAAGAAGTAATGACCATAGCGAGTCGATAGTGATATTGGTCTTACTCTGCTGTGTGTTTTCCCCATCTCCCGTCTGTATGTTTAGCTTGGTCTCTCTTAAAATGTAGACTATTTCCTACTTTGTTACCAGAGGCAAGGGCCCTTGACTCACTGCCACCAGCCTCTGCCAAGACAGCCTTTTTAAGCTGTGATAAAAAATTTACGAGAGAGAATGCTATGGTGGAGAACAGAGGCCACATTCGGAGAGAAGCAGCTGCTTCCTGATAGCGGTTGGAAGGTCTCCTCAGTACTCGGCAGTGTTCTGCTCTCCCCATGCCCACCATGAATATTGCATTAGCCCACTACAGGGCCCCTTGTGTTTGCCCCCCAAGAGAGGAGAGTAGAGCAGCCATGGTACTGGAGCGTACGAGGAGTCAAGCCCACACTCCCCCACACCGCCCATCCACATTTAGCTTGCACAGGCAGACGCTCCAAACTCCAGACCAGCTTTCCATCAGCAGTAATCTCCCAGACTGACTCAGAGGACTCCTGTCTCATAATGTGTCAACCTCAATTATATTAATGTGCGCACCCGAGAAAAATGTCTGACATTTGCTGGCATTTACAGGACGAGTAACTGTTTTCTGGCTGGTGTTTTTTGCTCAAGCTGAGTCGTCTTAGAGGCCCTTTTGAAATGAATAAACCACATATTGGCTCTGTGATGACCCATCTCCCACTGATTAGCTAAAGAAACAAAGTTATGGTAAATAGCAACACAGAGGCCACAATCATGTCAAAATACAATTTTTTTGTTTATATAATCTCCACAGCAATTGAAAATTGGCACCTCCTTTGAACAAGGTCAATGATGGTACAAGTGAAGTGGCCATTTTGAGAGACTAGCCTAGCTGGCTGTTATTAGCCATTAGCCTAATTCCCTGGCCTTTCAACACAAACACCTGGAGGCCAGGGGCAGTCCTGACCGTGAGGTCAGCCCCTGTTAAGCTGAAGCTTTCGTCTCGCGAGCTCCCTCCTTCCCCATCTCCCCCTCATCCTCCTCCTCCATAGTGTTTCATTAGTGTTTCACCGACTCCATTACCCTGCTGTAATGTGCACTTAGCCGCCTAATCTCCATGCGGCTGACATGTGACTCCCCCAGTGCACTTTGCACACCTTCTCTCATTTGAACAGGGGACATTCTCTGAGAATGCCAATTTACTGGTTAATGCAGAAGAGGCATGTGTTCCTTCCTCGCTATCGCTCACCTTCCTGTAGCTGCACTCTGTCACACCCTCCGCCTTAATTCTTACGTAATTTTAAAAATTCTGTCCCATTTCCTCGTTGCTGTTTCCGCTCAAGGCGTTATTTTCAATGCTAATGAGGCACAGAAGTGAGCAGCGGTTTGTGGCGAGGGAAGCTGAGAAGATGGTGATATGATAATAAAAACAGTTCAAACACCAGCGATTCTCCTCAATAAAGCTAAAGCGCTACATGCTGTTATGCTTGAGGTCAGTGTGTTCACTTCAGCACCGTTCTTCACTACTACAACCCATGAGACCTGCAAAAGGACGACCAGTAATTGAAGAAAGCGCATACTTTCTCAAGACTAGCACTTAAAAACAGTTCAAGGGTTCAAACTACCTTGAAGAGGTAAACAACTTGTTCTGGGTTTTTGTTGAAGGCATAGGTTTTGCCTGTCCATCTGTGTTTACCTCAATGGCTTATGTTGTCTCTCTGCATCATGCTTGCTAGCACTGCTGCACTTTGCCCACTCTCACTGTGAGCACATGCCCAGCAACTAGCCATAACTCTCTCTTGTAGTCTAGGAGATGTGCTGATCTGTCCAAGCTCTTGGATAGGTTTGGAATTCCATTTGTAAGGGCGGCAGGTAGCCTAGCAGTTAGAGCGTTGGATCAGTAACCGAAAGGTTGCTAGTTCGAATCCCCGAGCGCCAGGGTCGCCGTTGATAATGGCAGACCCTGGCCATGACCCCATTCTTCAAGAGTGTCTCGGGGGGGGAGTTGGCATATGCACAAAAACACATTTCCATTTCACACCTGCGTGTATATGTACATGTGTGAAATAGAAAAAATATAAGCATCTAATTATTATTATAAGCCCCCAGCAATTAGGCCAATGTTTCTGGCATTCCCTATCGCTAATTAACTGGAACCAGCAAAGCTTTCCTCTGAATCTCGACTGGGTTGTGTGTCTTCCAACAGATCTCATGTCCCAGTTTAGTATCCCACTCAGTTTTTCACACCAGAGATATAGCCGCAGATCGAGACCGTAATCACTGGGAAATATCACATCTTTTCCCTCCATTTTGACAGTTCACATTGCAGAGATGTACAGCTCACCAGCCTGTGCATCTGAAAATAATCTCCTTCGTCTTGACTTGTCAGAACAAAATGTGAGAACCCAGAGGGGTTCTCCACTGAGTCAGCGATGAGGGAGGGAGATGTCAAAGACGCTGTGGCTCTATTTCAAACCAGTTCCACCTGCAGGCAGCTTTCGCTAAGTAGTTCCTGTTGTTTAGCTCGCCACAGCTAAGGCCAATGAAAAGAATGCCGTGACAAGAGCTAAAGCAACGACTAAGTAAACTGATTAATGCGTAACTGTGAGCAAAGTTGGCCCCAGGTAGTAAGCTACATCTGTTACAAATGACTTCATAGATCTATGGAGAGAGACTTAAAATGGCATGATGTCAGCTAGACTCACTGCAGGTGTTTAGCTTCAACGTTATGTTATTAGCTTCACTGTTTTGCCAATGGGAAGAATTTATTCAAGTCTTCCTTTTGCTTGTGGTCTGTCACCCACTTCTTTTTTAATTATATGGAAATGCATACATATGCTGTCTCAGTCGGTGGAGCATGGCACTTACCATGCCAATGGTCTTGAGTTGGATTCCCGCTGGGGCCACCCATATGTACAGATGTATGCATGCATGACTGTAAGTTGCTCTGGAGAAAAGCGTCTGCTAAAGAACATATTATACTACTATAAGCATCCATTTTTCCCCCCCAGATTATTCCATTATTATTATTATTATTATATTATTAAGTAGCACAACTTGTCACAAGTTTCATCATATAAACTAATATAGCAACTTTAGCCCTAAAGACTCTTTACTTCTACTTTACACTTGTGGTTTTAGGCTAGTTGTCATATCAACCAATATAGCAAATTTAGCCCTAAATACTCTTTACTTCTACTTTACACTTGTGGTTTTAGGCTAGTTGTCATATCAACCAATATAGCAAATTTAGCCCTAAATACTCTTTACTTCTACTTTACACTTGTGGTTTTAGGCTGGTTGTCATATCAACCAATATATCAAATTTAGCCCTAAAGACTCTTTAGTTTTACTTTACACTTGTGGGGTTAGGCTGGTTGTTGCATTGTTCTGACCAACATGTTATCTCCGCTAATGTCTGTTCTAACCAATTTAGCCCAGGATCAGGGACCTGAGCAGGATAATCCCTCGTCTGGCTCCACCCACCCACACCCCCCTCCACGTTGGGCCAGCAAGCTGTCTTTGTGCCATGCATCCTGAGTTGGGCTGAGGTGTGGTGGGGGTGCAACTTAATATAAATCTTAGAAACAACACCCCTTTCCTCACTTTATGGCTATGCTAACCTCTTTTAAAGCTAGAATCCTTAGTTGCTACATCCACTTTTGGACTTATAAATGAATGATATAAATGAATGATATAACTTTTACAGTAAATGCTTCATGAGCTTAGTTCAACTGTCTTACCCCCATCATAATCCAATTTATAAACTTGTTTTACGCCAATGTTTGTAAATGCAAACGAACAATGTACAGCCTCAAAACATGGTTAAAACTATACATTTGGTATCATGGATGGTCAGTCCTTGCATCCATAGCTCTGTCTATTAATTTGAGAGTGGTTACATTTCTCCAGCCCCATCCCTTAGCTTTTTAGAAAAAACAAGGGGTACAGAGCACGCTTTGTTATTGTTTCAATTAAGGATTTTAGCTTTAAGCTAGCAATTAGCTATGCAGCCAACGTCTAACAATTGTAACTGTTACTTACCGCAAGTGATCTGGTACGTGCTTCCTTTCTTCCTGCCTTCCTTGAAGCAATCACTGATCCAACATTATAGGAATGGTGAAAGCTACATGGAGAGATACTTGCTTTCACCCATACTGTCGGGTAAGATCTGTGAATACATGAAGAAAGATCATTCTGGGGGGTCTTTAAAAAGCTGCAGACTGTGTGAATTTGTTTGCTTACCCTACAATAACTAACACATAAACCTCCGTTGATGTGACTTGTAGACAAGAGCTAGCTTTCTGAAGCAGGCTATTTGCTACACTCTAAGAAAAAAAGGTGCTATCTAGAACCAAAAAGGGTTATTCGGCTGTCCTCATAGGAGAACCCTTTTAAGAACCCATTTTGTTTCCAGATATAACCCTTTGAGGTAGAATACTTCTGGATTCCATGTAGAACCCTCTCCACAGAGTGTTGGACATAGAACCCAAAATGGTTCTGCCTGGAACCAAAGAGTGTTCTACCTGCAATCAAAAAGGGTTCTCCTATGAGGACAGCCTCGGGAACCCCTTTCAAACCCTTTTTTCTAAGGGTGTAGATAACCTGCAAATCATACCGTGTGCAACTATTTCCTAGTCCAATGTAAAGAAACAGTCATTGGCTTTCTTGGTTGCAGTGTGTTCTTCCAACGTTAGAGTGCTACCAAGACTGGTGTACAGTACATGGTAATAGATTAGAGAGAGAACTGAAGACAGAGGAATTTTAGAGAAGGCAAGGTGAGTTTTAAAGACAAATGGCAGTAATAAAGAGAGATGAGTCATAAGAGTTCAGAGTATTTCCGTTGTATGAACTTTGTTAAAAGTCAAGGAATTTAAAGTAATAGAGGAAGCTGGAACAATCTAATAATGAATGTATCCATTGAATTTCAATTGTCAAAAAGGGATATTTGTTCTGGGGAAAAGTGGATGTAAAACAGGTGGAAGTGGTTATATAAGATGTCTCTGGTGAACTCAAAATAGTTGTGGCTTTGGAATCTGCTTCAAATTCCTCACAGAGTTATAGCCCACACTTTTGTATTTGAAGTCGGCTGAGAAGACTGAAGACCACTCTTAATGTTTCAATAAATGGTTTATTTGGAAAGGTGGCTGGGGGATTCTAATAATCCTGCAGTCTATGTTTTATTATTAATGGCATGCATTTCCTCTGTGCCATGAACATTCATCTCACTCGTTACTGGATTCCTCCTCCTTGACTTTTCAGCAGACATATTTATTACGGCCGGGACTATACCAGTATCACGATGCCTGTTAGTATCATGGCAAGGAAACAAAACACAAAGCGGATTTAACTTCTTTAGGAAAACAGTCCTAATGTTGAAAACAAACATCATTATGATGTCATCCAGAGTCACATGTATTTATTTTCCATCTGTAGCTCACAATATTTTACATACAGCAGGTTTTTAAAGGACCGAAGAGTTTGATCTGCTTCGTGTTTTCCCATAGATTTTTTTTGGCGACACTGGTATCGTCACATCCCTAATATTAAACGATATTAAGAAAAATGTTCTTTCACATTATAAATTGGCTCTATTCTTTATAAATCCATCATTTGTTTTTAGTAATCAATTATCTTTAGGGTTATGACATTTTATGTTTGATATTTACATTTGAGTCATTTAGCAGACGTTCTTGTCCAGAGCAACTTACAGTTGCTGCATTGATCTGAAGATAGCTAGGTGAGACAACCACACATCACATATCATATCAGGTACATTTTCCCTCAATAATGTAGTTATCAGCAAAGCCAGCGCTAATAGGAGAAGGTAAGTGCAGGGTTAGATATATTTTAATATTTCAAGTTTTAAAAACGCAAATTGGTGGATCATCACTTCAAACCGATGTTTGAGAATCTTCCATGTCAGACACCAGGCACATGATCCCACCGGCACTTATTTAGTGCTTGGGCACGGAATGTTTAGGCTAATGTTCATATTGAGTGATTTGGTCATTGGCTGTATGTTGGTTGCATCTTGTCAAGTAGTTAATGCATTAACATATTGCCTTCTATTATGTAGGGCCGGAACGATACTAGTAACGCTATATTGTTTCCATGGCAAAAACTAAAACACGAAGAAGATCAACCTCTTTGGTCCTTTAAAAACATGCTGTATGTAAAATATTGTGCTATAGCTTGGAACATAAATAAATGTGACTCTGGCAACATAATGATGTTTGTTTTCAACATTATGGCTGTTTTTCGAAATAACTTAAATCCGCTTTGGGTTTTGTTTGCTTGCCACGATACTAAGGAGTATCACGATATTGGTATGTTCCCAGCCCTACTGTAGTACTATGGTAAGCTGACGTTTGTGTCCCCCCAGTATGACTTGTTTAAAGACAGTAATTGGCTTACGGAAGATAAAGTACACAATCCGACTATTTGCTTCAAACCAAAACCAGTCCAGAACCAGCTGAGTAGACAAGTAACAGCAGATTGACCTTGGGGTCAACGTTGATTAAGCAGGCTTATGGAGCGAACCAGTTAGCTCTCAAGCATATGTTCTGCCTCAGCCTGTTTTTGCTGCATCAAGCAAAAACAATTAACCAACCAACTGAAATTGTCACGGCGATACAGTACCTCCCATCTGTTTCCTCCTGCTGCATGATACTTCCTTACATGCTTTTTCACCACATAATGTTAGCCTGCAAAGTCCGTGTTTGTAGACGGATGTCGGCTTCTTTTTATAGACCATATACAGTACCACGTGCCACACACTAAACGTTTCTGACATGTGACAGGCAGGTCCCTTGGGGTTGCCCTCTGAAGTTTTACGTTGCTACCTAGCTAACTGTGTTGGCTGTCCTCTGCCTTGCGTCACCGGTTTATTCTTCTTCACACACCACCTAAGAGCAACTGAGCTTCCGGAACACTATGTACGCAAGTGTCAGTCGCAGCTGAGCCTCTCTTACAGTGGGCTAAATGAGCTACTTAACGCCCCCAGGCTTGCAAATAACCTGACTGTAATGACTGTAAAATGATGTCGCTACAAAATGCTACTGATGCTGACAGTCCTTTTTATATTGTTTTGGAATTTGGTCTTCAGCTAGGCTCTACATTTAAAATGTTCCCCAATCAGCCCACACCAACCTCACTCTTCATAATTATGGAGCACGCCGTCTTAATTCCTCTGGCTGCTCGTTAAGCTCTGGAGGAGCAGGGTTGACCTATTTTACATGGGAGCCTATGGAACCCCTGGTGAACAGACAAGCCCCTCTCCTGCACCAGGAAGCTCTCTCCCCCGACTCTCCAACCAGAATATAATATTATATGACGTTTAGTAGACACTTTTATCCAATGCCACTTAGTCATGCGTGCATCCTTTACATACAGGTGTTCCCGGGAATCAAACCCACTATCCTGGCGTTGCAATCGCCATGTTCTACTAACTGAGCTACAGAGGACCGTGCTCTACTAACTGAGCTACAGAGGACCGTCCTCTACTAACTGAGCTACAGAGGACCAGGTTCTACTAACTGAGCTACAGAGGACCGTGCTCTACTAACTGAGCTACAGAGGACCGTCCTCTACTAACTGAGCTACAGAGGACCAGGTTCTACTAACTGAGCTACAGAGGACCGTCCTCTACTAACTGAGCTACAGAGGACCGTCCTCTGCTAACTGAGCTACAGAGGACCGTGCTCTACTAACTGAGCTACAGAGGACCGTCCTCTACTAACTGAGCTACAGAGGACCGTCCTCTACTAACTGAGCTACAGAGGACCAGGTTCTACTAACTGAGCTACAGAGGACCGTGCTCTACTAACTGAGCTACAGAGGACCGTCCTCTACTAACTGAGCTACAGAGGACCAGGTTCTACTAACTGAGCTACAGAGGACCAGGTTCTACTAACTGAGCTACAGAGGACCGTCCTCTGCTAACTGAGCTACAGAGGACCGTGCTCTGCTAACTGAGCTACAGAGGACCGTGCTCTGCTAACTGAGCTACAGAGGACCGTGTTCTACTAACTGAGCTACAGATGACCGTGCTCTACTAGCTGAGCTACAGAGGACCGTGCTCTACTAGCTGAGCTACAGAGCACCGTGCTCTACTAACTGAGCTACAGAGGACCGTGCTCTACTAACTGAGCTACAGAGGACCGTGCTCTACTAACTGAGCTACAGAGGACCGTGTTCTACTAACTGAGCTACAGAGGACCGTGTTCTACTAACTGAGCTACAGAGGACCGTGTTCTACTAACTGAGCTACAGAGGACCGTGTTCTACTAACTGAGCTACAGAGGACCGTGCTCTACTAACTGAGCTACAGAGTACCGTGTTCTACTAACTGAGCTACAGAGGACCGTGTTCTACTAGCTGAGCTACAGAGGACCGTGTTCTACTAACTGAGCTACAGAGGACCGTGCTCTGCTAACTGAGCTACAGAGGACCGTGCTCTACTAACTGAGCTACAGAGGACCGTGCTCTACTAACTGAGCTACAGAGGACCGTGCTCTACTAACTGAGCTACAGAGGACCGTGCTCTACTAACTGAGCTACAGAGCACCGTGCTCTACTAACTGAGCTACAGAGCACCGTGCTCTACTAACTGAGCTACAGAGGACCGTGCTCTACTAACTGAGCTACAGAGGACCGTGCTCTACTAACTGAGCTACAGACGACCGTGTTCTACTAACTGAGCTACAGAGCACCGTGCTCAGGTTTTTAGAGCCACATGCAATTTTTTTTATTTGAGTCTTATGCATTATAACCATTGTCGTGTCTTTGGCTATGCCGGATTAATTGCTATGACATGCTATTCTATAAAATACTTTCTCTGTAATTAATATCACCTGATTGAGCTAATCAGGCACATGTAATTAACTAGAGAGTCAGGCACCACAAAATAATATTTATAGAGCCGTTATCTTCCGAATAAACTCTTAAAGATTTTGCAATATTTTACATCAATTAGCAGTCAACATCAATCGTCATCTTACTTCAGTCTCATATTCTGAAAGTTGTAAATTCTTGGTTATCTGCAAGAATCCTGGCTAACAAGTTGAATCAGCAATACAAAATTG
Organism: Salvelinus alpinus; assembly: GCF_045679555.1. Lineage (NCBI taxonomy): Eukaryota > Metazoa > Chordata > Actinopteri > Salmoniformes > Salmonidae > Salvelinus > Salvelinus alpinus. The sequence goes on from NC_092090.1 coordinate 15,477,119, forward strand.
GGTTTAATTATTTATTTACTAAATACCTAACTAATTACACAGAATCACACATACACAATTAAATCATAACTTGATTACAAATTGTCGTCATAAAGGAAAACGTCCCTAGCGGGCGGAACAGATATGACAGCTTGTTACACAAAGGAAAGAGGGCTGGGTTTTAGTGAAAGAGCGGGAGACTGGAACAGAGGCGAAGCTGTGCTATCGTAAATACAGTATCTTATGCATTCTAAATTACCGGCCATTTCGAAAAGGAAAATGCAATAAATATTTATTCTGAGCTGCGCTTCAGTAGGTTGGTGGTAGATGGAAGACCGTGTTGCCAAACCGAGTCCTCTGTCCTTTGAAGAATGTCTCTGGTGGTCACTGGATACGTTGTAGTAACGTCGTTGTGTAGTAGACGGGATACTCTGACTGTCCTTCCTAACCTGCGTTTGTAGCAGCTGTTGCTAACTCAACGGCTAGGAGGTATCACTTCTGTAGTGAATACGAGTTCAAAGTTCATACCATTCACAACCAAAGTTCATGCTGATGTTGGCTTAGTTCTGTAGTTATTATCTGAACCATTCTGACATGGGATCGTCACCCTCATCTCCTCGGAACAGAAAGTTATATTTTTGTCAATGGCTTTATATAGTGGAGGGAGAGGGGTGTGTCTGAAAAGTTTATTACCCATGTCTCTTCACTGGGGCGGGCCACTGGTTGAGCAGAGGCCCAAACTTATGAAAACCCAAATCTCTCATTTGGAAGCTAAAATTACATTTAATCTCTTCACAAATAATTTCATATTCAAGCATTTGAATTAAACAACAATTCCATGTCAATCCGATACCTCTGACGTTTAGACTTTCCACAGTAGAGTTTATGTCATTCTATCATTGATGAGAATGTGTCAGAGGGCAACCGAACTGACATAATATACCTTAAGTACCACCGCATATGTTCAGTTGGTCGGATTACCAGAATATAGTTCATTTCCCCCCAACTTCTGATGTTCCCAGAATCTCTATGTTAACCAAAGGGTTTTCTTATGTCACATCAGTATAGTAGGGAGAGGGAAAAAGGGGGAAAGAGGTATTTATGACTGTCATAAACCTACCCCCAGCCCAACGTCATGACACCATTGACGCATTTATTCAGGCTTTCATAAGGGCCTTTTATGATAGTATGTTTTTAATGCCTAATGCATCTATGTGATTCATTCTGAATGCATCTGTAGCATAAGGGCTGTTCAAAGGAGCCAGTCTTCTCATGCACGACTCATGCACTTCTCATGCATGTACTATAAATTAATTCACTATGCATTATACACAGGTGGTTCTGGTAGAGATGTTCTGCCCGTACTGTGGTCCACTCACTGAATAACAGAGGCATAACTTTCTGTGCCTGGCAGGTTGATCTCTGACACAATCGATCACTGTTAGAATGTAAGATTTAATTAAGCAATAAGGCACGAGGGGGTGTGGTATATGGCCAATATACCACGGCTAAGGGCTGTTCTTAACCACGACACACCGCGGAGTGCCTGGACACGGTCCTTAGCCGTAGTATATTGGCCATATACCACAAACCCCCGAGGTGCCTTATTGCTTAATTAAATCTTACATTATAGTTATTTAAAAGCTATTATAAACTGGTTACCAACGTAATTAGAGCAGTAGAAATACATGTTTTGTCATACCTGTGGTATACGGTCTGATATACCATGGCTGTCAGCCAATCAGCATTCAGGGCTAGAAGCAGTTTATAATAAACCATATTCCATTATTGTATTTGAAGGAGCTCCATGCTGTAATGTTTATACACCCCTCTGACGTGTACAAAGTAATGAAAGTGTAACGAGCTCTGAAATTGGACCATGTAGATATTCAGACATTGACTCCTCTGGTCTTATTAGCAATGTATCAGTGATGAAGAATGGGGCTTCCATCATGTAGGCAGTACACACACACACACACACACACACACACACACACACGAGTGTCAAGCAGAGCTGTCACACAGAGAAGCCAGTGATACAATACACAACGTTAATTATCCATTTAAAACCATGGCCCATTGGCAGTGCTGAAGCACCGCTGCTGGAAAAGCCTCTCAGAGAGCCATAATTGCTTCTTATCTTTTGGAGGTCACACTGTGTCCAGTAGAACTAATCAATCTCTGGCTCAGACCTGCTGTTAGCCCAAAGAGCTCCATAAAATAACATTCTGAACATTTGGACCATTTTAGATACCCACCCGCCATCAGCAGCTATTGATTTCTTTTAGGAGAAGGTGGGGCTGGCCGGTGGGTAAGTCTGCTCTGTTGCTAAGGAATAGCTGCGGGGAGCTGGCCGGTGGGTAAGTCTGCGTTGTTGCTAAGGAATAGCGACGGGGAGCTGGCCGGTGGGGTGGGTCAGATTGATTTAGTATTACGCCGCTCGCTTTTTAAAAATGAAGGGTCCTCAGTCCGACCGCTCGCCTCTGCTGCTCCCATTTCTTGGGGTGATGGCCAGTGTGATGAGGTTACCAGTATCACGTTAAGTAGGGGGGAAAACGTTTTGAAATAGCACGATCTGAAAAGGTCATTTTGTTTGCCAAGAAAGAATTCCTACGGCTTCAGTTCCTACTGATTTGTGTAACAGGAAGTAATGCTTTGCCAAACAGGAATATGAGGGCGCTAGTTGTGTGTTGTGACACGTTTTCCATAATTAGCCGCCCCCCACCAAAGCCTGCATTTAATTGTTAACCCTCTTAAGTGTTTCAATAGGAAACATAACAGCAAACCGTTAATCAGAAGGGGCTTTATTACCCCCTGTCGGTTTCCTCTTCTCCTCCCCCCCACCTCTCCTTATCCATTTCATAGCCATGCAGGCATTTGATGTGTTAGTTTGCTGCCTGAGGAACAGAGGAATGTAGTAGTATCTAGGGGAGGACATAGGGAGGTGGTAGGCTTTGAATTGTTCCAGTCGTTTAAATGTCACCAGGACAGCTCTGTGGGAGGTAGGGGTGAGGAAGGTGAGACGCTAGCTGCTGGTACAGAGCGCGTGTGTGTGTGTGTGTGTGTGTGTGTGTGTGTGTGTGTGTGTGAGAGAGTGATAGCAGCATGGCTCAATTTCCATTTTTATTAACAATCCAGTTACCTCTTCATGGAGAGCGATGGAAAGGGCCCGGCAGATCAATGTCATCGTGCCTCCAGCATGCCAAGGAGCCTGGCCGCGGTGTTAACCACTTCCTCCCCCCCTTTACACACACTGCCCTCTCCCACCAATCAGTAGCCTGAATGGAGATTGGCAGGCCCATCAACACTGCACTCCCCACTCTGAAGACAGACATGGGGAGTGCAGCCCCTGGAGACTGCATCGTAACCTTGGGCTAACATAACCTTGGGCTAAATGGACTACTTAACCAGACCCCTTGATCTTCCTGTTAGCAGTAATGTCACATTCACAAATACCTTTGACTCCTTTAAAAATGGCGAGCTACTGTACTGTAAAAGACTTGTCAGAAGAAAATCCTGTCATTTCTAGTCAGAAATATGGGTATTAAATTATGTCAGAAGTGTTTTTTTTAAGCCGTTGACGAGGCTCAGAGAAAGCGTTGATGGCTGCTCTAAAACACAGCTCGTTCGTCATCAGTCTCTGACGTCATATTAGACCGCTCAGAGGAGATAGTCACACCCCAGGATATTCTGTCAGAAAACACATTCCCCCGTGTCTGCTTATAACTGTCACAATTCAAAAACAACAATACATGTTCTCTAGTCTACTTTAAGTTGACATTCTTTGGCACCAACAACATCTCGCCAACACAATGGGCCTCATTTATCAATCGGCAGTCGCATGCGCGTAAATCGTCAGCAAGCGAGGCCAACGTCTTTTGACGGACATTTCAATTACCAAAGTTTTCATAGCTCAAATGGGTAACAAACCATGTGAGACCTGTAAGAGAGTCATTTGAGAAATGGCAGTCAGATGAATATAATGGGATTCAATAGATAAGATGCTTAGATATTGGACATTGTTTAGCTAGCAGTGTAGTGCTCCTACAGTACTCTCACCAGAGTGGGAACACAGAGGCACTGTATGGAGGATGGTTGCTGAGTTAACATGAACTGTGGCTGGTGTTGGATACAAAGCATTGCTCCTCTTTCTCCTCGCCATTGGTCCTTTTAAAGCCATGTGTGCATGTCATGACAACAGTGTATATATCTATTAATAGTTTTGTTGTGGTAGTGGAGCAACCCAAATATTCATCCCCATGTAGGTAAAAAGTCATGTTATATTTATAAACCAAGCTATAGAGGGAAATAAGCTACTGTAGGGATTTAGATCATGACTACATAATGTTTCTCTTGTTATGTCTCTAGCTTACTCTCTCAGTTTCTCACACACACACACACACACACACACACACACAGAGATTTCTCCGTGTGCATGGAGGCACTTCACTGGGGCTTTTCCCCAGAGATGAGCCTTGCACTTGAGCTGACCGTTAAACAAACGCTACTGTACACAGTCACGTGGGAACACAGCAATCCTCCCACCTGATGTCTGTAGTGTGTGTGTGTATCAGAGGGAGCCTGAGAGAGCGCCTGCAGGGGTGTCAGTGAAGGTTTAAGATATTCAGCTTGCTGTCAACGCTGACACATTTCTCCCTCTGCTCCGCTGCACTGATATGCAAATGCAGCCTCCTCAGAATGCAGAGCACTAGATCAGCATAAACGTATTCCCCCTCTGCTCTCTCTACCCCTCTCCCTATCTCTCTTCTCTTTCTCTCTGAGACTCTCTCCCCTTCTCTCTCTTGCTCTCTGAGTCACTCTCTCTCTCTACCCCTCTCCCTATCTCTCTTCTCTTTCTCTCTCTTGCTCTCTGAGTCACTCTCTCTCATACTCTCTCTGAGTCTCTCTGAGTGTTTTTCTCTGGGTCTCTCTGAGTGTCTTTCTCTGGGTCTCTCTGAGTGTCTTTCTCTGGGTCTCTCTGAGTGTCTTTCTCTGGGTCTCTCTGAGTCTCTCTGAGTGTCTTTCTCTGGGTCTCTCTGGGTCTCTCTGAGTGTCTTTCTCTGGGTCTCTCTGAGTGTCTTTCTCTGGGTCTCTCTGAGTCTCTCTGAGTGTCTTTCTCTGGGTCTCTGAGTGTGTATCTCTCCCTGAGTCTCTTTCTGTCTCTCGCTCTGAGACTCTCTCTGTCTCTCGCTCTGAGACTCTCTCTGTCTCTCGCTCTGAGACTCTCTCTGTCTCTCGCTCTGAGACTCTCTGTCTCTCGCTCTGAGACTCTCTCTGTCTCTCGCTCTGAGACTCTCTCTGTCTCTCGCTCTGAGACTCTCTCTGTCTCTCGCTCTGAGACTCTCTGTCTCTCGCTCTGAGACTCTCTCTGTCTCTCGCTCTGAGACTCTCTCTGTCTCTCGCTCTGAGACTCTCTCTGTCTCTCGCTCTGAGACTCTCTCTGTCTCTCGCTCTGAGACTCTCTCTGTCTCTCGCTCTGAGACTCTCTCTGTCTCTCGCTCTGAGACTCTCTGTCTCTCGCTCTGAGACTCTCTGTCTCTCGCTCTGAGACTCTCTGTCTCTCGCTCTGAGACTCTCTCTGTCTCTCGCTCTGAGACTCTCTCTGTCTCTCGCTCTGAGACTCTCTCTGTCTCTCGCTCTGAGACTCTCTCTGTCTCTCGCTCTGAGACTCTCTCTGTCTCTCGCTCTGAGACTCTCTGTCTCTCGCTCTGAGACTCTGTCTCTCGCTCTGAGACTCTGTCTCTCGCTCTGAGACTCTGTCTCTCGCTCTGAGACTCTGTCTCTCGCTCTGAGACTCTGTCTCTCGCTCTGAGACTCTGTCTCTCGCTCTGAGACTCTCTCTCTGTCTCTCGCTCTGAGACTCTCTCTCTGTCTCTCGCTCTGAGACTCTCTCTCTGTCTCTCGCTCTGAGACTCTCTCTCTGTCTCTCGCTCTGAGACTCTCTCTCTGTCTCTCGCTCTGAGACTCTCTCTCTGTCTCTCGCTCTGAGACTCTCTCTCTGTCTCTCGCTCTGAGACTCTCTCTCTGTCTCTCGCTCTGAGACTCTCTCTCTGTCTCTCGCTCTGAGACTCTCTCTCTGTCTCTCGCTCTGAGACTCTCTCTCTGTCTCTCGCTCTGAGACTCTCTCTCTGTCTCTCGCTCTGAGACTCTCTCTCTGTCTCTCGCTCTGAGACTCTCTCTCTGTCTCTCGCTCTGAGACTCTCTCTCTGTCTCTCGCTCTGAGACTCTCTCTCTGTCTCTCGCTCTGAGACTCTCTCTCTGTCTCTCGCTCTGAGACTCTCTCTCTGTCTCTCGCTCTGAGACTCTCTCTCTGTCTCTCGCTCTGAGACTCTCTCTCTGTCTCTCGCTCTGAGACTCTCTCTCTGTCTCTCGCTCTGAGACTCTCTCTCTGTCTCTCGCTCTGAGACTCTCTCTCTGTCTCTCGCTCTGAGACTCTCTCTCTGTCTCTCGCTCTGAGACTCTCTCTCTGTCTCTCGCTCTGAGACTCTCTCTCTGTCTCTCGCTCTGAGACTCTCTCTCTGTCTCTCGCTCTGAGACTCTCTCTCTGTCTCTCGCTCTGAGACTCTCTCTCTGTCTCTCGCTCTGAGACTCTCTCTCTGTCTCTCGCTCTGAGACTCTCTCTCTGTCTCTCGCTCTGAGACTCTCTCTCTGTCTCTCGCTCTGAGACTCTCTCTCTGTCTCTCGCTCTGAGACTCTCTCTCTGTCTCTCGCTCTGAGACTCTCTGTTTGGTCTTGACTGTTCTGTTCTTGACCTATGCCCCTGATAAAGGAATTGATTGTTTCTCTCAAAAGAAACTGTGATGTATAGGCAAGAGAATAGGTCTACACACACACACACACACACACACACACACACACACACACACACACACACACAAGCGTTCTGAAGGTCGGTGTGTGTTTGTAAATGTGTGTGTGTGTGTGTGTAACCCCTCCAAATCCCCAATGATAGAACAATGACAGCCCATTACCGCCAATGCCGAGATACAATTAGCTTATTTCAGAGGCTTTGGTGATAAGACTATCTCCCCAAAATACTGTGTCATCAGTAATCTAGTCCCGACATAACATCATCTAAATGCCAATGTCTATCCCCAGTGATCCATTCAAAGCCCACGCCACATTTCCATTGTAATTAGATGTGTGCAGTCAACAGGCTTCTTTATAGGAACCTGTTTTAATAACCAGCAGTATTCACTTTTTCAGAGTCCCTCAGTGGCTGTTGGAAAGAAGCTCCTGTTGATATTCTGTCCCTTTGACATTGGGGCTGCAGGGGAACGAAGTCTCTGTCTAGAAACGCAGCGTAAACACACATGTATCTCTAAAGCCTGTCATGTTGTTTCTTTGGGCTCTCTGTATTTGCAGTGGTGTACAGAGATGAGAAATATACATCAGAAGAAAGCGCTGTCCCTGCAGGACTTCACCACTGACACTTCTTATGACCGGTTTATTAACACGCAGAGAAAAATACAAGAATCTTGATTGAATATTTGACTTATTTTAATTCATTCTGAAATGATTATGTCACTTACCATTAGAAGGTTGAATGTAAACACAGCGTCCTGATCCACCATGATGGGGCAGTGTGTCATTCTTACAACTTTAATACAGGCATTGTGATATGCCACTCAAGTTATATCAATGTCTTATTATGATTGAAATAATACAAAGATGAATTTGTGTTGCCCCCTCAGCAGTTTAGCTGATTTGCTGATTTTTATAGCCGGGCCAATGTTTCTGAGGCATTTGACTACCTGAGGAGACATGGAGATTTTAGCCACGGCACTTTGCGTTAACGAGAGTGCCATGATCGAAGCTAATGCAAAACGAATGAAGTGTCTTCTGGACGCTTGCCCTCGCTGCAGCAGCATTGCCTTGGGGGTGTTCACGTCACACCAGGTCGGTGGTGATTCAGCATTAGCGCAAGCGCGATCCCACTGTATCTAACACACTGCATCGCTGCTGCACCAGTCACTCTGGCTCTCACTGTAAGAGCCCAGGATGATTGATGACCACTGGGGAGCTGGCTCCTTACTGGAATTACTCATGTACACAGGAGGAATCTGTTTCCCTCGGTTGGAGCACATTAGTATGGGTGACCCTTGTCACTGGGAGATTTTTCACTGGAAAACCTCCAGTCAATGTTATGTGAGTAGGTTATAGAGTTATTAGACCAGAATGTGCTCCCTCCTTCTCTCCCTCCTTTTCGCTCTCCCTCTTTCCCCCTTAAACATGTCCATTCTGGGCATTCTGTCCATTCTGGAAGTGGCCAAATATCCAGGAGTAGATTTCTGAAACGCTTCTTGATTATTTAAACCAACTAATTTGAACATGGTGTCTTCATAAGAGTTGTTCTGCTATTTTTCTGGCCAATCTCCTGGAAAGAGATGCTGTGAAGCAGGATTAATACGATGATGAAGTCATAGAAGAAACATGGACGCCAGACATGGCAGCCAGACTGATTCCCTCCATTTCGGCTCATTCACTTCCATTGGCTTTAGCTCCCCCATGTAGCAGGGTAAACCTCCAGGAGAATTGTTAAATAGGATTCCACAAAGCACTTCCTCTCTATCTCATTATTGTCTCACTTCCCCTCCTTCCAACCCACCTGAACCCACCACCCACTCCCTGGGCAAGGTGCGTGGCAGCAGGTGTGATCGACGGAGCGTCAGCCCCTATTTGGGACAGCGGCGTAAACACGCTGTCACCCTGCCTCGGAGTCGCTAGCTACCCACGCTCTGTCATTTGCCCTTCCCTTCCTTAACTGCCAGACTCAGGCTGCCGGTCCGGTTAGCCTAGCCTGTTGTGTGCCTGACTAAAGCAGCGCTGCAGCAACAGCAGCAGTAGAAATCACTCAGCCATTTCAGCCCCTCGGTGTCTGTGAAAACAGCTTGAGGGGGAGAATAGAGAGAGAGAGGGAAGAGGGAGAGATCCTCCAAGGGGAAGCTGCCTGCCTGCAAGTCGACTCACACAGCAGTACAACCTCCACTTGTAAATCTACCAGCCAGGGCTGGAAGAGAATGTAAATTAGGTGTGACTAACACCGGGATGAGAATCCAGGCAGGTTTCTTTCTTTTCCCCTCCCTCCTGCTGAATGATGTGTACACATCCACTTGGCTGCAGTAGTCAGTGTAGAGCCAGGAGATGTAGTCTAGGTCTGGCATGTAGGGATTCTCTTGAGGCTCACTGAGTACGAGCTCTATTGGAAAAACCAGAAACAAGATGGATGCCATAGTGTCATCCCCATGCCTTGGCTTTAGGCCCTATCTACACATAGATTTATATCCTGGGTATTCTCATGCCCTGTTGTATTCCCAAGCAACATTAGAATATAGACTATTCTTTAATAGGCCATCATTGTAAATAAGAATTTGTTCTTAACTGACTTGCCTAGTTAAATAAAGGTTAAATACAGAAATATAATTATGTATTTGTATGCTTTTTCTCTCCTCGTCCTCATCACAATCCTCTGTTGGTGTGGAGTAATTGCCTGTAGTCTGAGTGTATCAAGCTTTGGTTATATTTGCATAGCAATCATAAATCACCTTAGTGAATGGGGATTATCATTCTCCAATACAAGGTATGAATACAAAGAGCTCCCTAGCTGATTCATTGATTGGCATATCGGATATTCATTATTCCTTGTTTACGCCTAGAATTATTCCATTATCCCTCAATCGACAGTGAAGTGTTGCCTTTCAGTGTTTATGATCATCTCAAGGCCATTGTATTTAATTGGTGCGGTTGTCAATGGTCCTCCGTTACAGGGTAGTAGTATACAGACAGACCTCTTGGCTCCATCTCTTGGGTTCTGAGGCTGGATGTGAATGTTTATCAGAAACGTATTGGGCTCCTTCCCATCGGGCTGTAATGAGAACAGTGTGTGTATAGTATAGGGTCAGAATAGTAGTTTGGAGTGTGGCCACATATCAACTGGATAGTCTGTCCATAAGGAAAAAGGCTATATTAAGCTTAGGTTCAGGGTTACAATTAGAGTAAACAGGGTTGGGAGTTTGGGTTAAGATTTAAGGAAAATATGATTTAAATGGAAATGAATTTGAGGTCCCCATGAGGATAGAAGAACATAACGTGTGTGTGCGCTCAAATAGGGGTGTATTTTACAGGCTTGATGATGTAGCGCTAGCCCTCTGCAGACACACTCCACCTATTACTGGACCTCCCCGGCTGTAGTGTGTGGGTAATAAACCTCTCTACAGCAGCCCCCAAACAGACCAGCAATCAATGGGAAATTATCTCACCGATCCATGTGACAGCCTCTCTCTTTCTGTCTCTATATCGCTTGCCCTTTCTCTCTCTGTCTCCCTTTCTCTTGCTCTCTCTCTTCTCCCCATCTCACGCTTTCAGCATCCACTCTGAAATGCTGTTGCTCAGCAGCCCACTCAGCAGCCCCTCCAGCCATTAACAGAGGAACTAGACTGAGCTGGTGTTAGCACTTCCCAGACACAATCAGCCGAGCTGGCCAAACGCTAACTCTTAATTACGCACTTGACAAGTGAACTATCAGCTTGCCATGTCTGGCTTGTTGTTGTTTATCTCCGTGGGTGTCATGGTAAATCGTTTAGGGGGGAAATACTAGTTGATTTTATATTGAGGCAGAGAAGCAGTCAAATACTATTCTTGATTTGGTATGAGTGAAACTAGTGTACATGTTCTGTTAAAACCAGTCACCTGGTTTGGATTAGCCTATGCAAGAACACCATTTTTCTGCAAGAATTCATGTTCGATGTACAGTATGTACACAACTTCAGGGAAACTGTTATTTTTACTCAGCCCAGAAACAAAGTCCTCTGTGTGGTGCAGGGCATTGGTTTGTGACATAAACATTCCCAAGCATTCAACATTGTCACTTGGGCAACCACTGTATTTTTAGCTAGTTGCCAGAATCCAGAGGCACTCCCTTTGCTGTGGAGGTTTGGCTCCAGGCATAACAGAGAGACACACAAATAATACATGTCAGTATTTGAGGCAAGTTTGGAAATGGTGAGCAAACAGCACTTCTCCTTAACAGCGTGCTTACACAGCCACTACCAGGGCTTGGAGTTGAGCTCTAATGTGATGGGACAGATAGAGAAACAAACAGAAGTGACAACCACTGCTGCCTGTTATACATACATCATGTTTGTCCTACCTCAGCCCCTTGGAAAACCAACCTCAGTGCGAACTGTCTGAATAGTATGAGTGTTTCTGGGCTCCGCCGTGCTAGATTACAATGTGTTTAGTTGTCAACTGCTGCTTCCACACAGATGATCTAACCTAATATGGCTTGTAGTGGCCAGGGATTGCTTGAGGGGCCTATGTGGTGTGAATGACCTCTGTTGGGGGAATAGAGATGCTCAGTTTGGCACTAGCTACAGTATTAACGTTTCGCAAGGGCTTTGAGAATAAATAGGTAGGGTTATGTTAAATGTAGAGCCAGGTGACTGGTTGAATAAAGAAGAAATGGATGGGCTATGTTGGCGCTAAACTCCCAGGTGGCTTCGATACGGCAATGAATAAGTACTGCTGAGAAATAGCCATGCTAAGAGCAACGCAAATGCTAATTCAAGACTTGCAAAGAGTTCAATTCGAACCAGTGACTGTACCCACCTGGAGAGAAACAGAACCAGGGTTAAAACACTACACTAACCCTCCAACGCTCTTAACCACTAGGCTACCTGGCTGCTAGCCTGTCATTGCAGATTAACTTGAGAGTTTTCTACACAGCGTGCCATCTGCCACTGGCCCAGGGTTGGCTTTCAACTGCTTAGCTTGTTTGTGTTAACAAGCTAACTAGTAAACATTGCTTAACCTGCGATTACAAGATATCATGACTATGCTGCGGTCCTGATTGGTGTCAAAGTCTTGGCTGTTCAAATAATCCAGTCATACAACTAGGCCTACTGCAACATAATACTCTTCTGCTGTTTTGTACAATCTATCCTTGCCAGCAGCAGTCATATTGAGCCCTGTCATCACCCAAAGAGGAAAGTCTGCCTAGAGAGATTCTAGTGGATGACTGTAACTTGAAATGGTTGGGTAGGATGAGAAAAGGCTGGTACTCACTACTCAGATATACTTCAGAAAAGCAATCAGACTCATGTTTGCAATGGAGGAAGGGACAGTATCTGCCGGACATGTCTTGAATTGATGGTGTCAAAGACCTGTGGAAAGCTTCTATTAGGCTCTTATCTCCTCCATTGCAGGCTATGAGGCACGTTAGTGTATGTATGGGGGGTTTCTTTGTCACTTTGACTGGTCCATAAAGCCTATTAGGAAGTCAGTCAGTGGTGTAAAGCTGGGTTAACACTATGCTCTGTATTGATGGTCCTTTGAATGTAATATGCTGTCACCGTAGTAGCCTAGCGCCCTGTGAGGACACTTATCAAATATTTAACCATTTTTATTGATTTTCCACTGCAAAGGAATTGATCCCCACTCTGATAACCTTCCAGTATATATTCTTAATTATGAACTGGGTGGTTCAAGCCATGAATGCTGATTGGCTGACAGCCATGGTATATCAGACCGTATACCACGGGTATGACAAAACATGTATTTTTACTGCTCTAATTACGTTGGTAACCTGTTTATACTAGCAATAAGGCACCTCGGGGGTTTGTGGTATATGGCCAATATACCACAGCTAAGGGCTGTATCTAGGCACTCCTCGTTGCGTCGTGCTTAAGAACAGCCCTTAGCCGTAGTATATTGGCCATATTGCTTAAAAGTGAACCACCTCGTATAGGAATGGTTCTGTCCAGATGGCCACTATAAGCAGGGGCTTATTAGACCTAGTTATAAGTGTAGTGTGATTTAGCCAAGAAAGAATTGACTAGATGTACCCAGAACAAAAAGCTGAAGGCTAGTCTGTGGTAACAGCAGGATAAACAGCCTCGCTGGCCTTTTCCCTCCTATCTGCCCTGGACGCCTCTAATCAGCAGGCCTTGAGCTCTCCGAAAGGTCATTCTGTCCCTTTGATGGTGTTTTGATTCATTCCTCCCTCCCTCTCTTCCCTCTCTCCCCCCCCCCTCCCTTCCTCTCTGCTTTCCCCCTTTCACAGTCAAGCTGGAGAGTCAATATCATAGGGGTGCGAAGATGGGACTGGTTCCGTCGACGGCCGTGTGACGTTGGCGAGAGAGAGCGAGAAAGCGAAGAGAGAGTGTGGACCAGATGGAGGAGAGGCGGAGGAGAACATCCAGAGTGGGTCATATTCTGACTACTGTGTTTTATCAGGAGTTCCAGCAAAAAATAAATATGGACACACTGGCTATACATGGCGTCCTCTCAAGGGATTTACAGTTTATAGACTATGACTGAGCAGACATTCACCACACAGGAAAGTTATTACCAGGTTCTCTACATTCTATACTGTCTACTCTTGAACACTTGTATTTTCTGCAATAAACAATGTTGAAATGTAATTTCTGTCTTTTATTTTTTGACCGTAGACAGGTTGGTTGTTTAGCAACAAAACCGAGGCGTTTGCAAATATGGGGCAAAACAGATGAGGTTGGCTTAGATTTTTGACCGCTTGTAAGCTACAGTATATTTTGTCTACAATGTTTATTGAAAACATAAATACATTTGCACAATGAGCACTTGTCTTTCAAATACGCTGTAACAGTTGTTGGTTAGCTAGCCAGCTATTTCTTTTTGCCATATTGACATGAAATGAGTCAAAACAGAACAAGAACAAGTAAAACGAGCTGAAACGAGCCACTTACGATTCCCTGCATGGTAGTTTCTTGTCATTCTTGCTAGCAGTCTGGCCATCCATAATCACAACAACCCGCTGACTTGTACACCATGGAGACATCGTCTCATGACGTTGTCAGCTAACCCATCTATAATGAGAGGGGAAATCCAAACTAGAAAATGAATCTAAAAGAAATGTCAACCATGGCATCAGACTTGCTCTCTTGTCCTATCAGTCATCCTCTTGTTCACTCACTCAACCGTCACCACGTGTTTCTGTACATTTGTGAAATAGAACTCTTTCCAGAAAAAAACACTCCTTTCAGATGTAGTGGGGCGGTGGAGGCCGAACATGGAATTCCGTGGTGACTGACGGACCAATTGGCCACAAGCGATTAAGTTCCTGGTCTCTCTCTCCATTATATAGCTGTCAGAAGCAGGCCTCTTGAAGTGATGTCAGGCTGGCCCTCGGTGGGATTGAGTGTCCTCTTGGTGACAGGAGCGTCTTTACCTCAATAGGAAATTAACAAAGGTGCCAAACGAACATCATGACTCCACACAGAGGCACAGTCATTGAAAGCCAGCAGCGCTGGAGCACATTAAATTAGTCTTATTTAGTCTGATTTGCACCGTTCTCACCTTCAAGAAGTCACTCAATTGTAATTTTCTTCAAAGCGTGTGCTGTTTTCACAAGTTTTGATTTGTTTTTGTGTCGATGCATAGTAATTATGTGCTTCTGTGTTTTAACCACTTTTGCTCGGCGGTATGGTTATTTCCATCAAGATGTTTTGTTTGAGTGGTTGTTTGACTAAGTCCTTTCTTGCCCGAGGGGGTTCTTTGCCATGAATCACCTCACACACACCCATTGCAAATTGTAATGTGTTTGTGTATCCATGCCTAGCATTGTAATTGGCCATTGATTAGCCTAGATTTTCTCTTGTTTGAGTTGCAGATTAAGCCACAGCCCTCCCATAGACAGCCTTTACCATGAGCCTACCTAATTGCACCAATCCTCCCAGTCATCTTCGCCACCCAGAGAGCGTAAGAGCTCTCCTTTGTAAAAGTTCCCCCCCACAATGCTGTACAAGAATTCTCCAAATTTCAGCCTGACTGAATCAATGATGACAGCTATTTGCCCTGTGGGTGGCCTTCTTTCCTCACCCACCAGATCAGGGCTTTCACTGGATAACAACAGACACCCGGTTCATACAAACACAGGCCCTGTTTGTGTTATTCCGACATTCAAACATTTGCAATGTCACTAAGCATGTTTTAAATAAACACGACTTAAATCACTCACGGCGTTCCTCGTGCGCAAAATGACAGAGAGATCTAATGATGTTAACAAAGGGCCAAGTGTGAGACATTATAATGAGAAAGGGCCCGGTCCTCTGCTCTCTGAAAGGAGAATGAACTCTAATAGGATGGAATGTGAGCAGCAGCGGCACTTCCTGTTCTCTTCCTGTTCTCAGTCACGCCAGCTTCCTAGCAGCAGTTTTCCCGTCTCTCCCCTGCCCGAAGCTATTGCTAGTGCAACTACTTCACACGTCCCCCCCCCTCTGTTATCCACTTCCCTGAATGGGAGAGGACAGACACATGACTACCTGAGGCTATGAATAAGGGGGGCTACACCCAGGCCTCTCACGAGCTAAAGACACCCAGCGACCACCTGCTTTATAGTGGGGGTTCTAATTCCTATTCAATTATTTCCAATCCAATAAATTGACTAATATGCAATAAGTAGCAGCAACTAGTTCATATTGGACTTTTTCAATTATATTCACTTGAATGTCTGAGTTTGAATGTAGATCAATTGAAATGGGGTGGGCTCTAGTAGTGGTAGCAGCAGGTCTTTAGTGTTGTTGGCTGAAGGTTGATTGGAAAGGGGATTGGGGGAAATCCCTCCCCCCTGGGCTTGGATGTGGAATGAGGAATTGTAGGAGGCGGCTGGGGAACAATGCAACACAGGAACGGCTTGTGGCGCGTCATCCATTACTCTGTCGTCAACCGCCCCCCCCCCCCCTATTTTGGAACAATGTACCTTCAATTAAAATTCTTCATAGTCTTCCAAATGGTTGAGAATGGTATTTTGAATCACCTTGAAATTGGCTGAAATGTGTTCTCAAGCTGCCAACATCTAAACAAACCTAAGATTTTTTTTACACAGTAAAAAACAAAACTTGTTCACCACTTGTGAAACCCACCATAGATTGTCAGTTACTGTCTGCTCTCTGTCTCATCCAATCCCTCCTCCCAAGGTCTTGTGTGTGGAATGCATCATTTCCTCATCACACCCTTGATTGCCTGTGTGTTCGGCATGCCACGGATTCCTTGATGTAAGACTGGCTGATAAAGCTGTTAAGTAGAGCAGAAGTCCTGTCTGCAGCCGTGGCCTGCCAGCTCCAGTGTTCATCTGCCCAGCCCGCATTGGGGCTCATGGCTCGTCAGCTTCAGTTAGTCAGGAGGTCGCAGGCAGGCCCAGTCAGAGGAAGTGAAGCACATGAACCTTTGAACGAACTGCCTGACTGGCTCCCCAAAGGCAAGTCAGTGTGTAAGATGGAGAGGGAGAGCATTTTTATATCTGACATTCTCCTGTTATGGAGAATGCAGCTGGAGAGCCGACCTGATTGACCTCCAGGGCGGGCCTGAGCTAGTCACCGTCCGCGGCAGATACTCAGATCTACAAGTCAGCCAAACCTCCAAACAACAGGGCATAAAGATGTACATGCCAGGCTAAGATAAGTGAATCTGTGCACCAACCCTAGTGAACAACTCCTCCGGCTCGGCTTGATCATGGGTATTGGTTTCCGAACATCCGACAGCTGTGCAGAAGCATTAATCTATACCTTATGGACGTGTCCATTACAAATTGACTTTATCGCCAGGCAAATTCAACTGGCCCAATTTGTCTTCGCCTCTTTTGACCTGACCAACTAAGATAGTAGCTGCAACAATTGTCAAATTCTATGGGGATTACTCAAAATGGTACAGGCATAGTATCGCCTTTATGCATGAAATAGCCAAAGCAGTGCTTCTTTGCCTGACAATGAATCTAAACCACATGCAGAGATACAAGGCAGATATGCAGGATATACTATATGGACACCAACGCCATTATCATACCTGGACATGTCTACTCTCCATACTAAGCTTCCTACTGGGACTTTTTATGGAGCTTTACAGAACTGTATTGTATTACTGTCAGCTGCAGAGACGTCTGTACAGACGAGTCACTCCAATTTGGGACCTAATCTGTCATCAGAACTAAATCGGGTCACATGGGTTGGTCTAGCAAACAGCCAGGCTCTCTGTAAGCACTGCAAAGGAAGAAAACGTAGCGATCCATCTTTCAAGCCTCAGGGATGGGTTCTTAGTCAAGTATGTATTATACTCTATGTATTTATAGGAGACTATCATCACAACATGATGGGAAATCAAAGCACTGTGGTTGTTTACTGCAGGAGCTAGAGACGGTCGTTTTCTCATTCATTTACTCAACCTCAAAAACTGTGATGGAATGATAGATGGCATAATTGGTGCAATTTGCCAGCGGAGAGAGAGAAGGAAAGAAAGAGCCACAGCGGAGGTGAATAGGAAACACCCTGCCATCTCCATCCCAATACTGTAGTTAACGTCTTCTGAAGTGTTTTTCGACACCAGTCAGGGAGATCAAATTGAATACACAGGTGTCTCCTCATGACTGTACTGGAATCAATGTGTGGCTGTTGTGATAAAATGCCCTTGCCTACCTGCCACATGGTTTCTGCATTCTCACTCTTGGATTCATTTGTAGTGTTTCCATCCGTCTTAGACACATCGTGCCAGTCTGAAGAGGTAACATTCTCCTCTGAGCCCTCCATTATAGTACTTTAATGTATGATTAATGTGGCCAGGACAGGAGTAAACAGTATTTACATTGTTTGGTTAGAGACACACTCAATGCCTTTTAGACAGCAACCACAGTGAGGACATCCTGTAATCAGATACGGTGGTGTAGTCCAGCTCAACTGTCATTGAGTACAGGTATATCACCAGGGTATGCTGATTACCTTCTCACTCCTATCTGGAACATCTTGTTCCAGGGGTTGGGGTCAATTCCATTTCAATTCAAAAAGTGAACCAAACTCCAATTCAAATTCTAATGTTTCCTCATAGAAAAGCATTGAAGAGAATTGGAATGTTAGTGTACTTCCTGAAATGACTGGAATTGAAATGGAATTGACCCCAACCCTGCCTTGTTCATCTTCAGTGTATGCTGTACATGATCCCATGCTTGTTAAACTTTAATCTACCCATATCAACCACATTCATATTAACACGTTCTCCTTTGCCAGACTGAATTTGAGCCATCATCTATCCTTTCTTTCTACTTTCTAAATTAATTCATGTTTATCACCAATCCCATTGTTGTGACAAGCAGTGTTGTGGACAAAAAAGAAAGGAGCATTATTTGAAATTTACAAAAATTCGCTGTTGGCTCAAATTATTCATAATTTGTGTTAGAACAATGCCTAAATGAAAAGAGTGTTTATCATCCCTGGGTGAGCTTCAAGGCTCACAGTGTCTCTTTAATGTGCTAATGGAAGATCATACTCCACAAATCAAACCGGTGCCTCTGTTATTCCAAATGACTGATTGATTTGCCATTTTTCAGCAAGGGAAAAAATATTACACTGTCGACACAGCTTGTTCATTTGGGTTCTGGCTGGCACGTCAGGCAGACAGACAGAGAGGGGCCTGGTCTAATGCCTGCGACTTGAAGGGCGAGTCATCAGTGATCTCTCTCTCCCCACTGTGCTCATTCACTGACTGTTATTTATCTTTCCAATGGAGACTGGCTGCTCCTTGGGGGAGGATGAGTGTGCCTGCCAGCGGGGAACGCATGGGAAGATGGAGGACGGTGGCTGACTGCTGCTTTGGCTCTGTGTGAAAATGAGCCCATTAATTCAGTTTCCCCCCAGGCCTCCCTGTGCCTGTTGTCTCTGTTTGTTAGTGAGATGATTCCTTCTGTCACGTCAAAGGGAACATTATCATATTCTTGTTGCCGGGGAAACCGTGCAGCAGCCAGAGAGAGGGCGAGGATCTCTTTAAGCCGTTTGAAGCGGGTAAACATGAAAGGTTATCTGTGGCGCTTTATGAGAAATGGCAACATGACAGACACATTTTTTTCCTTGTGTCTCCTTCCTGTACTGTAATTCTACTGCCTGCTTCCTAAAATGATACAACATAAAATATCTTGGTTGAGATGTAAGTCTTTCTGAACAATGGAATTTAGGTACTGTGAGTGAATCTTGTGAGGCCTTCAGACAGCTCATTCCATCAAAGTTAGGCTTATATAAAATCTCCAACTGACCTGCACTTCAAATAGTTCAATCCAAAAAAGGACTGAGGATCAAACATTTTGCTTTCACCTCACTGAAATGTCTTCCTCTGTCAATTCTTGTGTAATTACCTTGCTGTGTGCAATCAAAACCATCAACCCTGCAGTGAAAACTCTTGGAGATTCATCAATCCAGTGTAAGCCACACTATACCATTAAGGTCCCAGGCCATAAATGAAGAGCCACACTGACCTCGTCCAGGAATGTCTCCTAGGCACTTCTGAAAAGGCTTGAATAAGTATAAGCAACATGGGGAACATGTGGAGCTACTATATTGCTTATGCTTAGCTATCAGTGGAGGCTGCTGAGGGGAGGATGGCTCATAATAATGGCCGGGATGGAGTATATGGAATGTTATCAAGCACATGTTATACATTTTTTTTCATGTGTTTGATACCATTCCTTTTACTCCATTCCAGTCATTAATATGAGCCATCCTCCCGTCAGCAGCCTCCACTGTTAGCTATCCAATTCATTCAGATATACAAAGTGCCTACAGGGTGTGGGGTCTAAGGGTTGTTTCTGGACTGGACCTGTTTAAAGACAATAAAGAACAGATCAACTCATGAGTCAAGACATAACAGTATTGCTGGTAGTATCATTCTCTCGTTACAATTTTAGCCCAATAAAATATTTCCTATCATCTCCTCAAACCCAATAGCTGACAGATATATTCTACCCTGAAATATGTCATGGCATCCACATGGGAAATGTGTTCTGCTCTCCAAATATACAGTTCTGAGTACATGGTGTCAAATAGGCGCTGGAGAAATTGTTTTTATTATCCCTAATTGAAGGAGGCACTCTATAAAATACAATTTCCTTTAGGAAATAAATAGGTCATGCATGTTTTATTAAATGTTCTTATTATGTTACACATTTTTTGTCAAATGTTATGATAAATTGTCACTCATAATGCAGGAGGACACATAATTAATTTATCAAGCCAATGTTTTTTTTGCCATATAGTTTATGTATTATGAATGTATTACTTGGAGATGTGTGCAGATTTCATTACATTTTAGCAAACATTTGGTCAAAACAACAATATAATCCTTTCAAATTCCAGATCTGTCTCTTTTTACTCAAGCACACCCCTCCTGCAAGATAGTTCAATCCGAATGGAGTGTTTGTCCTGGATTTCCTAGCAGCTCGTTCTGCTTGTTGGTTACGTTGTATCAATCTCCAGTATCGGATGGTACTAACAACCAGCAAGATACAGATACATCGAAAGCAGAGGAATTAACCCGGGGAGGAAATCTGTTCAATGTTGGATTTACTGTACAGGGGACCAAAGGGAAATATTAAATCCTTGAATGGTTTGAGATTTAACCTAAAAATGACCGCCCGAGCCGGTATTTTCGATTTGGAACGGGATCTCAAAGTGTGATGGCAGCAGTCCAGTGAATTGCTGGCCTCTCCTTTTCCTTGCCGTTGGATTTCTTGGGGAGTGCATTGGTCTGTGGTTATTTTGACAGATTTTGTTGTCATTCTCGTCAATTACTTTTACTCTTTCTATCTATGGAGTGTACGTAATCCGTCGTTGTACTGGGGTTTGCACACGGGGTAAGTGTCGCCTAAATATAATTATCTTGTATTTTGATATGTGGTGGGACTGGGAGAGACTGCTAGCCAGCTAGCAATGAAGCTAGCTAACGTTAGCTAACTAGCTTTGCCCTGAGAACTCATTGTTTGAGAGACCTAGCTAACTAGCAATAAGTTTGTCACAGAAAGCAACGTTATTTTACATGGATACAGTTTAATGCTAGCTACGAAATTAAGGAACTAGCTAACCAATATTTATTTTAGACGAAGCCCTTTTGCCACGAACACAGAACAATATTCTGAATCTTGGTATCAAATCGTGCAGCTAGAAGCCAACTAGCCTAGCTAACGTTAGTTAGCAAGCTAGCTTGACACGCTTATTTCACAATATGCGACAGGGTAATAACAGTCTTTGGAAGTTAGCTAGTTAGCCATATTGGCATTATGTACATTTATAAACTGTGAGGTGATTGGGGTTCATATCTTCGTTCTATGCTAACCAGTAACCTAAGGTCAACTCGAGCAGCAATGTCAGGGCTGAGATTAACACCTCATGCACGCTGTGACATTATTTGATTGCTCAGCCACATGTATTGCAGGGATTGCCTGGAGTGGAGTTTGTCGGCCAACAGAACATTGCATGCCAATACAACTCTCCCTTGCTCTACATGTGTAAGCTTGCTAGCTAAACGCTGTATTCAAATCTCATACCATTTCCCAATCTCAAGCATATCTGCTATTATTATAGTAAGTACCACATGCTAGAGACTGACAGATGATTGAGCTAGTTTGGACATGGCTGTGGGTTTCAGCAGCCAATACTGGTATAGGCTAGGCTTTGAGAACACTCACTGCCTAGTAAAATGATGAAAGTACAATGTCAACATGATATGAAGTTATTCTAGTACTTGAAATTAATTAGGAAAATAACAAGACTTTGGCTGAATGCCTTGGAAGTCTGATGGGGATTAGGACCATGTTGGCGCTTTTAAACATTTCCACTACTAACAAATCAAACCAGATGTGGAAAAGCATTGTTTATTGTGAACCACACTTATCTTGGTTACTTATCATTACCTTCCCTAATACATAGTAGACAGTACTTTCCCAATAGTTGTGTGTGTATTCCATAGTACTGCTAGATATCCCTAGTGAGTCAACGCATTGTAAAGGCTACAGGTTCCATGCATGTGGGCAATTCCATGGTAATGGAATTACGCTGACACTCAGATTTTTCACTTTAAAATGTAAGCCAAACAAACCCCTTTTTATTTATTTTTTTACTGTAATTCTGTGACCAAACTTTGCACAGTTTTTCCAGTAAATGTTTTTTATTTAACTGTAAATTGTTCAAAGTAGTCATTGTTCATAGAGCTGTATGGTTTATTAAACTCAGAAATCAATGGTTTTTGTTTGGCATACATTTTAAAGTGTGAAACCGGTGTTTCAGTGTAATTCCATTACCTTGGACTGGCCCACATGGGTGAATCAGTGATTTGTAGTCTACTCTATTCTGATGATGGAGAAATCAAGCTTGCCAGCAGGACTTTGATCTGGAGTGTGGACCCACGGAAGGAGTGAATTCTACAGTGACTATGTTCCATGGGATATAATGGTATGTCTCAGAAACAAACATGTTTTCATCTTACCTGTCTTGGATCAGCCAATCACCTATGAGCTCACTTTGAGAACCAGGAACAGTAGAGCATTAAACTACACCGAACAGTGATTTTTCAGCCTGTTTGTTTAGAGGCCTGAAGTATCTGATAGTTTTTTTTCAGATAAAGGGATTACGTCAGTGTGGCTCCAGTCATCTGATGGTAACATCAGCTGATGACAAACTAGAGAGGATTTACATCCTAAAAGGTAGCTGGCAATTTGAAACCTCAGGGGAATCACTAACAGTCACTTGAACAAAGCCAATTCTCAGAGGTTGGCTGGAATTGAAATGAGGCTAAAAGGAGGGTTCCAATTGATTAAAGAATGTTGTTTTGAAATGTGCCTATTTATGATTGAATTGTTTTCTCAATTGTGTTTGCTTAGCCTTATTCAAGGATGTGTATTTCTGACCTAGCCTATAGCCTTATTCAAGGATGTGTATTTCTGACCTAGCCTATAGCCTTATTCAAGGATGTGTATTTCTGACCTAGCCTATAGCGTTATTCAAGGATGTGTATTTCTGACCTAGCCTATAGCCTTACTCAAGGATGTGTATTTCTGACCTAGCCTATAGCCTTATTCAAGGATGTGTATTTCTGACCTAGCCTATAGCCTTATTCAAGGATGTGTATTTCTGACCTAGCCTATAGCCTTATTCAAGGATGTGTATTTCTGACCTAGCCTTACTTGAAGTGTTTTGCACACATTTTCAGCTCCCCTGCCACTTTCTATTACAGTTTGACAAAGCTTTCAGTCCGGTGGGCTTTACCTTTATCGACAGGTCATGAGTAACACGGCTTCTTTACTGTACATCAGCATCTCTTATAAATACACAGATTCCCACTGGTCAACACACACAGCGCTCCCCCCCCCCCCAAAAAAAAAAGTCCCATGTATACAACTTCAAAGCCTATTGACCACAGGGTGAAGGTCTCATTAAAACTCCAATGGACTCTGTGCAAATGTTGCGATCTTTATCCAGATTTTTAAAGTTGATCCATTTATGGATTTTTTATGTTCTTGAAGCTTGTCCTGTTTAATTGCATTGCTTTATGTATCATTAACAGCTCAATAGCATTGAATAGCAGAAAGCGTGTGGTGAGACATTGAGTTTTGTGAGAACCTCAATTTATATTCAGTAGGCTTAGCTGCATTACATTTTGTAACTGAACTTTAAGCCTTTCTGAAGTCTTATGTCAAGGATGTGCCTGGTTTGTCTACTTTTATTAGTCTCTGTTGTAAGCCGATATTGGACACACTACTCACATACACTGAGTATACGTACGGGATAAATGCCAACGTTCTGTATGTTACCTTGGAATTAATGGACGACGCAGCGGGAAGATGTGGAGCAGAGTTAATTTTTCCAAGGTAATGTACGGAACGGAGGCATTTATCCCGCTTATACCAAAGTTGCTAAAGAAAACAATATAAAAGCACACTGGTAGAAAAACGTTCATTGATATTTTTCAACGCAAATTCATACTTTTGGTTGCTAGAGACGTGACCCAGTCGTTCGTTCTTTGTTCCATTGCCATGCTCATGCTCAGTGGCAATGTTCTTATTCTTGCTTGCTGACACTTAGCCATGGCTACACAGTCACGACCTCTGCAGCCAGAAAAACAGCAAATGCGCTGTTTTCTGTTGACATTCATTTGGATACACCCACAACCATGTTGATAATGCCTGATAATGCCTGGCATAGCTAGAAGAGTTTGCCTTTTTGTCAGGACACTCAACACTGCCTGTTAATTACGAGGAGATCGCTTTGCATATCAAACACTAGACGCTAGCTAAATAGTTTGTTGCTAGCAAAACTGTTGCTGAAAACAGCTGGTCAAACTAGAAACATGGGAGGATTTGACAGCTTGAGTGGCGGAGGGGACAGGAGAAATTCATGTTAATCACTCACCACGTTAGGTCAGATGCTCAATTGTCTCTGTAAAAACAAATCAATGCTAGCTAGCTACGTGTTTTCCTCGGTGGACCTGCGTTTACAGTGTATACATTTTCAGTTTGTGTGATTGTTGGTTTAGCTTTCTGTAACTGTGTAGCAAGTAGTCTGCATGTGTAGGTGCATATTGTCATGATTTGAAGGTTCCCGATGTCTGGTTGTAATGTCCATTCTAGAATGCCCTTCTAGACAATCAAAAACGACTATTCAACAATGCTGTGGTATAAAAAAACATTAAGGACACCTGCTCTTTCCATGACATAGTCTGACCAGGTGAATCCAGGTGAAAACTATGATCCCTTATTGATGTCCCTTGTTAAATTCACTTCAGTCACTGTTGATGAAGGGGAGGAGACCGGTTAAAGAATGATTTTTAAGCCTTGAGACAATTGAGACATGGACTGTGTATGTGTGCCATGGGCAAGACATGGGCAAGACAAAGGATTTAAGTGCTTTTTGAACGGGTTTTGGTAGTAGGTGCCAGGCGCACCGTTTTTGTCAAGAACTGCAACGCTGTTGGGTTTTTCACGCTCAACAGTTTCCCCTGTGTATCAAGAATGGTCCACCACCCAAAGGACATCCAGCCAATTTGACACAACTGTGGGATGCATTGGAGTCAACATCAACCAGCATCCCTGTGGTATGCTTTCGACACCGTGTAGAGTCCATGCAACTCAATATTAGGAAGGTGTCCCTAATGTTTGATACAGTGTAGTGGACAGCGATGAACTGGTGTGTATAGCCATTCTGTCAGACTATCGAAGGACCTTTCTCATCATTCAGGCTAGTGAGGTTTTCAATTGTCCACAGATTTCTATATTACTTCTCCCTTACTGAGCTCACTTTGCAAAATACCGGTTTGTGGCCAATTCACCCAGTGTTCTGGCTGTGCCTCTTTGCATTGGTACTGATTTACGCAGCAGGGAGTCCTCTCAATGCAGGAGGTAAAGTCTGTAGCGGATTTCTAGGCATTGGTCACAGTGAGCGACTGTCTGGATCAACAACACGTCTCTGTACTTGCCCCCTAGTTTATTGTGGCCTCTGCAGATAATTGGATAAGTGAGAGAGAGGCAACGTTTTGCTGTAGACTGCTTCCTGCCAAATGGAAAAGGATTCCAGTGTGTTTTCATGCTAATCGCACCGGGCCTAAATTACCAGCTCTATAATAATGTTATCTAGCTACTTCTGTTGGACATAATCCCACACAACCTACCTCATTCTGGTTTGGTTAGGCTTATTACTAGAGATTTTTATAACTAAACCAGGATGCAACACAGTCTGTTTCAAATGGGAACAAATGAGCCATAGTGGGCAGAACAAGCAAGGAGGTGGGCAGTGCCAAGCACGAGCTAGCAAGATCCTATTGGCGCGTTCTAGCATTAATCTGCATATTTCTGTTGGGGGAACGCCTGCTCTGAAGAGTGCAATAACTCAATTTGCCTTTGCACTCCTTCTAAACAACATACATAAAAAATAAAATAAAAACTTTAGGAAAGGGTTAAGTCTGCTAAACTTAGTCCACTCTGTTCGTAACAGATTGTAGTTTTGGAAACAGAACTGTATTGAGATCCAATGTTTAATCGGTGAGTAAATTGCCAGAATGTCGGCCTAAATCCATCTTCTCCCACTGCCGGCCACTGGGATTCCTCTCACTACCATATTTGGTAGTGACTGGGAACGCCAACCGGATGCTTCATATTTATACATCAGTTGAAATATCTGTCTCATTGTTCTATCTGTGCTATTAGTACCTGATGCCTGGTTTGATCTAGCCATCTGACTGAAATGCATAAGACTAGGACAGTTGATAAGGCTTAGTTCTGTCTGTCTTTTCCTAGCGGTTTGTTTACATTGTTCACAGCAAGTGATTTGCAATGCCAGTTGTGTCAAACAGAAAGCTTATTCTCATTGCAAATGATGCATTATGGGGACTTGGGACTAGCCTCCATGTACGGTCACTGCAAACAAAGATGTTGCTTATGATGAGACAGTAGTTCAGTTCATAGAATAACTAGTGTAGAAGCCATGGCCTTGTGGTGTCCCCCTTGTTAAACTAATTATTATACAATTGGCCTGTTTCTAGACAGGTGTCGGGCTATTGACGAACTGTTAAAATAAGGTGCTTGTCTGGTTGCGTTAAATACATTCAACACGTTATTGCTTTTGAAATGTGTGTGAGTGGTACCGTGGATTTTATAATGGTCTTTAATCCCCTCTTATAGCTCTGAGCTATATAGCAACATGAATCACTCACCCCACATCAAGATGCTTCTGTTGTCCAGGCCTAGGAACCCCAGGAAGAGTAGCTGCTGCTTTATCAACAGCTAATAGGATTCAGTGTGTTTTAACATTTGACTTACCATTCTGGTTAGCCTCGTTGTTAGGTGAGAGGTTCAATGTCCCCCATACAGACTTATGAAAGGAACAGTGTCTATTTCCAGTGAGGTATTTGGCCCATGTCCTATAATCCAATTGTAGGTACGGTATTGATTGACCAGATACTGGTATGAATGTAATTTTTAGGTCTAATTCTCCTTTATCATGCTGAACACAAGGAATGTCCCTTGAATTGGTCAAGACTCAAGTCTGTTGGAAATGAATTATGTTTGGTGAATGGCCCAGAGTCTAGATTCAGCCCAGTTCAGAATATTGACACACATTTGAGTCACTGTTGTCTAGATCTACAGATGGACTCTTGTTGGCTGCTCACTCACACAAACGTTCATGCAGTGAATCCATCAAGTCTATTGTGAATAAAGTTGAACTATGCAATCTGGAGAGGAATCATTCAAGATGTCTGCTGGGTTTGATCCAATTCATCTAGGAAACTAGGTGTTTTTTGTTGTTGTCCCATCTGAGCTTTTGAAACGTTGAACATGCTGAATGGGTTAGGCTAGGTCTTTTATATAACGTCTATCAGGGTATTTGGAAATAGCCATGGGATGGTTTTTCAATACCATCAATACTTTGAAACTATTTCTTTTGAAGTTTTTCAATACATTTTTATATTTGTAGCTACTGAAGTGAATACCTGCAGTCAACCTGTGTGATATGATAGATGAAATGAAGAACGTGATCTCCTTTATCTGTCACGTTATTTTACATCATGAAACTTTTACCATAATTCCCCAGAACAGTTGAGCCAGTCACTTGTTTGTAAATAGCACAATGTTGTAAGCGGGAGCAGGTAAGTCAAGCTGTCTATTGACGGGTCGGCTTTTCTATTGAAAGAGAAGTGTTTTTTTGTATTTTTTTTGCATAAATATAGTGATCAGGGACGTGCAACTTGTTTCCCTTCACAGAAAATACATCAGTGCAACACATTTGGCAGAAAATAGCTTCATTTTTATCAGATGACAACAGAAGTGCAACGCTATTTGGCTGGTAGCCACAGTGAATTAGTAAATGAGCTGACAATGAAAAATCAAGTTTTTGTTGTTGTTAAAACGATGCATGTCCATCCTATTTCTAATGTTTATTATAGAAAGAATACAGCCAGCTACATTTCCTAATGTTATGCTTAAAGTTAATCTGGCATTTTACCAGAGAAAAGTAGACTACACCAGTCAGAATGCTGTCTGCTGATAGAATGCCGTTCTACTGAAGCACAAAATGAGTCTGATGACAGCAGAAATTACAATAAGAAGCATTTTAGGTCTGTTTATAAAATATATCAAGATTTCTTATGCGTTTTATGAAAAATAAAGAATTCTGTGTTAGAGACCCCCTAGGTTTAACTTGCTAGTTATCTAAATAAGTGACTTAATAAGGTGATGGTGCATCATATTGTGTAAGCTTTCTGTCATCTTTGAGAAGTCAAAGCCCTTTGAGGAGTTATCCATACAGCTGCCACTATCTTGATATCCTCTTCTTTTTCAGCCTGTCTGACCCTCCCTCCTCTCCTCTGAGCAGAGCAGGCATTCCCTTTCCCTTGTGACTCCAGACACGCGCGTGTGTGTGTGTACATGCTGCTTCAGAGCAGACAAGCAGTCTTCAAAACTTTGTTCATTTGGACAATGTCTCTCGTTCACATTCGCTTTTAAGTGTCCAAACTCACCAAAAATTACATTCTGTAGCACCTACCTAGGCAATCCAGCTTATAGAGATATACATGTATGTCTTTGAAATGTGTTTATTTTCGTTTGCGCTCCTTAGCATATTTAGCTAGCGGCCTCCATGGAAATTCTGTTACCAGAATGCTAACACAAGTAACAGATGCACAATGGTGGGGTGGTGTATATCGATACAGTTAGGCGTTTTGGCGCAGGTACCTACATATCGCAATATTATTTGGGACAATATTACATCGATATTCTGACTCAAAATATCGATTTGTAAAAAAAATCTAGTTAGCGTTAGCGCCAGTCGGCTCTACCAGTGCCAAAACTCTGCTATTTTTCATCTTATAGCTTGTTCTCCATCTTCTTTTTAAATTGTGAGCCGACATGTTTTCAGCACTTTTATGTCCGTGACTTATCAAAAAATAATTCTCATGCTCTCTCCTGTTCCTCTTCAGCAGAGCATTATGTTTGGAACATTGAATCACAATACTTAGGCGCCGATATGGTAGTGCGATTCTAAGTATGGTGATAATATCGTACCGTGAGATCCCTGGCAATTCCCATCCGTACATGTTATCATTTGGTTGTGTTCAAACCCAATCAGATCAATTATTGTTATTATGTTTCAGTGGGTTTTATTTGAGGTAGGCAAATATTTGACTTAGGCTACCTCAAGTAGCCTTTTACGCAGAGCTTTTTGGTTTCAGAAATAGGCTCTTGTAGTCAGGCAGGCATGTGTTTTTCATTTTCATGCCAAGATTGCATTGGAGGTTTCCCTTTATGAAAATGTCTTCTCTCTCATGATTAGAGCTGTTAGCGATAAGCTGTTTGGCCAGCTGTTAAAAGGGTATGCTAACACATGGAACATGAGGAGGCCTGTCAACTAAGTGAAGGATCTCTTTGCTTGAATTCCTCTAATTCCGCATTGGCAAGTAATGCAGTTTGTTTGGGTGTAAAATGAAGGTCAGATACCTTGTACCAGGAAGAATCATCCAGGTTGATGTGATGGAATAGACCTAGAGATTGCTTTTATGAGCAGTTGGTATTCCTTACTGTGTTTTTGTTGTAGTTTGGAAATATGAAATGGTCTAGGGTAATGCTGTCCTCCAGGAGCAGATGGTGCTTGATGTAGGCCTACTTGACTCCATTTAACTTACTCCACTTAGTTACTTCACTTATATTGAGGTATGTTATCCTATTGATTATTGCCAATTGGTTAGTTCCGGCCTCACATGTTTTTTGTCAATGTGTAGCGTATTTCAGCCATGACAATTTATTAGGAAAAGTAGTCTTGCTTAGACTGTAATAATCTCATGTAGGCCCTAACCTATGTTCTGCATACAATGTGTATTAACATGTCTTCATAGAAAGTGGCCTTAGGCAGTGAAACTCTGGTGATAGGCTAACTATTCAGTTGTCTGAGTTTCTGCTACACAGGGTTATTATTTTTTTCTTTGGGTTAGGTAGTGTTTCTGAAGTCCCAAAGCTCTTTGATGGGAAACTTGTTCTGTTGGCCAACTCACAGTAAAGTTTGGGGCGGCGAGAAATTGGTCTTGAAAAGCAGCATGAGTCGACTTATCCATCGACCTGGATAAGGTTCAAGTTCAGAACAAGCTTAATTTTCACAATTGGTGTGTGGGGTATTACTGGGAGAGTCCATGACTGTGAGAAGGTCACTTCTGGTTACTGTTTTAAAGGACATTCTACTCCAAAAATCCTTTGAGACTCAGTTGAATTTAATCTCTTGATTTTAATGACGTTACTGGATTTGATTGATTTTGTTCGTGCTCGCTGTCGACAAGACTGAATTATGCCGAAATCACAATTACATTCAGACAATAGTACATTCAATTTAAAATGTCCTAGCTTACAAGATTTTAGCTAACAATTATTTAGCTGTGCACCCTTTTACTAAATTAAATATAGGAGAAACACTGATCATGCTGCTCACATTTCAGTCTGACTTGGGGATCTGAAGTCAGTTAGTTAGGTTTGATTCAGTGCAGGTTTAGTGCTGATGCATTTGGCCTACATCGTTTAACAGCTGCAACAGCGTGCTTGTATGTCTTTACATTCCTTACACCATCTGCAAAGATCAACTGGGAGTTTTCCTTGAAAGTAATTTTGTCTGAAAGTAGACCAGAAGGAAGGATTGAGAAATTCAGAGGTAAGGAAAGAAGAGACCATATGGAAGGAGAGAGACAGAAGGGACCATATGAAGGGAAAGAGAGGGGGAAGGAAAGAAGAGACCATACGAAGGGAGAGAGGGGGAAGGAAAGAAGAGACCATATGAAGGGAGAGAGAGGGGGAAGGAAAGAAGCGAGAGAGAGGGGGAAGGAAAGAAGCGAGAGAGAGGGGGAAGGAAAGAAGAGACCATACGAAGGGAGAGAGGGGGAAGGAAAGAAGAGACCATACGAAGGGAGAGAGGGGGAAGGAAAGAAGAGACCATACGAAGGGAGAGAGGGGGAAGGAAAGAAGAGACCATACGAAGGGAAAGAGAGGGGGAAGGAAAGAAGAGACCATACGAAGGGAGAGAGAGGGGGAAGGAAAGAAGAGACCATACGAAGGGAAAGAGAGGGGGAAGGAAAGAAGGGACCATACGAAGGGAAAGAGGGGGAAGGAAAGAAGAGACCATACGAAGGGAGAGAGAGGGGGAAGGGACCATACAGAGCGGGAGAGTGAGGGAAGCAGAAGGCTGAGGTGCAGTAATGTCTCCCTGTGTCTGGGGAGTTCTCTGAGATTGCCTGCTGTTATGGAGGAATCATGTCTGAATGGCACTGCTGAGCCTATTAATGGAGTTGCTCTTGTTTCTGCCAACTTGTCAGCCTCTGAAGAAGGGTCCTCCCTTCCACCCCACCCCCACACCCTACTGTATCAACTGCCTGGAAGAAATCAGTGACATGAGGGCCAAGACAATTTCTCTTCAGGTCCATTAGCCAGAAGGCCTTCACTCAATTTACTGAAGCATTTTCCCCTTGGACTGGAGGTGTGATGACAAACGTTACTTGACTCAAGTACATTATCTCCCGAGCCCAGCCATAGTGGCAGTACATAATCTCCCGAGCCCAGCCATAGTGGCAGTACATTACCTCCCGAGCCCAGCCATAGTGGCAGTACATTATCTCCCGAGCCCAGCCATAGTGGCAGTACATAATCTCCCGAGCCCAGCCATAGTGGCAGTACATTATCTCCCGAGCCCAGCCATAGTGGCAGTACATAATCTCCCGAGCCCAGCCATAGTGGCAGTACATTACCTCCCGAGCCCAGCCATAGTGGCAGTACATAATCTCCCGAGCCCAGCCATAGTGGCAGTACATTACCTCCCGAGCCCAGCCATAGTGGCAGTACATAATCTCCCGAGCCCAGCCATAGTGGCAGTACATTATCTCCCGAGCCCAGCCATAGTGGCAGTACATAATCTCCCGAGCCCAGCCATAGTGGCAGTACATTACCTCCCGAGCCCAGCCATAGTGGCAGTACATTACCTCCCGAGCCCAGCCATAGTGGCAGTACATTATCTCCTGAGCCCAGCCATAGTGGCAGTACATTATCTCCCGAGCCCAGCCATAGTGGCAGTACATTATCTCCCGAGCCCAGCCATAGTGGCAGTACATTATCTCCCGAGCCCAGCCATAGTGGCAGTACATTATCTCCCGAGCCCAGCCATAGTGGCAGTACATTATCTCCCGAGCCCAGCCAGAGTGGCAGTACATTATCTCCCGAGCCCAGCCAGAGTGGCAGTACATTATCTCCCGAGCCCAGCCAGAGTGGTAGTACATTATCTCCCGAGCCCAGCCATAGTGGCAGTACATTATCTTCCGAGCCCAGCCATAGTGGCAGTACATTATCTCCCGAGCATAGCCAGAGTGGCAGAATTGAAAATAAAAGTACAGAATCTTCTTTATTATGCAGCATCATGGAGCCACTTGATTGATTGTGAGTGATGGGTTACATTATGAGGCAGCTGGCCATGGGTCGGCACCGTCCATTACACTGTTGTTAACCAGTATATTGATTCTCCCCTTTTGGCTCATGTGCTGCTGAAAAGACACTGCATTGCTTGATAATGTTCAGCGGTGTCTGGCTTTAGTTCTTTTTCCACACACAGAACCGGCAATGGAAAAGATTACTTTTCATAACATCGCTCACAAAATTATATTGCTTTGTTTATATGTACTCTGGGACTAGATAAAATCTACAGGAAATAGCCTACTTGAAGTGTTTTCACCGCTTAGGTTTTAGACTGTGTACTTCACCACCGTCTGAGCAATGGGGATGTTTTCAAAGCACTGTAGACACTTCACACACAAGATGGGAGTGTGGTTAGTCTACATGCTACAGTTGAATCAGATTAAATGTGTCAGATTGGGATGTGGCAGCTGAGCATTACTATTGTCGTATTGATGTAGGGCTTCCCAGCTACGCGGCAGAAAGGCAGTAGCAAGTTAATACTGGCAGTATTGTATGTCAATATAGCAGTAACCATTGCTGCCTTGCAGACACATAAACCAGTAGTGGACAGACTGGACTTTTTAATGAGCTCTGTTGCATGCCACAGGAAATGGAAGTCCCACTGTGAATGGGAGCTTGTTCTCCCCAGGTTGACATTAGCTGATATGGAAGCTGGCTGACCCGCAGGCTCCTGATTCCCATCACCTGGAGTTCCCTGTGCAGTTCTATTTTGGTAACCAGCTCCAAGCACACAATCCAATTACATGGAGGTTACTGTTTGGCTCTCTGGACGGGGACCTGTCTTATACCAGGAGGCAGGGAAAAATTGCTCCTGTGCCAGGTTCTGCACTATTCAATTGAGGTTTTATTGGGTTATTACTCTGCCGCAGTAAATTATTGGGAAGGTCTTGGCAGGTGCCACAGAATATATTTTTAATCTGCCGACGACTGTCAGCTTTCTCTGCATCGTAACCCTGTGACTTTTTGCACACTGGTGTTGTGTGGTGAGAAAAACCTCCCTTTATTTCATGGCACTCAAACAGCCAATGTGTTGTTGAGAAACTCTTACCCTGGAGCTGTTCACTGAAACTGGGAGTGGTGTTCTGCTAACTAAGAACCGGGTGTGTAGCTTTAACATCCCATCCATTCCAATAAGACAGGGTTAGGAGAGAAGGGCTGAATGAGTCTAGCGGTGTTGCTTGTCACTGATTCTGTTCAGGTTCTGTTGGTGTCTGGTTATCCATGACTGATTAGCCTGGGCTACGTGTTCTAGTCCCTAGTGTCTGCACAGATGGTACCCTCTAACATTAGGATGGAGAAACTAGCCTATATCAGCTCATTTTAATTAAAGGGATACTTCAATTATTCTACTTACGCAGTCGATGAACTTGTGGATACTATTTATATGTCTGTGTGCACTATGAAGGAGGTTTAGAGGCTGTTTCGCCAATTAACTAGCGTTAGCGCAATAACTGGAAGTCAACAGGTAAAGTAGCATACACTAGCGTACTTATAGACTTCCAGTCATTGCGCTAACGCTAGTTAGCACTGGCTTGTGAAACTACCTCCAACTTCCTTCATACTGCATGCATAGACATAAAATGATATCCACAAGTTCATCTGACTCTGGGTAAGTAGAACAACAGCTTCATTTTAAAGGTAACTCTTGTAGAGTTGGTACATTCTGTGTGCAAATAATAGAACATGGACAAATCCTTTCTGTAAAGAGGTGTGTGTCTTTGTGCAGGCCAGATATAATCCCCACCCTGACATGGGTGTCTGATGGATTGCTGGGGGAAATTGGATCTCTGAGAAAAAGACAAGCACCGAGGGAGGTACATAGCCTCATGCCTTCGGTCAACAGGCCGCTCACTGGGACGTTTCCTCTGTGGGTCTTTTCAAAAGGCTTGCTCTGCAGTTCTGGCGAAGGGCAGTACAGTAGGTCAACCGCAAATAGAGCTACAACCCCTCTTTTATGAAGGTGTCGGATGATTTAGACCACACCACTGTTTAGCCAGCCAAACGCCACAGCTGTAACCCCCCCCCCCCCCGTTTTACTACACTTCCACGTAGGCTCATCATATGGCAGTTTACCTGTTTTACCACACTTCCATGTAGGCTCATCATATGGCAGTTTACCTGTTTTACCACACTTCCATGTAGGCTCATCATATGGCAGTTTACTTGTTTTACTACACTTCCATGTAGGCTCATCATATGGCAGTTTACCTGTTTTACTACACTTCCATGTAGGCTCATCATATGGCAGTTTACCTGTTTTACTACACTTCCATGTAGGCTCATCATATGGCAGTTTACCTGTTTTACCACACTTCCATGTAGGCTCATCATATGGCAGTTTACTTGTTTTACCACACTTCCATGTAGGCTCATCATATGGCAGTTTACCTGTTTTACTACACTTCCATGTAGGCTCATCATATGGCAGTTTACCTGTTTTACTACACTTCCATGTAGGCTCATCATATGGCAGTTTACCAGTTTTACTACACTTCCATGTAGATTCATCATATGGCAGTTTACCAGTTTTACCACACTTCCATGTAGGCTCATCATATGGCAGTTTACCAGTTTTACTACACTTCCACGTAGGCTCATCATATGGCAGTTTACCAGTTTTACTACACTTCCATGTAGATTCATCATATGGCAGTTTACCAGTTTTACCACAGTTCCATGTAGGCTCATCATATGGCAGTTTACCTGTTTTACCACACTTCCATGTAGGCTCATCATATGGCAGTTTACCTGTTTTACTACACTTCCATGTAGGCTCATCATATGGCAGTATACCAGTTTTACTACACTTCCATGTAGGCTCATCATATGGCAGTTTACCTGTTTTACCACACTTCCAGGTGGAGGTTGCTGTGAATCGGCCCTTACTGAAGCCTGTTGAGTTGTTAGGCTGCCATGAAAGCGCCCATTTGGGAGTCTACCGTTAAGGAGAGCTGAATAATGTGGACGCCTCCTGCTTCCTTTCCTCCCACCTCCATTAGGTCAGCAGGGACAAGCCTGAGAGCTGAATAATGTGGCCTCCTGCTTCCTTTCCTCCATCTCCGTTAGGTCAGCAGGGACAAGCCTGAGAGCTGAATAATGTGGACACCTCCTGCTTCCTTTCCTCCATCTCCATTAGGTCAGCAGGGACAAGCCTGAGAGCTGAATAATGTGGACGCTTCCTTTCTTCCATCTCCATTAGGTCAGCAGGGACAAGCCTGAGAGCTGAATAATGTGGAGGCCTCCTGCTTCCTTTCCTCCATCTCCGTTAGGTCAGCAGGGACAAGCCTGAGAGCTGAATAATGTGGACGCCTCCTGCTTCCTTTCCTCCCATCTCCATTAGGTCAGCAGGGACAAGCCTGAGAGCTGAATAATGTGGAGGCCTCCTGCTTCCTTTCCTCCATCTCCGTTAGGTCAGCAGGGACAAGCCTGAGAGCTGAATAATGTGGACGCCTCCTACTTCCTTTCCTCCCACCTCCATTAGGTCAGCAGGGACAAGCCTGAGAGCTGAATAATGTGGAGGCCTCCTGCTTCCTTTCCTCCCATCTCCATTAGGTCAGCAGGGACAAGCCTGAGAGCTGAATAATGTGGACGCCTCCTGCTTCCTTTCCTCCCATCTCCATTAGGTCAGCAGGGACAAGCCTGAGAGCTGAATAATGTGGACGCCTCCTGCTTCCTTTCCTCCCATCTCCATTAGGTCAGCAGGGACAAGCCTGAGAGCTGAATAATGTGGCCTCCTGCTTCCTTTCCTCCCATCTCCATTAGGTCAGCAGGGACAAGCCTGAGAGCTGAATAATGTGGCCTCCTGCTTCCTTTCCTCCCATCTCCGTTAGGTCAGCAGGGACAAGCCTGAGAGCTGAATAATGTGGACGCCTCCTGCTCCCTTTCCTCCCATCTCCATTAGGTCAGCAGGGACAAGCCTGCGAGTGCAATTGTGTCAAAAGCAGAACAGCTGATGTCAGAGCAGCTAATGCAGACGCTGAGAGTGCGTCTGGAGCACAGGAGGTTGGTGGCACCTTAATTGGGGAGGACGGACTCGTGGTAATGGCTGGAGCAGAATATGTGGAATGGTTTCCATGTGTTTGATGCCATTTCATTCATTCTGTTCCAGCCATTATTATGAGCCGTCCTCCCCTCAACAGCCTCCACTGGTCGGAAGTCATTGGAGAAAGTGGCCAACTGAATAAAAAAAAAAGAAAAGGTGTTTCCAATCAGAAGATCCACAAGGCTTTGTCTGCTCAAGTAGGGGAAAAGATGCAATAGATTTTATCATGGCTGTCCTCCCTCACACAAGCAGGAGCCTGCTGAGCACGCTTTCTGAGAGCAGCAATTCAAACGTTTCACAGCAATGACCTTCCAAATGGTGCAGATTCCTTTCATTTAATTTCAGATCCTAAATTACATCTCAGCGACAGAGGAATTAGAAAATGAAAGGTTTTGGCCAGCTATCAGAGGCAGGAGCCTTTTCTCTCCACAAACAGGTTGGCTGAAGTCCTGTTGTGTACACTGTTTGGCCCTGTGTTTTTGTCAGTGGCAGTGTGCAGCACAAAGAGAATCATCAGAATTCAGGCCTCTGAGGCGGTATTGATCTCATCTCCACAGACCCCCTCTGAAGAGTCTTTTGTGCTGGGTTTATTTGCCCCTGCACGTTCCTTATCACAGGGGGAGACGAGCAGTGCAGATGTGAGTGTTAATTATTTACTGGTTTGTGTTGGAGGGAGGGGTGCTGCAGGGGCAGAGGGGTCACGATGCTCAGACAGGAGGCAGTGTCTTCCACTCTGCTCCTGTTCAACCCTGCCAGCCCGATGCTCAGCGACGTGGAGGAGAATGATAAATGAGTTTCTGGAAGTTGTTTAAAGCCCCTGAAAGGGCAGCAGTAGCACAGACATGCTAAAATCCGCTGCTTGTGGAGCTTTTATAGGAGTCCGTGGAAAGGACCACGTGTTTGGGCTGGAGGGAGTTATTGTCTGTTACATGCTGACCAGACCGTCCGCTCGCCCGCCATCGCGCACATTTGATTTTGTCCCCCCACACCAGACGCGATCAGGACACGCAGGTTGAAATATCAAAACAAACTCTGAACCAATTATATTAATTTGGGGACAGGTCGAAACCATTCAACATTTATGGTAATTTAGCTAGCTTGGCTTGCTGTTGCTAGCTAATTTGTCCTGGGATATTAACATTAGGTTGTTATTTTACCTGAAATAGAGAGGTGGGACTTGCAGCTCGTCGAGCATCACAAATAGAACCAAATTCTATTTTAGCACCTGGCTACATAGATGTTCGTTGACTCGCGCAAGCTATGATTGAATAACATGTATGTGTAAATATATTTTGCAACGCAGGTGACGCAAGCAGTGTGGTCAGCATGTTAGAGCTGAGCAGGCATGTGTATATATATATTTATCCATCCATTTATAAGTGAATTACAAATACAGAGGCCATGTTGGAGAAAGCCTTCACATCTGGTGCAGTAGACTGTATTTGAAGAAATGGTAGGCCTAGACCTAGGCTATATGAAGCTAAGTGCTAACATGATCACAATGCGTTTGTGTAAGGCATGCCGTTTAACAGCGCTTTATTTAGCCTACATTATGGTGTTGGGCTGTGCCTTTCCTCTGGCATCATTCAAGTGTTTTCTTAAGCTGCCCTGTTGATGCAGAGGTTGTCAGTGTCCACTTGACAGAGTATGGCTATGTTAACCCTGTGAGGGTGAGTAGTGAGGCCAGTTAGTCTTCATCCGTCACCAGTGACATTATCAGCAGTCCTTGTGGAATGAGCCAGTCACTCAGAACAGTGGGGCCACGGTTGGCCGTCAATCAGGATTTACGTTTCCCAGGGTTGCCATGGTGACTGTGGGAAATGGTTATGGAGATCAGGATTTCTGTGCAACGCTGTAGCACCTTTGGGATTATGGTGGAGTCTGGGCAGCTTTTAGATAATGTAGTGTTAAAGGATGGATCATTGTCCTTGTTTAGTCACATTTGGTTAACAAAATGCATCTTTTGCTACAAGCATTTGGTTGTATTTAATCAAGAAAACAATGTCTCTACTACTGGGTAAAGAGAACTGTGGCTCCAGGATAAATAAGCCTATTTGACACCTATTTACTTACTTGCAGGACTAGTTGAATCTTTCTTTTCCTTACCCCCGACCATCTTGATTACCAGTTTGATTGAATAGG
Source organism: Salvelinus alpinus (assembly GCF_045679555.1). Lineage (NCBI taxonomy): Eukaryota > Metazoa > Chordata > Actinopteri > Salmoniformes > Salmonidae > Salvelinus > Salvelinus alpinus. Next base: position 15,515,548 of record NC_092090.1, read on the forward strand.
TCCCAATGTAATGGCATGTCGTTGTTTTGTTTTTCTTGCTAGTAAAGACATCACAAGCCTTCCTAATCCAAATAATGTTAGATCAAGCTGTAGGCCTGTGTCAGTTGTGTGTAGTGTTAGATCAAGCTGTAGGCCTGTGTCAGTTGTGTGTAGTGTTAGATCAAGCTGTAGGCCTGTGTCAGTTGTGTGTAGTGTTAGATCAAGCCTCTAACTTTAACCATCAGCTGTCAGAGCAGCTTACCGATCACTGTACCTGTACACAGCCGATCTGTAAATAGCACACCCAACTACCTCATCCCCATATTGTTATTTATCCTCTTGCTCTTTTGCACCCCAGTATCTCTACTTGCACATCATCATCTGCACATCTATCACTCCAGTGTTAATGCTAAATTTGAATTATTTCGCCTCTATGGCCTATTTATTGCCTTTCCTCCCTGCTCTTCTACATTTGCACACACGGTACATAGCTTTTTCTATTGTGTTATTGACTGTACGTTTGTTTATGTGTAAATCTGTGTTGTTTTTGTCGCACTGCTTTGCTTTATCTTGGCCAGGTTGCAGTTGTAAATGAGAACTTGTTCTCAACTGGCCTACCTGGTTAAATAAAGGTGAAATAATAAAAAGCTGTAGGCCTATGTCAGTTGCATGAATGGAGGACATGTGCTTAAATGTTTTGCCTTGTGGTCTGCACTCAGTCTTCATAGAGGTCTGGAGGGCTGCACTGAAATGTTATATTTTCTCGTCATTAGAATTTGCAATAGCCCTCTGTCCATTTAAAAATAAAAATGTTTTATCCAATGTTCCCTGACTCTGTAGCTTTTGTTTCAGTAGTTGTTTGCAAGCTGGACAGAGTGAAGTTTTTGTTGTCTTCTGTGGTGCTGCTCAGCCCTTTTTGTTTTATGTCATTGGTTGGCTGAGCATTACCTACTGTATTGGATAGATGTAACTATTTTTCTCTTTTTTCCCCCCCAGGGCAAAATGTGGGTAAATAGGAAGGGGATACCTAGACCCTAAGGATTCTCTCAACCCAGTCCCCCAGCAGTCAGAGAAGGTGGCGGACCTCATTGAGGCAAACCTGGGCCGTTGGCACTAAAATGTCCTTAAGTAGTGGCACTGCAGGCGGGAAAGGTGTGGACTCGAATGCGGTGGACACTTACGACAGCGGTGATGAGTGGGACATCGGTGTAGGAAATCTGATTATCGACCTAGACGCTGACTTAGAAAAGGACAAACTTGAGATGTCTGGAACCAAGGACGGCGGGGGTATGACGGCTCCGCCCAGTGCTGTTGCAGCTTTGCCTGACAACATCCGATTTGTTAGTCCTGTACCTGGCCCTCAAGGCAAGGAGAGTAAATCTAAATCCAAACGCAGCAAAAACTCAAAAGACAATAGTAGCAAGGTCTCAGCTGGAGATGGGGCCAAGAAAGAAGGGCAGATGCGAACCCAAGGGGAACCAACCAACACTGGTGCTACTGCAGGAGCCACTAGCAACAATTCCACTACTGGCAAAGGAATGGAGAAGGGTGGCAAAGTCTCTCGGAGCAGTGGTAAAAAAGACAAGGAAGGGGCAAGTGGGAAAAGTAAGAAGGAGAAAAGCGAGGGAGTGCCAGTGGTGGTAATAGCTGCCACTGAAAAGGAGGTGGTTTCTCAAGTAGCTTTGGGGGTTAACCGTAGTGCCCCCTTTGAGAACACACAATCTACAGACTTGGTAGGGGACGATCAGCTGGGAAATATTGCACTTGAGTCTGTTGGGATAGTTCCAGCATTGACAATTAAAACTGAACCGCAGGAGCTGGACAATATAGAATGCAGAACATTAAAGAAAGTGAAAAATGAAAAGGTAAGAGTGCTATTAAACAAATTATTGCTTGGAATGTTTCAGCTGAATGTGTATCACTATGCAAGACCAATTTCCAAACCTTTGCCAAGCTGTAGGTTCAGATTTCATTCCATTTGAGATGTGGTTTTTGGTTGAACTATATTTTAACTTTGATCTTTATTGGAACATGATGTAGCCTTGTCAGGCGTTTGGAGATGTGCCTGCTGTTTCTCACCACTTTAGTTTTGTCTAATTGAAGACGTTGCCCTCATTTCACATCAGTTGTGAGTATCAGTCAGGACAATCTGGTCATGTTGGCTTTCCTGAAATATCTTGCCTTTCGTTAAACAGGAAAAGCCTGGAAGAACTTTAAATTGCTTGGCTACAGTTCATTATTATTACAATTGTGTCTGTGGTTATTAAACTACATAAATATCATAACATGTTCTACACAGGGTATTTGTTTTTCAAAATGAATCAATTAGCTTGCTGACTAGTTAGTTGATTGCTGATGGCAACGCTAGTTTTCCTCTTTTCAAACATAGACATTGTCATGCAAGAAACTCATGAACAGTTGCTTAACTATTTACCAGCACTTATCCTGTCTCCTCATTGAGCTGGTCTATCAGTGTGTCTATTGTGTGCTCAGAAACAGCCTTTTCATGCTCTGTTAGTACCAGCAGTGGAGGGAGGTGCTGGGGATTGTTTTGTCTGTCGTCGTGTTCCATTCTTAATCCCACAAGCCCCGGCAATGCCTGGTGGGTGGGGGAGGGGGTGGCAGAGCACGCCCTCACTTTCGCTGCTGCTCTGAAAGTGAAGTGGGGGGGAAGGGCCTTCGAAGAAGCAAGTTTCCCTCTGTCAGGAATGCAAAGCTGTGAAGTCTCCTCAGATAACTCAAACAGGGAAGGAAATCTAAGGACAAAAGGCTTAGCAATCAGAAAGTACTCGGGCAACCCAATGAGCTCGGCATGGATTGGTTGACGACCTTGAACAAAGGGTCATACTCAGCACTGGGTTCTTAGACTCATCAGGGTCTCCAGAAAACGGTTGCCGATTAGTGTTTCACTGAATTCATATCTGATTCCTTGAGACCCGATGGAAGTTGTCCCATGCCACGTTCTAGATTCGTAAGCTAAAGGCCTACGTTTAAACTGAGGCCTCAACACATTATGTTTTATGACATTGACATTTAAAAAATATTTTTTTAACCTTTTATTTAACTAGGCAAGTCAGTTAATAACAAATCCTTATTTACAATGACGGCCTAGCATCTGGACAGTGGATTAACTGCCTTGTTCATTGGGCAGAACGACAGATTTTGACCTGGTCAGCTCGGGGATTCGATCCAGCAACCTTTCGGTTACTGGCCCAACGCTCTAACCACTAGGCTATCTGCCGCCCCAAAAATATGGCATATTCAATGTTGTTCAAATGCTAAAATTAACCTAATCTTTATCAATGTTGTCCAACATGTCTCATCTCCATGCCATGGGTGTTCCAGAGTTCAAGTCACATTTGCCAAAACTGTGAACAGTATCTATAGTACAAGTCAATAAGATATTTGAATAGCATGTTAAGTCATCCAGACGGTTCCCAGTTAGTAGCTTGTTAGAGGTTCTGAGCTGCAGCTTAATAAAGGTGTTGTACGTGACGAGGCACGTGCTCTGCCTTCTAGACATTTGACAGTCACTGGGTGTGATTTTGGGTGTGATTTTGTTATTCATCATCTCAAATACATTATTTTTTTTAATTGAATGATGACTTACTAACTCATGCTCTTATCCTCTGAGTGTGTGACTGTGCTGGCACTGTCTCCATCTTCGGACAGAGCTCCTAAAGCATTGGCTCTTGTTTCTGGAATAAAACATCTCTGCTCCCTTAACTACAGCACTGCCCCCCCCCCCCTCTCTCTCTCTTGCTCTCTCTCGCTCACTCATTATACAAGCCTGGAGGAGCCAGGCGTTCGTCAGCTGCCTCGATGTGATGCTGGCCTTGACGAATGGAGCAGCTCTTATGGAAAATTACATTAGCAATGTCAGTTCAAAAGAGGAAGGAGGAAAACAGGGTCTGTGCTTGAGAGTGAAAGAGCCTGGTCACCACTGTGTAGTCGCTGATGTGCAGTTAGGGGAGAAAGGAGTCTCATGACAACTTTATTTCCTTTTCTTGCCTCTGACTTACTGGTGCTATTGTGTTACAGCTCATTCCTTTTAAATAACATCAAGGCTTTGAGGACTCTGGACGAGGAGGGAGGGATGACTGGATTTGAGGGGAGTGTCAATTGCGTAGACGAGGGTAGGCTATACTTGTTCATATATGCTGGTTAGCCCAATTCCAACAAGAGACCTGATGTGTAGTCCTAAACACAGAACTTAATATTCTTCCATTTACATTTTTATGTGGAAAAACAAGGCGACACAGCAAGCAGGGATTGGGGAAAACCTGTATTTCCCCAATCTGTTCAGCCGAATCCTACCTGGAATGTTAACTTGCTTGGTCCTGCTGAGGCACCTTGCCATGAAGACACATTGTTTCAGCCCTAGCACCATGACGGTGCTTTCTTTTCAGCTGTTAGTCGTCTAGCCTAGACGTGTTCCGTTTGAACTGCTGAACAAAGCATTATGAAATGTAGCTGAGATCTACTCCATGTCGACCTGTTCATTTCAATCAGTTATTTTTTTATAGATATTTTACCACCCTTTTCTTCCCAATTCTGTGATATCCAATTGGTAGTTACGATCTTGTCTCATTGCCGCTGCAACTCCACAACGGACTCGGGAGAGGCGAAGGTCGAGAGCCATGTGTCCTGCGAAACACGACCTGCCAAGCCGCACTGCTCGCTTAACCCAGAAGCCAGAGGGGAGTGTCAATGTGTCCGAGGAAACACCGTCCAACTGACGTCCGAGGTCAGCTTGCAGCCGCTAGAGTAAAATGAACCAAGGAAATTCCCCCCCGGCCAAACCCAATTGTGAGCGGCCCTATAGAGCTTCTGGCCACGGCCGGCTGTGACACAGCCTGGGATCGAACCCGATGCTGTAGTGGCGCCTGAGCACTGCGATCCAGTCCCTTAGACCGCTGCGCCACTCGGGAGGGCCTCCATGTTTTGGCCCTAGCACTATGACGAAGCATTCTTTTCAGCGTCCAGCCTCGACGTGTTCCTTTTCAACTGCTTCCTCACCAATATCAGTCTGGGTTCAAACTGAGCATTATGAAATGCAGCCTAAGTCTACTCATGAGTCAAATGTTAAATGACTACACTTCGCCCCGTGGAGCGCACAGGGACTGATTCTTTTTGCCCTCATTTCAGAGCAGAGAAAGCATCCGATAAAGAGGCGTGCAGCGCAGTGCTCTGTTGTCGCCTCAAGCGAGTGTGGAGAAGTGATTCCTCTTGATCAGCAGGCTTGTATGTTCCATGTGATTGCCGCAAATGAAGAGCCCCCATTCAGGCTGTCGTGAGAGGCCTCTGTAGGTAATGGGAATCGCACAGTCAAATTGTTATCTTGTTAAATGCTTTGAAGGCAAGAATGATTGAATATCCTAATGCTTGGAAATGTGTATCATAGTTTTACTATGTTGAATCAATGGTATTTTCTTTGCATTGGTGGTAACTATCCATGCTTGAATTGCTTTTCCTGGTATTAGCAACCTTGATTTCTCATTCCTCAAGGTGTTATTCTGTTCACTAGGTTCCTGACAGCCATCTGTCTGTGGTATAATTCATTAGCATAATAGAAAATCCAATGTGGAAAGTGAAAAAATACACTCCTTCCCCTGGCTCGCCTTAGCTCTTTGCCTGTGGTTGGCCTCCACCATTGCCCGGCTTCAATTTCATTGAAAACAAAGCTTGTTGGCCCTACATGCCTATTTTCAGTTGATTTGACAACCTACTGTTGAGAGAACCTGCGTGTTTAGATACGTGTGTGTGAGGAACAGATGAAGGGAGGCGTTTTGCAGCAGTGGACTCAGTCAGTGCTGCTGTGATTCCTTTAGTGCTGCCTCTATCTGTTAGAAACTCTCTCCCACAGGGAGCCCCCCTCTCTACTCCAGTAAAAACACTCCACACTAATTGTTTTCCACGTCTGTCATTAGCCTCTGTCTCCACAACAACGTAAAAGGCTGTGAGGCTAAACACAATACAAGGGAGGGTTAGTGACGGCAAATCTACTTTGCCCACCTATTTAGAAAAAGCTATAGCCTTGGATTATTGAGGCTAGGTCAGTTAACTTTTGACCCCTTAATGGTGTTAAGGAGATAAGGATTGTAAGCTGATCTCTGACAACTTTTTAGTTGAGCTAGTCTGTTTCTCTCAGATCCAGAAACATTTAGGCTAGAGTTTGCCTGAAGTTGCGGTTGAATTCAGTGTTTAATGTGTTTCCTTTTGTCTCTTTATGAAAAGGACACATTCATTATCCTCTTTGTTTCCTCAGAGCATGTGCAGGCAAGCTGTTAAATGCCTTTTGTCTCGGCTCTTCTGAATTTCTCTAACTGTTGGGAAGCATAAACACGTTTCCTTTCAGTGTTTTATATAAATTGAGATCAGACAAGCTTTCATAATACTGAGGAAAAGACCCAACATTTGTCACAATCTTTAGGCTGTCAGTTGCTGCAGATAATTGCCATAATCTATTCACATCAATATTATGCTAGATTCATTTTTGGCATGCCAGCAAAAAGCAGCCTTGAACCTGGAATTTGTGTCAATGTTGCTACTGGCTCCTCTGCAGTATACGTAAGGAGTTTTCTTCGGTAAGTGGGTCTTGTTTCCTTTCCAACTTTCCCCACTTAAGAAAGCCTTGTTATCTGGGGTTGCTATTGTCGTAGGGTGATGAGGCAACACGATGAAGTGGGAAATACTGATTCCTACTCCTCACGCGGGTGAAATCCTGTCCAGGCATATTCTGCTGTATAGCCACCACTTAGCCTTCTGCTCTCTCTTTACACTCACCCGCTTAGTCCCTCCTATACAAATGCGTTTCTTTGTTCTGTAGGCTAGATGGTGTGAATGATTCATTAACAGTCGGTTGTCTACCCTCAAGTTGTCTATATTTAACCAGCAATTTGCAAAAACGTTTCAGTTTGCTGTCAGCTAGCACAGTTCTCTCTAGTCCTTTTCCAAAATGGTACAGGTGTGAGAATTTACATTACTGCCAAGAACGTCTCACCAAATGTTTGTGCAGTGGCCTCAATGTACCATTACAAAAGGAGCCTTAGCTCAGGGCTATTTTTTGTCTGGGTGTCGTATTCCTGGTGTCCAATGTCACTTTACTGTGGCTGGGATTAAAGCCACGCCAGAACAGTGACTGTAGTTGTAGCAGAGCCATTCCCAGAGCTGGTTCTGCCTCAGGAACAAGGTTCCGCCCCATCCCCCACGGTCAGACCAGAGGCCTCGTCAGGGAATGGGAAAGCTGCGGCCCACTGAGTTTATAGTGCTGTCGGACAGTGTTCCAGGAAATCCTTGTCAAGAGCCTTGAGAGACCCTTGTGTGGAAATATTTAATATTGGAACCCAGTCCACGCTGGTCGTAAACTGTGTCTGTGGACATTTAGCAGGCTCCTTGACCTGGAGACGCACGGGCTTGATTTGTGCCCTCTTGTTCCTTTCTGAAGGCTGCTGAGAGCACTGAAAGATCTGCTTTTGTACACAAGAGAAGACGTTTACTTCCAGCTAGGTTTACATTGAATAAAACAAACTCTCACCGTCATCACAAGGACTACGATGTATTTCTGAAAGACAACACCATTGTCTTTAAAGAAGAGTTGAAATGTGTTAGGCCTTCTGTGCGTTCTGCCTTCTATTTGCTGTTGCTCATAACCTAGAACGGTTTGGAGCAGTCTATTTAAGCTAACCATTGTTGGCCTAATCATTGTAACCATTTTAATCATGGATCTTTTGAAAATAGATAACTGTCAATGCCTGTTCTGTAACCTACTTTTTAAAATAGTTTTCGTAACATATGGGGTCTTTGTCAATAGGGGGATGTGCCTGTTTTTAATTTGCTCCTGAAGGTGTCGCAATAAAATGTTGACTTTGACAAAGCTTGTGGAGGAGCCTATAAACCTCGCTGCACCGTGCTGGGAGGCCACATGCTATTTTGTTCCTCCTCTATTGGGATAACAAGGAGACTTTTCTGGGAATGGCAGCACTGTAGCCTGAGCCTTCATGCTGAAATAATGTCACTATCAATGTCCATTGTGATCATTTCACAATTCATGATGTTCTGATATCTAACAGAAGCATACAGTTATTTACTTTCCTAATGAGCGGTAAACTGGGTACCACCTCGGAGGCTAGATTGTAGATTAGATTAATGTATAGCAAAGGAAATGGAGGAGTAGGCTTATAATAATCGTGAATGAGCCTGTGAATTGATCTGTGTTCATATGGTTTGAGTTGCTGAGGAAGTCTTTGAATGCCCTCATGTTTTCCTCAGGTACCATAGGCTATTTGTGTTAAAACTAGATGTCGACCGATTCATCGGAATGGCTGATTAATTAGGGCCGATTTCAAGTTTTCATAACAATCGGTAATGCCGATTACATTGCACTCCACGAGGAGACTGCGTGGCAGGCTGACCACCTGTTACACGAGTGCAGCAAGGAGCCAAGGTAAATTGCTAGCTAGCATTAAACTTATCTTATAAAAAACAATTAATCTTAACATAATCACTAGTTAACTACACATGGTTGATGATATTACTAGTTCATCTAACTTGTCCTGTGTTGCATATAATCAATGCGGTGCCTGTTAATTTCTCATCGAATCACAGCCTACTTCGCCAAGCGGGTGACGATTTAACAGGCGCATTTGCGAAAAAAGAACTGTCGTTGCACCAATGTGTACCTAACCATAAACATCAACACCTTTCTTGAAATCAATACACTAGTAAATGTATTTATTTATTTTTTAATCCCCTTTTCTCCCCAATTTTTTCGTGGTATCCAATCCCTAGTAATTACTATCTTGTCTCATCGCTACAACTCCCGTACGGGCTCGGGAGAGACGAAGGTCGAAAGCCACGCGTCCTCCGAAGCACAACCCAACCAAGCCGCACTGCTTCTTAACACAGCGCGCCTCCAACCCAGAAGCCAGCCGCACCAATGTGTCGGAGGAAACACCGTGCACCTGGCCCCCTTGGTTAGCGCTGCGCGGCCCGCCACAGGAGTCGCTGGAGCCCGATGAGACAAGGATATCCCTACCGGCCAAACCCTCCCTAACCCGGACGACGCTAGCCCAATTGTGCGTCGCCCCACGGACCTCCCGGTCGCGGCCGGCTGCGACAGAGCCTGGGCGCGAACCCAGAGACTCTGGTGGCGCAGCTAGCACTGCCGGGACTGCGCCACCCCAAGTAAAACATTTTTAACCTGCATATTTAGTTAATATTGCCTGCTAACATAATTTTTTTTAAACTAGGGACATTGTGTCACTTCTCTTGCGTTCTGTGCAAGCAGAGTCAGGGTATATGCAGCAGTTTGGGCCGCCTCGCTCATTGCGAACTGTGTGACGACCATTTCTACCTAACAAAGACCGCAATTAATTTGCCAGAATTTTACATAATTATGACATAACATTGAAGGTTGTGCAATGTAACAGCAATATTTAGTCTTAGGGTTGCCGCCCGTTCGATAAAATACGGAACGGTTCCGTATTTCACTGAAAGAATAAACGTTTTGTTTTCGAAATGATAGTTTCCGGATTTGACCATATTAATGACCTAAGGCTCATATTTCTGTGTGTTGGTTATATTCTAATTAAGTCTATGATTTGATAGAGCAGTCTGACTGAGCGGTGGTAGGCAGCAGCAGGCTCGTAAGCATTCATTCAAACACCACTTTCCTGCGTTTGCCAGCAGCTCATCGCTGTGCTTCAAGCATTGCGCTGTTTGACTTCAAGCCTATCAACTCCCGAGATTAGGCTGGCAATACTAAAGTACCTATTAGAACATCCAATAGTCAAAGGTATATGAAATACAAATGGTATAGAGAGAAATAGTCCTAATTCCTATAATAACTACAACCTAAAACTGCTTAACGGGGAATATTGAAGACTCATGTTAAAAAGGAACCACCAGCTTTCTCATGTTCTGAGCAATGAACTTAAACGTTAGCTTTTTTACATGGAACATATTGCACTTTTACTTTCTTCTCCAACACTGTTTTTGCATTATTTGAAACTAAATTGAGTTTATTTATGTATTATATTAAGTTAAAATAAGTGTTCATTCAGTATTGTTGTAATTGTCTTCATTACATATATATATATATCTCTATCTCTATAAAAATCAGCAGATTAATCGGTATGGGCTTTTTTTGGTCCTCAAATATCGGCGTTGAAAAATCATAATCGGTCGACCTCTAGTTAAAACGTGAGCTGTCGCTGTGTACACCTAGCAGCAATATCCTTATAGAAAATGTATGGGGAGGATGGCTTCAATGTCGCAAAACATCTTTGGCTCGTCCTGCAAAAGTGATCACAGTTCTGAGAAACAAAGCCCTTTCATGTTTTGTCTCTCTCCACCCTCCTCTGTCTCCCAAGCTTTGTACAAGGCTAGGCGTGTGCGTGTGTCTGGATCAGTGTGCTGTCAGGGAAACATGTGGGGGGAAGGGAGAGAGGCTAGCCCACGCTGCTAATTCAGCTCATGAAAGACTTATGCAGTGAGAGCAGCTGTCTTCCATTGTCAGCCAGCAAATTTCCAACGCGCCTCATTTCGCCTATCAATGCGGGAGTAGCAGGAAAGCCCGGGTGGGGGCAGAGGGAAACAAACAAACAAAGAACGAGAGGGGGGAAAAGGGAGAAGGCCAAGATTTGAGATTTTGATGGTCTGGAGTCGATGTATTTTCTCTGCTTAGGGGCGGAGAGGATGTGGAGTTGGTCAGCGGTCTAGTAATAAACCATCCATCTATTCATACGCCAGCTACACAAGGAAAAAGGGCTCTGCTGTTATGAGGGAAGAGAGGGCACATGATGGCTAGAGGAGTGAGGGAAATAGGGGGGTAGAGGACCAACTGGGGTTAAGGAAGGGGGAGGACAGCCTGAATGGATCACCACTAGCAGAGTTGCCAATAACCGGATGAGCTCTCCGTTCAGGCGTTTCTTTTACGCCAGCTACGTTAGGTTATGAATGGATGAAGTCTTTAACCCCCTACACACTGAATGGTTTGTCTGCTCAGCTTCAGCTGCGTGGGGCTGGTGGAATGACAGGGAGAGGCTGGCTGGAAGGGCTGCTCTATTAAGACGGACACAGTTCCAGGGTTCTTGAATCCTTGAGGCATTTGGTCTGATTAGCAGAACAAAACCCACACAGTGGGGAGGAGCAGACGTGGCTTTCCTCTGGCCTGGAATGTTCTGCCTGTGAGCTAAAGCTGGCACAGTGTCTGTTACAGAGTCACTCTTGTTGTACTGTGTGTTTCAGGATTGTTGCCTGTTTTTCAAAGGGTTTGGCTTAGTGCATTCTGTGGTGTGTCAATAATTTAGACCTAGGCTGTGCAATACATGAAAGTGTCTTCCCCAGGCCTTAACTCATTTAGCACTTTGTCATTTTGTTCAAAGTGTTAACTGCATTATGAAACCACTCACTGTTGGACAAGCTTCCTCCACAAGGAGACATTCATGACTCGACCACTTATGGAAAAACTATTTTCAGCTTGAAAGAAATGTAGATTTGTGCGTACTGTTGGTGAGGCAACTCTTAAAGAGGTTTAGCTAGGGCTTTCAACGTAGGAATGTGAAACCCCCCCCATTGAGTTCCTCTTTATGGAGGAAAGTTCTTTGCACAGAAGTGCAGTGGGAGAGGACTAGAGGCAGCTTCTAGAAGACAGGGAGATAAAAGAGAGATTGATGTCTGTGTGCTGCGAACCTGCGGCTGCCATTAGTAATCTTGACTTTTTGCCTTCCCACTTTGCGTTAGAAAAAAATAATGATTTTAGAGGTTTCTACTATGAGGGGTTCTTTTACAATATGGGTAAACCAGAGGATTGCCTTTGAACAGTCAATTTACAGGGCTAGTTTTAGCCTGGTTTGGTTTTGAGAACTTACATAGTACATTGGAAATCATCTAGGTTTCTGCTTGTTGTTTTAAAAAAAGCCCTTATGTTGGCCACTAATTGAATAATACCCAAATCCCTTGGAAATGTTATTTCCACTTAAAGCCTCCTGCGTCACTTGAATGCTCATCCTAAGCATTCGTTGAGACTGGCTGAGATCTGCTACTCCGCTGCATACTGTACTGTATACTGGATTCTAATGGGTGTGCTGTGTCCAGTGGCCAAAGCATGCCTGCTATTTGCTCGTGTGGTTAGCCTAATTAGTCAGTTAAATCGAGTGAGTCAGAATGAAACACTGGCATTCATTTATATTTATCAGCCTGTTTCTCAAGCTACTTTTATAGGCTTGAAATGCAAGTGGGAGTGTACAGGTTAGCCTGTTGTTCAACCTGAGGAATTGTTCCCCATTCCTTTCCCTTGTAGCAAGTCATTTTACTGCAGATTGAAAGAGTCTGGTTACAAATAGGATTATCTTCATAAAGGTAGGCTATATATCCAGTTCTGCGCTCATCTTGAAAGAGAGGCTTTGGTATTTTGTTGGTGACTGAGGCTCCATTCTACCCTGTACTCTTGACACAACCTGTGTCTCATTGCTTGATATAAGAACCAGGGTAGCAAGGTGTCAGGACCTCACATTTCACCCTGGTACTGAAATCACTACCATCATTTAAAAACTAGACTCTGAATGGTTAATGCCAGCCGCTCAATACAATAAGGGTAGCTGTGAAGTCTAGCCTAATGCCTTTCTTTTCCTCTTGCCATTGGGCCTCTGTACCTTAGCAACTGTACCTTGGCAACGCTCTCTTACCAATAGACACCATTCTGTTTTCACATTGTAATACTGGTGAACCAACATAGGAGGAAGACCAAGACATTCTCCATATTTGCAACATGGACTTAGCCCTGTACCTGAGACTGTTTGCCTTGTTATCCCATAGGCTTTTTCAAACATACTAATTAAAGCACACTTGCTGTGTACTGTCCTACTGTTAACTTGAGGAAATTGCTGAGGAATTGTTTACGTCAGCAAGGTGGGTTACATTTCTGAGCAAATGGGTTCAGTCTGGCTGGGCTGGTTTTGGCTCTATACATTTAAATATGTCCAACGAGGGACGATCAAGTACAATTTATATGTGGGTTAGCATTCGCCATTTGGTGGAGCTAATTTAAAAAACGACAAAATAATGTGCAAATACTTTGAGAAACAAATAGGGAAAATCATATGGAAGTGTTTCTTCAGGAAAAAACACTGCTCTTGTCACAACTATTGAAAGTAGGTCAATAGTTTCAGGTTAGTTGACCTTGGAATTGTATAGAATAAAGGCTTGTTCTGTATTAGAAACAGACCATGAGTAGGCATTTGGAAGACCCTCTCTCTCTTGCTGTCATTTATCACCAGACTCTTCATGCTCCAACCACAATTTACTCTATGTTAAACCACTACTCCATCACATTACTCAAACCCTATTTAACTCCAACCACAATGTCTAGCCACATTGTTGCTGTTTTCATCAAGGCCTTGTAGACTATCTGCATAGTCCTCCAAAATACTTTGTCGGTGTAATTGTTACTAAATATGTTGGTCACTGTGGGCTTTCTGAAATGCCAAATAAACCCGGGTTTCAAAGCAAATTGTATTAGTCACATGCGCCAAATACAACAGGTGTAGACCTTACAGTGAAATGCGTCCTTACGAGCCCCTAACCGACAGTGCAGTTTCAAAAATACGGATAAAAGTAACAAGTAATTAAAGAGGAGTAGTAAAAAATAACAATATATACAGGGGGGTGCCGGTACAGAGTCAATATGCAAGGGCACCGGTTATTTGAGGTAGTATGTACATATAGGTAGAGATAATTAAAGTGACTATGCATAGATGACAACAGAGAGTGGCAGTGGTGTGGGGAGGGGGGGCAGGCGGGCAATGTGAATAGTCTGGGTAGCCATTTGACTAGATGTTCAGGAGTCTTATGGCTTTGGGGTAGAAGCTGTTTAAGAGCCTCTTGGACCTAGACTTGGCGCTCTGGTACCGCTTTCCGTGTGGTAGCAGGGAGAACAGTCTATGACTAGTGTGGCTGGAGTCTTTGACCATTTTTAGGGCCTTCCTCTGACACCGCCTGGTATAGAGGTCCTGGATGGCAGGAAGCTTAGCCCCAGTAATGTACTGGGCCGTTCACACTACCCTCTGTAGTGCCTTATGGTCGGAGGCCAAGCAGTTGCCATACCAGGCAGTGATGCAATCAGTCAGAATGCTCTTGATGGTGCAGCTGTAGAACCTTTTGAGGACCCATGCCAAATCTTTTCAGTCTCCTGAGGGGAATAGACGTTGTCGTGCCCTCTTCACGACTGTCGTGGTGTGCTTGAACCATGTTAGTTTGTTGGTGATGTGGACACCAAGGAACTTGAAGCTCTCAACCTGCTCCACTACAGCCCCGTCGATGAGAATGGGGGCGTGCTCTGTCCTCTTTTTCCTGTAGTCCACAATCATCTCCTTTGTCTTGATCACGTTGAGGGAGAGTTTGTTGTCCTGGCACCACACGGCCACGTCTCTGACCTCCCTATAGGCTGTCTCGTTGTTGTCTGTGATCATGCCTAGCACTGTTGTCATCGGCAAATGTAATGATGGTGTTGGAGTCGTGCCTGGCCGTGTCATGCTAGGCATGATCACCGACAACAACGAGACAGCCTATAGGGAGGTCAGAGACTTGGCCGTGTGAGTGAACAGGGAGTACAGGAGGGGACTGAGCACCACCCCCGAGGGGCCCCTGTGTTGAGGATGTGTGGTTACCTACCATTACCACCTGGGGGAGGCCCGTCAGGAAGTCCAGGATCCAGTTGCAGAGGGAGGTGTTTAGTCCCAGGGTTCTTAGCTTATTGGGCACAATGGTGTTGAACGCTGAGCTGTTGTCAATGCATAGCATTCTCACATAGGTGTTCCTTCTGTCCAGGTGTGAAAGGGCAGTGTGGAGTGCAATACAGACTGCATCATCTCTGGGTCTGTTGCGGCGGTATGCAAATTGGAGTGGATCTAGGGTTTCTGGGATGATGGTGTTGTGAGCCATGACCCGCCTTTCAAAGCACTTCATGGCTACAGATGTGAGTGCTACGGGTCGGTAGTCATTCAGGCAGGTTACCTTAGTGTTCTTGGGCACAGGCACTATGGTGGTCTGCTTGAAACATGTTGGTGTTAGACTCGGACAGGGAGCGGTTGAAAATGTCTGAAGACACTTGCTAGTTGGTCAGCGCGTGCTCGCAGTACACGTCCTGGTAATCCGTCTGGCTCTGCGACCTTGTGAATGTTGACCTGTCTAAAGGTATTACTCACATCGGCTACAGAGAGCGTGATCAAACAGTCTTCCAGTACAGCTGGTGCTCTCATGCATGTTTCAGTGTTATTTGCATCGAAGCGAGCATAGACGTTATTTAGCTCGTCTGGTAGGCTCGTGTCACTGGGCAGCTCTCGGCTGCGCTTCCCTTTTTAGCCTGTAATAGTTTGCAGGCCCTGCCACATCCGATGAGCGTCAGAGCCGGTGTAGTACGACTCGATCTTAGTCCTATATTGATGCTTTGCTTGTTTGATGGTTCATCGGAGGGCATAGCGGGATTTCTTATAAGCTTCCGGGTTAGAGTCCCGCTCCTTGAAAGCGGCATCTCTAGCCTTTAGCTCAGTGCGAATGCTGCCTCTGATCATGTTTTTTGGATTGGGTATGTACTAGAGGTCGACCGATTTAATCGGAATGATTAGGGCCGATTTCAAGTTTTCATAACAATCGGATATCGGTCTTTTTGGGCGCACCGATTTGCCGATATTTTTTGTTTGTTTTTGTTGTTTTTTTACACCTTTTTATTTAACTAGGCAAGTCAGTTAAGAACACATTGTTATCTTCAATGACGGCCTAGGAACGTTCTGCCTCGTTCAGGAGCAGAACGACAGATTTTTAACCTTGTCGGTTCGGGGGATTCAATCTTGCAACCTTACAGTTAACTAGTCCAATGCTCTAACACCTGATTACATTGCACTCCACGAGGAGCCTGCCTGTTACGCGAATGCAGTAAGCTAAGGTAAGTTGCTAGCTAGCATTAAACTTATATTATAAAAAACAATCAATCAATGACTGTCGTTGCTCCAATGTGTACTTAACCATAAACATCAATGCCTTTCTTAAAATCAATACACAAGTATATATTTTTAAACCTGCATATTTAGCTAAAAGAAATCCAGGTTAGCAGGCAATATTAACCAGGTGAAATTGTGTCATTTCTCTTGCGTTCATTGCACGCAGAGTCAGGGTATATGCAACAGTTTGGGCCGCCTGGCTCTTTGCTAACTAATTTGCCAGAATTTTACGTAATTATGACATAACATTGAAGGTTGTGCAATGTAACAGGAATATTTATCATGGATGCCACCCGTTAGATAAAATACGGAACGGAATAAATGTTTTGTTTTCGTGGTGATAGTTTCCGGATTAGTCAAAGGTATATGGTTTAGAGAGAAATAGTCGACGCGTTATAATTCCTGTAATAACTTGCGACTGAACTTGAAAGGGGTTCCTTAGTTGTTTTACCGTTCATGTCTTCCATAGAGATTGTCTTGATCTACTTCAAATAAGGTCTGTGTTTCGCGGAGGAGCATACTGACAGGGGACCATGCAGACAAGCTCTGCTTTCTGCACTACAACCTAAAACTTAACTGGGAATATTGAAGACCCATGAAAGCTGGTGGTTCGTTTTAACATATATGTTCTCATGTTATTTGAGACTAAAAAGATTTTATTTATGTATTATATTAAAATAAAAGTGTTCATTGTTCATTCAGTATTGTTGCAATTGTCATTATTACAAAAATGTGTGTGTGTATGATATACACTGCTCAAAAAAATAAAGGGAACACTTAAACAACACAATGTAACTCCAAGTCAATCACACTTCTGTGAAATCAAACTGTCCACTTAGGAAGCAACACTGATTGACAATAAATTGTGCAAATGGAATAGACAACAGGTGGAAATTATAGGCAATTAGCAAGACACCCCCAATAAAGGAGTGGTTCTGCAGGTGGTGACCACAGACCACTTCTCAGTTCCTATGCTTCCTGGCTGATGTTTTGGTCACTTTTGAATGCTGCCGGTGCTTTCACTCTAGTGGTAGCATGAGACGGAGTCTACAACCCACACAAGTGGCTCAGGTAGTGCAGCTCATCCAGGATGGCACATCAATGCGAGCTGTGGCAAGAAGGTTTGCTCTGTCTGTCAGCGTAGTGTCCAGAGCATGGAGGCGCTACCAGGAGACAGGCCAGTACATCAGGAGACGTGGAGGAGGCCGTAGGAGGGCAACAACCCAGCAGCAGGACCGCTACCTCCGCCTTTGTGCAAGGAGGAGCACTGCCAGAGCCCTGCAAAATGACCTCCAGCAGGCCATAAATGTGCATGTGTCTGCTCAAACGGTCAGAAACAGACTCCATGAGGGACCACAGGTGGGGGTTGTGCTTACAGCCCAACACCGTGCAGGAAGTTTGGCATTTGCCAGAGAACACCAAGATTGGCAAATTTGCCAAATTATTCCATTGATAATTTTTGTGTGATTTTGTTGTCAGCACATTCAACTATGTAAAGAAAAAAGTATTGAATAAGAATATTTCATTCATTCAGATCTAGGATGTGTTATTTTAGTGTTCCCTTTATTTTTTTGAGCAGTATATATATATATATTTGTTTTTTTTAATCGGTATCGGCCTTTTTTGTCCTCCAATAATCGGTATTAGCGTTGAAAGATCATAATCGGCCGACCTCTAGTATGTACGTGCGGTCACTGTGGGGACGACATCATCGATGCACTTATTGATGATGCCAATGACAGATGTGGTGTACTCCTCAATGCCATTGGAGGAATCCTGGATTATATTCCAGTCTGTGCTAGCAAAACAGTCCTGTAGCTTAGCATCTGACCACTTTTTTATTGATCTAGTCACTGGTGCTTCCTGCTTTAATTTGCTTGTAGGTGGTGTAGAATTGTTTTCGCTCTGGTTGCACATTTAACATGTTGATAGAAATGAGGTAAAACTGATTTGTTTCACCTGCATTAAAATCCCCGGCTACTAGGAGCGCTGCCTCTGGGTGAGCGTTTTGTTTGATCATGGTGGAATACAGCTCATTCAATGCTATCTTGGTGCCAGTCTCTGACTGTGGTGGTATGTAAAACAGCTACAAAGAATATAGACAAACTCTCTCTGTAGGTAATGTGGTCTGCAGCTTTTCGTGAGCAATGGCTCGAGACTTCCATAGATATCATGCACCAGCTGTTATTTACAAAAATACATAGACCGCCGCTGTTCTATTCTGCCGCTACATCGTATAATCAGCCAACTGTATGTTGATGTTATCGTTCAGCCACGATTCCGTGAAGCATAAGATGTTAGTTTTTAATGTCCCGTTGGTAGTTTAATCTTCCCAATAACGCGTCCATTTTATTGCCCAAAGATTGCATGTTTGCGAGCAGATTTGAGGGGAGTGGAGGTTTATTCGATCGCCTCCTACTCCTCAGAAGGCAGCCCGTCCTCCGGCCTCTTCACGCAGATCATTGGGGTCGGAGCCTTTTCCAGAGGGAACCTGTTACGCACGCCTCTAAGAAGAGGGAACTCAACTCCCCGTCAAGTGAAAGAGGTATGGGACTGTAGGTGTGAGTAAGGATGACAAAAGGCAGAATTTACCATTTACTAGGAATTTATTCCTTCACACGGTAATATGGGGAAACGGGGCTGGACGGAAGCAAAGAAAGTAAATATCAAATCAATCAAGTTTATTTTATATAGCCCTTCGTACATCAGCTAATATTTCGAAGTGCTGTACAGAAACCCAGCCTAAAACCCCAAACAGCAAGCAATGCAGGTGTAGAAGCACAGTGGCTAGGAAAAACTCCCTAGAAAGGCCAAAACCTAGGAAGAAACCTAGAGAGGAACCAGGCTATGAGGGGTGGCCAGTCCTCTTCTGGCTGTGCCGGGTGGAGATAACAGAACATGGCCAAGATGTTCAAAATGTTCATAAATGACAAGCATGGTCAAATAATAAATCAGGAATAAATGTCAGTTGGCTTTTCATAGCCGATCATTAAGAGTTGAAAACAGCAGGTCTGGGACAGGTAGGGGTTCCATAACCGCAGGCAGAGCAGTTGAAACTGGAACAGCAGCAAGGCCAGGTGGACTGGGGACAGCAAGGAAGCCCCCTCTCCTACCTACCGCTAACCAAAATACAGGGGGTGGTCCGCCCAGATCTTACCTAGTGTGCCTAGACAGTGAATATACTACAGGTATATGTATGCCCGCGGGCCTCTTGCCTAAGCACTCCCTAGGTGCCTTCCCCTTCCCCCCTGGGAACAAATGAAACAGAATATTAAACAATTTCACAAATAAACTGAGAAACACAGGACATCAAATAAACTATCTGAGCAACAAACTAACACCGAACATACCAAATCTGCTCCCATCAATGATCTCTCTGAGAACACAACCAGCATATGATATAACCCTCTGCAATGATCCCTCTCTCAGCAAGAATCTCAGGATATACAATCAATCTCTCTCTGCATTCTCCCTTCTGAACAGAAAACTGGCTTTTATATAGCGTCAGAAGAAATGGGTAATTGGAGACAGCTGCGTCTTGACGAGGGGGCGGGGTCAGCTCCAATTAGCCTTGGAGTTGACCAATCAGCTGCTTGGGGAGAATTCAGGAAGCTATCTCCTGAAACACACACTTAAATACACAAACTACAACACAGAAACGTAACAGAGTCGTATATCCTTCGCCTCGGGCTCGTCAGAGTCGTGAAAGAAGAAAAAGGATTCTGCTAGTCCATTGTGAGTAATCACAGTCCTGATGTCTCAAAGTTATTTTTGGTCATAAGAGACGGTACCTGCAACATTATGTACAACAATAGGGTTTACCATAATCGACTCACCCCAATAGCGTTACATAGCAAATTGGCTAACCCTCGTGCAACAGGTAGGCCTACCCTGACACATCTAACAGTTTTGTGCAGTGACTTTGTGGTTTCAACTTGGTTTGCTCTAATGAGGTTAGTGTCACCTAGCAGGAATCCTTTAATGTGATTTAAAAGCATTCTTAAAGACTGGCAACAGACATTTGATGGGAATGACATGCTGTTTTTTTCCCTCCACTAAAGGCGTCTGCGTGCTTCAGTTCGGCTGGCGCCTAGCCAAAGTCGGCGAACCGAAAGTGTGCTCGCGTACTTCCTTAAAAGACCTTTGCTTGAAAAACGAGAAAAAAGCGGCATTGTACTGTTTGTCCATTTTGAGACGCCATAGCCAGTATACACTTCTTTAAAACAGTCAGAATTAATGTAAGAAATCTATCATTAATTTAAAAGTTTTTGCAGAGGAGATCTTAGTCACACAATTTTACATCTAAGATATTTGATGCAGTATTTCTCAATGAAGAAAACTGTGCATGAAAACGAGTCGTCTCTGGTTGAATGACAAGAATCCCTACTGTTGACCAATCACGGACGAAGGGGCGTAGTCTCCGGCTTGCCTCCTGAACAACTCGCAGAAGTCCAAAACTAACTAAAACATCCCAAAATGTAATCATGTTAATGTAATCAATGTAATCTCTTCTGAAATGATTCTGCTGGGAAGCATGCGGACAACCTTTAGAGAAGTCACTCACTCTGCAAGCAGCATGTTTACTGCAAGCAGCACTAATGTAATTGTTTGAAGAATGTCTTCATTCTCATTACAAGAAGAAATCACACTCAGATGAAACATGTCTCTCTAAAATGAGATTGGCAAACAACCGCAGACAAACAAGTGATGGTCGTGGGCCTTTCATTATACTATGCAGAACATTTAACAGTCAATGCTTTAACTGTAGATAATTTGTCATGATGTAGGAATATCAATTTGTGGGAATTGTGGTTACTTTTTATGTTTTTCAGTAGTAACCTTAAAGAATTGTAGGTCCATTGTTGCGATATAGTCAAGGCCTAGACTTTGTCAGGGAGACTTTGGTTTGTCCCACCTGCTCCTTCCTCTGGTTTCTCAGTTGCAGATAACGCCCATATAATGTGCTGTTATGACCATGAGTCAGTCCTGTCAAAACGCCTCCACACTGAGGTTAGTCCATAGAGCAAGTCTTTCATATCAGCTTGTCTTCAATCTAGTAGATTAACTATCGTTATAAACAGAATTTAATCATCTGTCATCTATTTAAACAAGGCAAAGATGACTCGTTTTCTTTACAGAAGATAATTTCACACAAAAAACACATTTCCCCATCTGGTGTATGTGTCAATAAAACGTGTGTGAGTGAGAGAGCTGGGAAGTGCGGATCTGAGATGAAAGGATTTTCTTTGCCATTCTAATCCACGTAGACCACAAGGGCCTTGGGATTATTACCAGCCTCTTCTCTCTCCACTCATCTCTTTGAATACGGCGCCTTTCTAATTCACTCTAAAAAGGGTTTGAAAAGGGGATTATGCTGCTGATAGAAATGAAAGAGGCTACATGGCCGTCCTTGGGGAGCAATGTCTAACACTCATGATTATTGGTGGGAAGCACAGTGCACAGTATGGGATTTTTATTCTGAGAGACTAACTGTTGCTGCTCATATTGGAAACCTGAGCTCCCCCCCCCCCATCCCCCACTCTGTTCCAACTGTAAAAACATTAACCCACTGGCCTGCTAGTATGAAATGGAAGAGGTTACACTGTTATACAATTGAATCGTTATGTTCTGTTTCCAGTTGCCTGTTTTGTAAATGTGTGATCTGTGCAACGAACCCCCCCAAGAAAAGTTTTTAGTTTTTTTATCGGATGGTACAATGATCTTACTACGAAGGGTCTCCCTTTTTTAAAGCCTCTGCTAATTGTTTTAAAGGAATTAATTTGATTGGAGATCATCTTGGGAGCTCTTTTGACAGAGAACAGGCTTGATTGAGCTCTGAGCTGCACAGTAGTCATGGCTACAAGGCTTGTCTTCAGAGTAGCACAGTAGAGCTGTTGTTGAAGAACATGGAGAGACCTTGTGTGTGACCGAGGGAGGGGAGGGAGGAGCATACTATCCTGGTCTTTGGACAAAGGCCTCATCACCACAAAATCACTAAATCCTCACCCAAATCAAATGCTCCCAGATTAGATTGTTATTGGAGCATTAACGTCCCAGTCCTGTTGAAATCTATTTCCGTTCAGCACTGGTTGCTGCCAAGTTGTTCTAAACCCTGCGACATGGAGCCATTGGCTTTGGCACAGTCCACCAGTCAGTTGGTGTTTACATGACATTTACATCTATTCAGTTGGCACACACACTGCCATCATGGCCAAATTGGCTGAATGCATTAGAACAAGGCATGTGAAGAGAAGTAGCCTATAGATACCTCATAATACTCATAGTTACGAGGGACCGGCAGGAAGGATGTATAAACAACCTAGTCAAACACACAGTTTGGAGTGCACGCTAAGTTTCAAGATATTTATTGCCGTACACGAGCCATAGCATGTTTACAGAGCCCGGCTGAATCGTGGTCTCGTTTCTGTCAGCGTACAATTTGATGTTTGTCTTTCTGCGAAAGGCAAACAGTTTGAGGAAACTATTAAAGGAAGCCATTATTATTTAAATATCTCTTTATTCATAAGTGCTCTCATACTAAACTTCATGATACATTAGCAGGTTCTGTAAAGCAGCCAGTGAAAAATTGTTCAGGAAGTCTAATGGTATTTCTTTACAGTTGAGGTGAGAAGAAACCCTTTCGCGGGTCTGCTTTTCAGAAGACATCCTCAGCATATCGTATCTAGATCACAGGAGGCTGCTGAGGGGAGGACGGCTCATAATAAATGGCCAGAACAGAGCGAATGGAATGGCATCAAACACATGGAAACCCTGTTTGATGTAGTTGATACCATTCTACTTATTCCGCTCGAGCCATTACAACAAGCCCGTCCTCCCAAATGAAGGTGTCACCAACCTCCTGTGATCTAGATTCTTGATCTCTGTGTGAATTACATTTCATATTTATAAATGAGTTACCACTTGAAAAGCACTAAATGCCATCAGTGAAAATGTAGCTCGTCGAGTGGCACAGCGGTCTAAGGCACTGCATCTGGTTCGAATACAGGCTGTAGCACAACCGTCCGTGATTGGGAGTCCCATAGGGCAGCGCATAATTGTCCCAGCGTCGTTCGGGTTTGGCCGGTGTAGGCCGTCATTGAAAATAAGAATTTGTTCTTAACTGACTTGCCTAGTTAAATAAAGGTAAACAAATCAAACATATCTCCTGCTTACTCTCCTCTAACCTTGGTTGTGTGCCAGTGGATTTGATGTTCTCAGGAAGGACAAGGTTAGATTTTTTTTCCCTCCTCACTGCTATTTTCTACAGACGATAGTACCAGTACAGTCACCCAGCCGAGCGAAGAGCTCTCTGATGAGCTCTCTGATGAATGCTGATGTGCTCAGTGGAGACTGCGGTGGAGTGTCCTTGAATAAGCTGTCTTTACACTGTCTGTTATGGACATGAAAAGACTCCTTGTCAAAACACTCTTATCTCTTTGCTCCATCTCCCCTTGATGCATTTTTCTTCCACCCCCAACCCGACCATAAGATCTGGATCCTGATCCAGGACCTGATAGGAATGGATTCTACCAACTCATTCCAAATTCTTTCATCTTTGCCACACAGACGCAGCCCATTTTTAATTAAACTACAGGGATATTTGTGATAATTACATATTTTTGGTTTCTCAGTATTCCCTGTGGTGTTTCTCGATTTGAAGGGATTTAGAAATTAAACCTGGGGTAGTTTCAACATTGTAGAGAATGCATGAATGTGTTCTCTGATAACTCGATGTGAAGGATCAAATTCCTGAATTATTGATTGACTTTGGTCTGTGTGGTAACTTTGATCTGACATCCAGAATGTGTTGCCGCTGGGCTAGACTGCGTTATTTTCTAAATAAACAAAGCATTTACTTATCCGCATTATTTAGGAACGGTACGCTCTATTTACAAAGCCTATGTATGAGAAAATAACACTCTGGAGCATCTGCTAAATGACTCAAATGTTAATGTCATAAGGCTCCCAAAATGGCTTCTATGCTGTGTTTTCTGCAGAGCCCGGGAGATGATGAAAGGCCCCTGGATCAATAAAGGTGAAGGTAGAAGGGAAGGAGTTCATTGGAGAGGCTGGGGACTTGCTCAGTCCTTGGATTATGCTGAGCTCACACACACCATTATGTTCTCCCATCTGGAGAACCAAATTCTATTTAATCATATCAATTAGCTTTATGTCTTTTAAGAGAATGAGACGGCCTGCTGTGAAGTCTAGTCACTCGGGTCAAATGTAATCGTTGTGGCATTTTACTAACGTTAACAACATAGCCAATGCTAATAGCGGAGAAGTCGTAGAATGTGTTAAACCCCCTATAGGATGAACTGATGATACAGATCCTCATGCTCTGCTAGATGACCTGATGATACAGATCCTCATGCTCTACTAGATGAACTGATGATACAGATCCTCATGCTCTGCTAGATGAACTGATACAGATCCTCATGCTCTGCTAGATGACCTGATGATACAGATCCTCATGCTCTACTAGATGACCTGATGATACAGATCCTCATGCTCTACTAGATGACCTGATAATACAGATCCTCATGCTCTGCTAATACAGATCCTCATGCTCTACTAGATGACCTGATAATACAGATCCTCATGCTCTGCTAGATGACCTGATAATACAGATCCTCATGCTCTGCTAGATGACCTGATGATACAGATCCTCATGCTCTGCTAGATGACCTGATAATACAGATCCTCATGCTCTACTAATACAGATCCTCATGCTCTGCTAGATGAACTGATGATACAGATCCTCATGCTCTGCTAATACAGCTCCTCATGCTCTGCTAGATGACCTGATAATACAGATCCTCATGCTCTGCTAGATGACCTGATGATACAGATCCTCATGCTCTGCTAGATGAACTGATGATACAGATCCTCATGCTCTGCTAGATGAACTGATAATACAGATCCTCATGCTCTGCTAGATGACCTGATGATACAGATCCTCATGCTCTGCTAGATGAACTGATAATACAGATCCTCATGCTCTGCTAGATGACCTGATGATACAGATCCTCATGCTCTGCTAGATGACCTGATAATACAGATCCTCATGCTCTGCTAGATGACCTGATAATACAGATCCTCATGCTCTGCTAGATGACCTGATGATACAGATCCTCATGCTCTGCTAGATGACCTGATGATACAGATCATCATGCTCTACTAGATGACCTGATGATACAGATCCTCATGCTCTGCTAGATGACCTGATAATACAGATCCTCATACTCTGCTAGATGAACTGAAGATACAGATCCTCATGCTCTGCTAATACAGATCCTCATGCTCTGCTAGATGACCTGATAATACAGATCCTCATGCTCTGCTAGATGAACTGATGATACAGATCCTCATGCTCTGCTAGATGAACTGATGATACAGATCCTCATGCTCTGCTAGATGACCTGATGATACAGATCCTCATGCTCTGCTAGATGACCTGATGATACAGATCCTCATGCTCTGCTAGATGAACTGATAATACAGATCCTCATGCTCTGCTAGATGACCTGATGATACAGATCCTCATGCTCTGCTAGATGACCTGATAATACAGATCCTCATGCTCTGCTAGATGACCTGATGATACAGATCCTCATGCTCTGCTAGATGACCTGATAATACAGATCCTCATGCTCTGCTAGATGACCTGATGATACAGATCCTCATGCTCTGCTAGATGACCTGATGATACAGATCCTCATGCTCTGCTAGATGAACTGATGATACAGATCCTCATGCTCTGCTAATACAGATCCTCATGCTCTGCTAGATGACCTGATGATACAGATCCTCATGCTCTGCTAGATGACCTGATGATACAGATCCTCATGCTCTGCTAGATGAACTGATGATACAGATCCTCATGCTCTGCTAGATGACCTGATAATACAGATCCTCATGCTCTGCTAGATGACCTGATGATACAGATCCTCATGCTCTGCTAGATGACCTGATGATACAGATCCTCATGCTCTGCTAGATGACCTGATGATACAGATCCTCATGCTCTGCTAGATGACCTGATAATACAGATCCTCATGCTCTGCTAGATGACCTGATAATACAGATCCTCATGCTCTGCTAGATGACCTGATAATACAGATCCTCATGCTCTGCTAGATGAACTGATGATACAGATCCTCATGCTCTGCTAGATGAACTGATGATACAGATCCTCATGCTCTGCTAGATGACCTGATAATACAGATCCTCATACTCTGCTAGATGACCTGATGATACAGATCCTCATGCTCTGCTAGATGAACTGAAGATACAGATCCTCATGCTCTGCTAGATGAACTGATGATACAGATCCTCATGCTCTGCTAGATGAACTGATGATACAGATCCTCATGCTCTGCTAGATGACCTGATGATACAGATCCTCATGCTCTGCTAGATGACCTGATAATACAGATCCTCATGCTCTGCTAGATGAACTGATGATACAGATCCTCATGCTCTGCTAGATGACCTGATGATACAGATCCTCATGCTCTGCTAGATGACCTGATGATACAGATCCTCATGCTCTACTAGATGAACTGATGATACAGATCCTCATGCTCTGCTAGATGACCTGATAATACAGATCCTCATGCTCTGCTAGATGACCTGATGATACAGATCCTCATGCTCTGCTAGATGACCTGATGATACAGATCCTCATGCTCTGCTAGATGACCTGATGATACAGATCCTCATGCTCTGCTAGATGACCTGATGATACAGATCCTCATGCTCTGCTAGATGACCTGATGATACAGATCCTCATGCTCTGCTAGATGACCTGATGATACAGATCCTCATGCTCTGCTAGATGACCTGATGATACAGATCCTCATGCTCTGCTAGATCAGCTGCTCTTGGTTTTGACCTCTGAGAATAGCCTCTGCTTGTTTTCCTCCTCCTCCATACTGATTGAATACAGTAGAACCGGAGTTGTTGACATCAGAGATTGGGTTGATTGTTATGCACACTGGAAGCACTACCCACTCTGGTCTTTAGTTGAAGTGTTGATATAGGTCTCAAGGCAGAATGCTCGCTCCTCCCTTTGCAGGTTTGTGCCAGTAAGGACTTGGTGCCAACCCCTTCACTCACTGAGAGATTGGTTCATGCAGTTTGACCATGCTCCCTGCTGTAACCTCAATGGCCGTGACAGTATCAGCTGTGCCCGTGGACAGCAGCTGTAGAGGGGGAATACTAGCAGGCAGCTGTCCTCCCCGTTTTCTTTTTATCCGAGCATTAGCAGATTAGGGACTGGAACTAACGAGGTCATCAAACTATGATGGCGGTGCAGACTTCTGGGACTGTCGGGGGGGGGGGGGTTAGAGCTGTATTTTCAGAGGTAATTTACTTCATTTTTCTCTTCCTTGACACCTCCCACTGACTCCACTGTTCCTTAATGATTTGAATGGCATGTAGGTGTCATTTGTTTAGTGTGATCCCTTACCTGTGGCCGCTCGCTGTGGTCGACCCGCACGTCTCTCTGCACGTCCTACCAGTGGCTGCTCGCTGTGGTCGACCCACATGTCTCTCTGCACGTCCTACCTGTGGCTGCTCGCTGTGGTCCACCCACACGTCTCTCTGCACGTCCTACCAGTGGCCGCTCGCTGTGGTCGACCCACACGTCTCTGCACGTCCTACCAGTGGCCGCTCGCTGTTGTCGACCCACACGTCTCTCTGCACGTCCTACCTGTGGCCGCTCGCTGTAGTCGACCCACACGTCTCTCTGCACGTCCTACCTGTGGCCGCTCGCTGTAGTCGACCCACACGTCTCTCTGCACGTCCTACCAGTGGCCGCTCGCTGTGGTCCACCCACACATCTTGCTGCACGTCTTCTGATAAACTGTCTTGGGGGTTTCAGGGGCCTCCATGTGGGATCACAGCTGTGCCCTTATCGTTTATTGTTACACCGTAGTCCCCTCTATCTCGCTGAAGAACCTTGACAGGCAGATTACACTAGGCTAGATTTAGGAGCAACATGGTTTGTCAGATTTGGAGTGGCTTTATTGTCACATGAATTCACACCCACCTGCCCCTTCCCTTCCTCCTCCATGTTTCTACCTCCTCCATGTAGAACAGTACTAGTAGAAGGCCTGTTTTAATCAGTATGAAATGATGCTTGCAGCAGACTACCACCTACTGTGATTCTGCTCATTACTCTATGGCACATGTGTCAAACACATTCCACGGAGTGCCGAGTGTATGCCGGTTTTCACTCCACCCTTGTACTTGATTGATGATTTAAGGTCACTAATTAGTAAGGAACTCCCGTCATCTGGTTGTCCAGGTCTTAACTGTGGAATGAGTTTGACACCCCTGTTCTATGGCCTTTGGTGCAGTGTGTGTTTCTACTATATCCTGTAATGCCATAGCCCAGGAACTGCTCTTTGCAGTATAGTGCACATCACCATCCATCAAGCTTGAGGCCTAGACATGGCTCAATAGAACCGTTGTGAGACGCCCAACAGAAAATGTTTGTCAGAGAAACAGGATGCAGTCTGTGTGAGAGAACAGGGGACTGTGTTAGTGTGTCTATCCTGTCTGCAGACAGGGATCAACCCCCATACAAAAGGTCGTAGTTCACTCCCAGCTCATCTGCCCATCTGTCTGCCCTGTAGAAGACCCCATTGGCTTTTTTAGTTTTTTCAGTCAACAAACAATTGTCTGTGGATAATATTTTAGCTATAGCCTTGGCTCCTGAAACAGCCTCCAGAATTATACTTGTATTTTTACATCACAATATAGTAAGGTTATGGGACTGCAATTTCGGTTGATGGGTGATTACATTTTTGTTATCAGATTTCTTTTCGAAAGCAAATAATTTTTAACCGTTGTCTAGAAATGCAACCAAACTTCTGAAAGCATCGATGCTCAACTGAAGGATAGGGTTTTGTAGTTCCTGTGGTTGGATGACGCACCACCCACAGAGTAGCATCTGCACAAAGGGAACAGGCAAATGCAGAACATCTCTCTAAATAGTTTTGTGGTTGTGGTCTCTGGTGAAATCTCACAGGCTGCATAACAACTTGTTTTCCTTGTTTTAATATGCGGGCTAGTAAAATGTCTATTGTGTTCTTAGCCGTTCACTACCTCGTAGGATCCATCCAGTAGTGACTTGAAGGCCAGCCGCTTATTGTTGTAATTTGACCATCCAAAACCCTTCAGGCGTTTAGCCTTTAGTCTTAGCTTCAAAGAAGAACCTCATACAGGCGCGAGTGTTGTGTGAAAGCCTCCAATAACATTGGGGGGAGAGAAACTATGAAGTGACCAATTTGGAGGTTTGGTTCTCGTATTTGAATTAATACCGGGGTCGCGTTAATGCAGAATTCGGTGTTTTCCGCATAAATAATAAAATATAAAACGCTTAAGAATTATTTTGATGTGTTTTATAAACGCAGATCTAAAATGCTTCTTATTGTAATTTCTGCTGTCATCAGACCAATTTTGTGCTTCAGTAGAACAGCATTCTATCAGCAGACAGCACTCTGACTGGTGTAGTCTACTTTTC
The DNA here is from genome assembly GCF_045679555.1 of Salvelinus alpinus. NCBI lineage: Eukaryota > Metazoa > Chordata > Actinopteri > Salmoniformes > Salmonidae > Salvelinus > Salvelinus alpinus. Next base: position 15,545,059 of record NC_092090.1, read on the forward strand.
TCTGGTAAAATGCCGGATTAACTTTAAGCATAACATTAGGAAATGTAGCTGGCTGTATTCTTTCTATAATAAACATTAGAAATAGGATGGACATGCATCGTTTTAACAAAAAAGACCTTGCTTTTTCATTGTCATCCCATTTACTTGTGTTGCACTTTTGTTGTCATCTGAAGAAAATGTATCTATTTTATGCCGAATGTGTTGCAGGACAACTATAGTTCCACTCCCCTGATCACTCTATTGAAGCAAAAAAACGATTGACTTTATATATAAAACGCAGGTGAAAATGTTTAAAATGCAGATTTTGTGATGAGCTCATAACATTACCTCTGGAATACAGCGGACTATGCTTAGCAAATAGCAAGTAGCCTATACAAACAACTGTATCAGTTCTCTGTTATGGAATTGTACTCATTTCCTACTAGAGATTTATCATGTCATATTATTTGCAGATGAAATAGTTGCATAATGCACAAATGAGTAAACAAATGTAGGCCGAGCGTTAGCAAATTACCCATAAAGCTTGCATGTTTTTCAGCTTCTTGTCTACACATTGGCTTTCCCAATCACCTTTTTTGTAGTCCTGGAATGATAGGGGTGTGTTTGGGTGGGATTTCATCCTGCTCAGCAGTGGATGGCGGCTTCCTGGTTTGTTGTCAGGTTTTTCCCTTTGGTGTGAGAAGGTTTATGACTACAGAGAGGGCGGGGAGACCGAATCCTTCCAGGCTCAGTACAGCTTATCTGGATTTCTGCTCCCAGACTCAGCCTCTCTCTCTTTCTCTGAGCTTGAGTGGGTGACCTTGACAAGAATGTGGCTTATTATTGTAATCGATGCCGTTGTTTTGGAATGACTTTCTGTCAGAGTGGGAGGCTGGGCATGGGGGAGGGAATATCCAGTATTTTCCACCACACAGATGGGACTTTGTTGGAGCAGGTCATGGTAGTATTGGTAGTATTTGTGTTTCTTATAACAAGGCCAGACTCAATTCATTGGATATTCACAGTAAATATTTAGTTGATAATGAAAAAGAGCTGTAAGAATATTAGTGTTGCAATATGTCTTCCATGGCAAAAACACGAAGCAACGCTTTGGTCCCTTTAAAAACCTGCTATATGTTAAATGTGAGCTATAGCTTGGAAAATAAATACATGTGACTCTCTGGAAGACAACATAATTATGTTTGTTTTCAGCATTAGGGCTGTTTCCCTAAAGAGAGTAAATCCACTTTGCGTTTTGTTTCCTTGCCATGATACTAAGGAGTATTGAGATACTGGTATTGTCCCGGCCCTATAACCAAGGCTGCCCAGCAGTAGAATCACTTTGTTCTGTTGTTTAACTACCAGTAGCACTATGAATGGAACTCCACACTGCCAAGCTTGCGAACTAGGCAAGGGAAATACTTCCTGTTTGAAACAAGGCAAGGGAAATACTTCCTGTTTGAAACAAGGCAAGGGAAATACTTCCTGTTTGAAACAAGGCAAGGGAAATACTTCCTGTTTGAAACAAGGCAAGGGAAATAGTTCCTCTTTCTGTTATAGCAGTGGGGGAATAAATGGTTGCAGGCAATTTCCCATGCAGTCATGCACCACCTTGGTCTGCAGCAGTGCATAGTTCAGGTTGCTCCTCAGGGAAGAAGGAGGCCTTCTCTGCTTCCAGTCTTCACAATATATCCTCTGACTCCAGCCTACCACACCATACTCCAGTCCTGCCCAACCCCCACCCTGACAGCTAGCAAACAATACCAGGCACAGGCACAGCCAGCTGCGCCTGAGGAAAGTGGGAGGTTTGGGGGGCAGGGTCAAGCTGGATCTAACTTTGACAAGAGAATAGTGTACCAAAACACCTGCAGGGTGCAAGCCAGCCAACCAGACAAATCTCAGAGCTGAGGAGGTACAGCTGCAGTCCACCTCCCTGAAAATGAGTTTACGTTAGCAAATTAGAATGAGCTTTCCCCAAGCTGTGCGAGTTAGCCACAACAGCATCCTGGCAATAGACTAAGGGAGAAAGACGATCACCTCATGGAACTGGAATTATTTCAAGTCTTGCTCTCTTAGCTACAGAACGGTGCTTTAGAGTTAGGTAGGGAGATATGAACGTCAAGCACATTTTACCTCCATAGTTGGAGTTGATGTTTGATTGGCGTGATCAAACTAGGTCTATTCTGGAGAAATGGTTATCATGGCAGTTTATATTTGTAATGTTTTCTATTTGTCTGGCCTAGTTTTCCCCCAGCCCTTGGACACAGTAGAAGCTGTAGTATGGCCTTCATGATGAGCCATTGCAATACTTTGACAATCCCAAGGAGGTTATTTATTGTGGAACAGCATGGCCAGTCCCGGCTGATTTGATGGAAGCCTACATCTGAATGGTAAGCTGTAAGCCCATCACCTTATCTTGGTTGTTGTGCCGCCTACAGATAAGATGCTTAGCCTCCTCTCTCTCTCTCTCTCTCTCTCTCTCTCTCACACAAATGAAAAGCTCTTCTGCTTTCTTTCATAAGGGTGGAGTAGTGTCGCTTGAGGAATGTGTTGCCTGTCTGGATGCCCCAACGAGGCACCGCTTTTAGACTGGGTGTTTAATCTTTCATTGTCGATGTTGAAAGTGCTAAATTAGTGGTTGCTAATTTGCCCCTCTCTTCTGCCTGACCTAGCTGCCTCAGAGGCGTCAGTGCCGTTTATGATTTAGGCTGAGCTGTGTTGTGCTTCGGGGCCTTCAATGTTTTTGCAAGAATTTTGGCTCAATTGTTTGTTTGATGTGCCTGTCAGTTAGGCTTGTAGGGATTTAAATGAGCTTTTGTGTGAGTTTGTCTCCATTAGAGCAGACAATCTGTTTGTCTTTGAACGCAGAGCTACTAAAGGTAGAAATGATGGATGTAAATGTCAGTACATTTTGCTGCTGACTAACCAGCCCTCATTAACCAGTCAACAAACGGTACGTTTTTTTTCCCAAAAAAAGAAATGCCGTGACCAACAGAAAATATGATGCATGTATACAAGGGTTGGACCTAATGAAAACATGCAACAATAGCAAGCCTATTGTCTGACAGGGCCTAATGAAGTAGCTAATAAAAAGTCATTTTCAAACATTTGCCAAAATTCAGTTTGTAGGAGTTGGAAACAGTGCAGTGGTTCTGTATGTGACAGCAATGAAGCTCTCTGTTAGAAACCTAGAAAGAGACAGCAATGAAGCTCTCTGTTAGAAACCTAGAAAGAGACAGCAATGAAGCTCTCTGTTAGAAACCTAGAAAGAGACAGCAATGAAGCTCTCTGTTAGAAACCTAGAAAGAGACAGCAATGAAGCTCTCTGTTAGAAACCTAGAAAGAGACAGCAATGAAGCTCTCTGTTAGAAACCTAGAAAGAGACAGCAATGAAGCTCTCTGTTAGAAACCTAGAAAGAGACGGCAATGAAGCTCTCTGTTAGAAACCTAGAAAGAGATGGCAATGAAGCTCTCTGTTAGAAAGAGACGGCAATGAAGCTCTCTGTTAGAAACCTAGAAAGAGACAGCAATGAAGCTCTCTGTTAGAAACCTAGAAAGAGACAGCAATGAAGCTCTCTGTTAGAAACCTAGAAAGAGACAGCAATGAAGCTCTCTGTTAGAAACCTAGAAAGAGACGGCAATGAAGCTCTCTGTTAGAAACCTAGAAAGAGACGGCAATGAAGCTCTCTGTTAGAAACCTAGAAAGAGGGGAATTCAATAGCAACAACTAGGATGGGTTGCTCCCGATTTGGTGCTTCGGTCTAAGGCACTGCATCTCGGTGCAAGATAGTACCTGGTTCCATTCCAGGCTGTATCACATCCGGCCGTGATTGGGTGTCACATAGAGCGACGCACAATTGGCCCAGCGTCGTCCGGGTTTGGCCGGAGTAGGCCGTCATTGTAAATAAGAATTTGTTCTTAACTGACTTATCCTAGTTATAAGTCAAATAAAAAATATGACTAGGCCTCTGGTTTCTGGACAATGAAAGAAAGTTGATAAGAATTCTAGACCCTCAAGTTTCCATTATAAAGTGGTGTGTGATTCCCAGAGCCAGCCAGCCAGCCTGCCTGCCCTTCAATATATCCTATACACTCCAATGGTGAATGGGAGGCGTACTTTTAATTACACGTTGAGATTGAGAAATGAAAATGTGCTCTTTTTACATTTTATTTATTGTGTTTCATCAAAACAGTTTAACATGGGATTGCAATTAGAATGGTTATTTGTTGCACAATGACTGGGCTTATAAAAGCCTGCTTCACTCCAGTAGCAGCTTTTTGCGGCGGCAGGTAGCCTAGTGGTTAGTGTTGGGCCAGTAAACGAAAAGTTGCTAGATTGAATCCCTGAGCTGACAAGGTGAACATCTATCATTCTGCCCCTGAAGAAGGCAGTTAACCCACTGTTCCTATGCCATCATTGTAAATAAGAATTTGTTCTTAACTGACTTGCCTAGTTAAATAAATAAAAAATGGAGTGGCTTCTCACACTGACAGGTGATATGCTTTTCCATTCCTCAAACTAGGCTCCGTATGCTGTGTGATAAGATACGTGACGACTAACGACAATACCTCCCTTATCCACACACTGTCTTGGGCCTTCTGTCTGCCTCGGTCACCTTCACTCTCATTCACACTTCTTGTAGGACAGAGAGGAATCTAGTGTCTCTATGTGAAGCACCTGCTGTTCTTTCATCACTGAATACAGATGTCTCTTCAGGTAAAGCTCTTCACATCTGCCTCGAGTGGCTCCTCTGGCTGCTGTCCCTTCCCTGCCTCTGCTCTTTAGCCTTGGGCAAGATTGGGTACGTGGTGGTGTCAGATTGACACTGTCTTTGTTTGCTTAGGAAGAGTTCCTTAATTTGCAAGGAAGTGCTATGTTTCGTTCCACTTAGTAACAGGTGAGCTGCAACCCAAAGCGATTGTTAAGGACTGTTAGATTGATGGGAACCCACATGGTACATTCACATCTTATGTTTGGTTGGCGGCAGGTAGCCTAGTGGTTAGAGCGTTGGACTAGTAACCGAAAGGATGCAAGATCGAATCCCTGAGCTGACAAGGTAAAAATCTGTCGTTCTGCCCCTGGACAAGGCAGTTAACCCACTGTTCCTAGGCCATCATTGAAAATAAGAATTTGTTCTTAACTGACTTGCCTAGTTAAATAAAGGTAAACAAAAAAATTAAATGTTTAGTTTTTTAGATGTGTTCTTATCTCAGATTCCCCTGTTTGTCTCACCTAGTCACAGTTTCTTAGTCTAGGTTGGCTTCTAGGCTACATTCTAGTTCCTTTAAATATATGATCTGAAGGTATGCCTTGTGAGATGTTCTTGTAAAGATTGTCAGAAGCAGAATTGTAATATTTTTTTTAAATATATTTTTTTACATCTAGGCTAGTAGCTGATAGACCATATCAGCCATCTTGTTTGATGTAGCCCATTTAGTCTCCTGGAGAAAAAATCCACTTGAAACCTTGGCACAGGCCTATACATGCAAAGGAGCCATATGGCATAGAGTGTATTTCTTGTGTGTGTTATCTACTTGAAATGAGCAACTGGCTTAATGTTCATGGTTATGGGTGACTGACTTCATCACAGGTTAGTTTCTCTTCTGTATTATTTATAAGTGTTACAAGTGTGGTCCTAAAAGCCTACGGTTAGCAGCTGAAACAGAGAGTTGCCTAGAAACCGAAAGTGCCCGTTTAGCAGCTGGCGGTAATGGGTCTACTTCAGGTTGTTTGTATTCTGTGTAGTTCTCTTGCAGTGTCTGGAAGCTTCAGCGTCTGCAATATTGTCAAGCAGCCTTAAACATTCTTGCTCTCTGGAAGCTTTCTACATCCAAGGTTGTGTCATACTAGGCTTTTAGTCACCTCAAATGTGAGGAGTATAACCATTTTTTTCTGAGGATCATTGGTTCACTATAGGTACTGCAATTTGTACACTCGGTCCAAGTATATCTTTTGCATATGAGTCATCGCAATCAATGCAGTACTAGAGACTCTCTAAGTAGACTAACATGGCTTGAGAGGATCAAATGACTTAGCCGAGACGTAGTGTCCTCATTGAAACTGCAGCATAGGGACACAATCAGTGTGGCAACATTCACATTAGTGTTTGATTGCAGGATGGCTTTATTTCAAGAGATCATCAAGCACGGCTGTTTTCATCCACTGTCTTGTACCAGGAAACTAGGCTACTGTGTGTTAACGTAAACATGAAGATGTACTGACTAATCTAATAAGGAACATGGCTGCTGTTCTCCATGAACCGCTGTGCTTTACTGGTAGACGAGGATGCAGAGAGGGGGACTGGTAGTAGATGATGCAGAGAGGGGGACTGGTAGTAGATGATGCAGAGAGGGGGACTGGTAGTAGATGATGCAGAGAGGGGGACTGGTAGCCGCTGATGCAGAGAGGGGGACTGGTAGTAGATGATGCAGAGAGGGGGACTGGTAGTAGATGATGCAGAGAGGGGGACTGGTAGTAGATGATGCAGAGAGGGGGACTGGTAGTAGATGATGCAGAGAGGGGGACTGGTAGTAGATGATGCAGAGAGGGGGACTGGTAGTAGATGATGCAGAGAGGGGGACTGGTAGTAGATGATGCAGAGAGGGGGACTGGTAGTAGATGATGCAGAGAGGGGGACTGGTAGTAGATGATGCAGAGAGGGGGACTGGTAGTAGATGATGCAGAGAGGGGGACTGGTAGTAGATGATGCAGAGAGGGGGACTGGTAGTAGATGATGCAGAGAGGGGGACTGGTAGTAGATGATGCAGAGAGGGGGACTGGTAGTAGATGATGCAGAGAGGGGGACTGGTAGTAGATGATGCAGAGAGGGGGACTGGTAGTAGATGATGCAGAGAGGGGGACTGGTAGTAGATGATGCAGAGAGGGGGACTGGTAGTAGATGATGCAGAGAGGGGGACTGGTAGTAGATGATGCAGAGAGGGGGACTGGTAGTAGATGATGCAGAGAGGGGGACTGGTAGTAGATGATGCAGAGAGGGGGACTGGTAGTAGATGATGCAGAGAGGGGGACTGGTAGCCGCTGATGCAGAGAGGGGGACTGGTAGTAGATGATGCAGAGAGGGGGACTGGTAGTAGATGATGCAGAGAGGGGGACTGGTAGTAGATGATGCAGAGAGGGGGACTGGTAGTAGATGATGCAGAGAGGGGGACTGGTAGTAGATGATGCAGAGAGGGGGACTGGTAGTAGATGATGCAGAGAGGGGGACTGGTAGTAGATGATGCAGAGAGGGGGACTGGTAGTAGATGATGCAGAGAGGGGGACTGGTAGCCGCTGATGCAGAGAGGGGGACTGGTAGCCGCTGATGCAGAGAGGGGGACTGGTAGCCGCTGATGCAGAGAGGGGGACTGGTAGCCGCTGATGCAGAGAGGGGGACTGGTAGCCGCTGATGCAGAGAGGGGGACTGGTAGCCGATGATGCAGAGAGGGGGACTGGTAGCCGCTGATGCAGAGAGGGGGACTGGTAGTAGATGATGCAGAGAGGGGGACTGGTAGTAGATGATGCAGAGAGGGGGACTGGTAGCCGATGATGCAGAGAGGGGGACTGGTAGCCGCTGATGCAGAGAGGGGGACTGGTAGCCGCTGATGCAGAGAGGGGGACTGGTAGCCGATGATGCAGAGAGGGGGACTGGTAGCCGCTGATGCAGAGAGGGGGACTGGTAGCCGCTGATGCAGAGAGGGGGACTGGTAGCCGCTGATGCAGAGAGGGGGACTGGTAGCCGCTGATGCAGAGAGGGGGACTGGTAGCCGCTGATGCAGAGAGGGGGACTGGTAGCCGCTGATGCAGAGAGGGGGACTGGTAGCCGCTGATGCAGAGAGGGGGACTGGTAGCCGCTGATGCAGAGAGGGGGACTGGTAGCCGCTGATGCAGAGAGGGGGACTGGTAGCCGCTGATGCAGAGAGGGGGACTGGTAGCCGCTGATGCAGAGAGGGGGACTGGTAGCCGCTGATGCAGAGAGGGGGACTGGTAGCCGCTGATGCAGAGAGGGGGACTCTGGACTCTCACGGCTCAGGCATTTAGGTGAAGCCGACAGAGGGTGACGTCACCTCTGATGGCCTGACTCCAGGGAAGCCACCGATCCACAAAGCACTTTCCCTGGCATCAAAATGAATTGTAGAACTGAAGTGGAAACATGCAGTTTGGCAATTTTCTAAGACTACGGGCAGTTTATTTCCTGCTTAATCAATCATACCCTCTTACCTCAAACTCACACGTTTCCTCTTTCTTTCTTTCTTTGCTTTCGTTCTTTCTTTCTCTGGTGTTAAGATTAAATTCCTCATACCTCACCCACGCTGAAAATGGATACGGATGACTGTTCAATGCTCAACATACCTCATAGTAACTGGTGTTTTGCATAAGCCAGGGGGCCGTGTTTGAGGTCTGGAGTTGTGTTTGTTGCTGAATTTCAACAGGGTAGGAGGCATTACAGTTGATGGCGTAACCTCGTTACTGTGGGATTTGGGATTTGCCGTTTCATTCTTTTTCATCCTATTGTATATAGAATATTTATGTCCATGAGTGTAAGCAAATTACTAATTACTGGGACGCTCCAACACAGAGCTTGCCTTCCATTACTGGGACGCTCCAACACAGAGCTTGCCTTCCATTACTGGGACGCTCCAACACAGAGCTTGCCTTCCATTACTGGGACGCTCCATCACAGAGCTTGCCTTCCATTACTGGGACGCTCCAACACAGAGCTTGCCTTCCATTACTGGGACGCTCCAACACAGAGCTTGCCTTCCATTACTGGGACGCTCCAACACAGAGCTTGCCTTCCATTACTGGGACGCTCCAACACAGAGCTTGCCTTCCATTACTGGGACGCTCCAACACAGAGCTTGCCTTCCATTACTGGGACGCTCCAACACAGAGCTTGCCTTCCATTACTGGGACGCTCCAACACAGAGCTTGCCTTCCATTACTGGGACGCTCCAACACAGAGCTTGCCTTCCATTACTGGGACGCTCCAACACAGAGCTTGCCTTCCATTACTGGTACGCTCCAACACAGAGCTTGCCTTCCATTACTGGGACGCTCCATCACAGAGCTTGCCTTCCATTACTGGGACGCTCCAACACAGAGCTTGCCTTCCAGTCCAAACAGCCTGATTTGATTCAGCTTGCGTTGTAATTCCTTTCAGAGGACTATCTGATTTTGCCGTTCTGATACGGTTATTCGATCCACAAAAGGGAACCCATCTTGTCCAAGGCAAGCTCCGGGGTTTTGCTAAATGAGATACAGATTAGGTTAACTACTCCCTTTTCCAAAACACTAATTGTACCCTCTGACAAACAAAGCTGGGTCTTGTCTTTGTGTTTTGTCACTGTTGTAACTCTGGATGAGTTGGTACTGTAGCTAAGTTGATTCAATTTGGGGTTCAAATGAATTTACAGCCAGTTGATCCATCTGGGATATCTCAACCTGTCAATCTAGAAGTAGGCCTACGTTGTTTCCAGAAAGCATAGCCTACTCTTCTGTACTGGTGGATCCTACTTACTCAACCTTTGTCATGGGGTGGATCCTACTTACTCAACCTTTGTCATGGGGTGGATCCTACTTACTCAACCTTTGTCATGGGGTGGATCCTACTTACTCAACCTTTGTCATGGGGTGGATCCTACTTACTCAACCTTTGTCATGGGGAGGATCCTACTTACTCAACCTTTGTCATGGGGAGGATCCTACTTACTCAACCTTTGTCATGGGGTGGATCCTACTTACTCAACCTTTGTCATGGGGTGGATCCTACTTACTCAACCTTTGTCATGGGGTGGATCCTACTTACTCAACCTTTGTCATGGAGGATCCTACTTACTCAACCTTTGTCATGGGGTGGATCCTACTTACTCAACCTTTGTCATGGGGAGGATCCTACTTACTCAATCTTTGTCATGGGGAGGATCCTACTGATATGACACTGCAGCGTAACAACCCAGACGGGTGTCTTGATATGACACTGCAGTGTATTTATGGCCGAGCTCTAGTCAATGAACAGCATTCTTACGTAGGTATTCCTCTTGTCCAGATGGGGTAGGGCAGTGAGATGCCGATTGCATCATCTGTCGATCTGTTTGGGTGGTATGCAAATTGCAGGGTGTCGGGTAAGGTGGAGGCGATATGATCCTTAACTAGCCTCTCAAAAGTACTTCATGATGTGTCACGAACCGGCTCGAAGCCCGTAACAAAATGGAGACAACATGGAGATAAAGAATAACAAAATATATTTATTAACTGAAGTAAAGTAAATACAATTAACAATTGTGTGTGTGTGTAGTCAGTAGTGTAAGTGAGTGGTCGCGTGTATACATGTGATAATGAGGGGGTGTTGAAAGGTGTCAACGAAATCAAGCCAAATAGCCACAAAAATGCCACAACCAAAATCTGTCTATGTCTGCATGGAGAGAGTCTCCCCAATGAATGGGGAAGAGGTGCATTTATCCTGGGACACACCCGAGCCCAGGTGTGTCCCGTTTCACTGACGACCCTCCCGGCTCCGCCCACCGACATCCTATTAACTTCTTATGGCTGCATCCCGCTAACGGGATCGATATGACAACAGCCATTGAAAGTGCAGGGCGCCAAATTCAAACAACAGAAATCTCATAATTAAAATTCCTCAAACATACATGTGTCTAATATCATTTTAAAGGTAATCTTGTTGTTAATCCCACCAAATTGTCCGATTTCAAATATGCTTTTCAGCGAAAGCACTACAAATGTATATGTTAGGTCACCACCAAACCACAATAAGCACAGCCATTTTCCCAGCTAAATATAGCAGTCACAAAAAGCAGAAATAGAGATAAAATTAATCACTAACCTTTGATCTTCATCAGATGACACTCATAGGACTTCATGTTACACAATACATGCATGTTTTGTTTGATAAAGTTCATATAAATAATTCTGAGTTTACATTGGCGCGTTACATTCACTAGTTCCAAAAACATCAAGTGATTTTGCATAGCCACATCGTTTCAACAGAAATACTCATCATAAATGTAGATGATAATACAAGTTATACACATGTAATTATAGAAATACCTCTCCTTAATGCAACCACTGTCAGATTTAAAAAAATATTTGCAGAAAAAGCAAACCATGCAATAATCTGAGACGGCGCTCAGAACAATAGCCAAATTAGCCGCCATGTTGGAGTCAACAGAAACCAGAAAATACATGATAAATGTTTCCTTTGAACTTCATCAGAATGCAGTCCTAGGAATCACAGGTCTACAATAAATGCTTGATTTGTTCGATAATGTCCGTTATTTATGTCCAATTAGCTACTTTGGTTAGCGCGTTTGGTAAACAATTCCAAAGTCACAAAGCGCGTCCACTATAACGTGACGAAATGTCCAAAAGTTCCATAACAGTCAGTAGAAACATGTCAAACGATGTACTGAATCAATCTTTAGAATGTTGTTAACATACATCTTGAATAACGTTCAAACCGGAGAATTAGATTGACTTCAGTTGAGCGATGGAACGGAGCTGCCTATCATGTGAACGCGCGTGGTCAAAGCATGGTCAGATCGTGGCAGTGGTGACTAATTCCTGTCTCCTTCGGCCCCCCTTCACATTAGTCATCAGACAAAGTTCTATTGACTGTTGACATCTAGTGGAAGCCGTAGGAAGGGAAAACTCATCTATCTCGCTGTAATTTCAATGAGAGCATGGTTGAAAATCTGCCACCTCAGAAAAAATCCAAACAGGAAGTGGAACTTCTCAGGTTTTTGCCTGCCATATGAGTTCTGTTATACTCACAGACATAATTCAAACAGTTTTAGAAACTTCAGAGTTTTCTATCCAATACTAATAATACTATGCAAATATTAGCAACTATGACTGAGGAGCAGGCCGTTTTACTCTGGGCACCTCTGTGCACCTTTCATCCAAGCTACTCAATACTGCCCCTGCAGCCATAAGAAGTTAAGGAAAACAAGAGCAAAGAGAATTTGGCAGACAGAGTGGAAGGGTCATCACAGGTGACAGAAGTGAGTGCTACGGGGCGATAGTCATTTAGTTCACTTACCTTCGCTTTCTTGGGTACAGGAACAATGGTGGAGATCTTGAAGCAAGTGGGGACCGCAGACTGGGATAGGGAACGATTGAATAGGTCCGTAAACACTCCAGCCAGCTGGAGGACGTGGCTAGGGATGCTGTCTGGCAGCTGGTCTACTTATGCTCTGAGGACGCGGCTAGGGATGCTGTCTGGACCGGCAGCCTTGTGAGGGTTAACACAATTAAATGTCTTACTCACGGGCCTCCCGAGTGGTGCAGAGATCTAAGGCACTGCATCGCAATGCTAGCTGTGTCACTACAGATCCTGGTTCGATCCCAGGATGTGTCGCAGCCAGCCGTGACCGGGAGACCCATGAGGCGGCGCACAATTGGCCCAGCGTAGTCCGGGTTAGGGGAGGTTTTGGCCGGCCCAGTTGTCCTTGTCCCATCGCGCTCTAGCGACTCCTGTGGCGGGCTGGGCGCAGTTCACGCTGACTCGGTCGCCAGGTGTACGGTTTTTCCTCCGACACATTGGTGCGGCTGGCTTCCGGGTTAAGCAAACATTGTGTCAAGAAGCAGGGGTCGTGTTTCGGACGCATGGCTCTCGACCTTCGCCTCTCTCGTGTCCATACGGGAGTTGTAGCGATGGGACAAGACTGTAACTACCTATTGGATAACATGAAAAAGGAGTAAAGCTTGTCCGGGAGCAAGACGTCGGTGTCGTGGCTGGTTTTCCCTTGATGATCTGTGATTCTCTGGAGTCTCGTGACTGAGCCGTTAAAATGTGACCCCACTTTGCCTCTGTACTGACGTGTTTGATTGCCTTACGGAGGGTATAGCTGGACTGTTTTCTATTCGGTCATATTCCCAGTCACCTTGTCATGGTTAAATGCGGTGGTTCGTGCTTTCAGTTTTGCATGAATACTGCCACCTAGCCACAGTTTTTGGTTTGGATAGGTTTTAATCGTCAGTGGGAACAACATCCCCTGTACACTTCCTGATGAACTAAGTCATTATATACGTCAATATTATTCTGAGGCAACATGGAACATGTACCAGTCCGCGTGATCAAAATAGTCTTGAAGCATAGATTCTGATTGGTCAGACCAGCGTTGAATAGACTTTAGCACGGGTACTTCCTGTTTTGAGTTTCTGCCTATAGAATGGGGAGGAGCAACCCAGCCAGGTGTGTTGATATTTACAGGGTAAATCCCTTTGTAATCCTTGCCCTAGCCATAAGCTCAGTTTCTAAATCCCAATAAACAAATTGAAGCCAAGGTTTATGTCCGGCAAAAAGTGCAGCAGCATCCCCAGTCAGGGGAAATTACTGTGAGAAGATGAACTGAAAATCCATGCAAAGATTTTCCTCTCAATCTAATACATTTAGTCATTCTGTCAGCAACTTGGTATGCTCCACATCACTTCCCAATCCATTCAAAATCCTTTCACTCAGCTAAACATCTTTCTTGGCCATTGTGGCTTTCTCAAGAAATTGGCATGGGGCTGTTTTTGAAGGGAGGGCTCACGTGACACTGCAGAAACCTCTCAAACATTGTGGTTTGGGGGAGTTTTTATAAACCAGACTGTAAATCCTGTGGGAGGGTAAAGCTACTAAATTCAGTGTTGGCTGAGTGTTGAGGCAGAGACTTGTTTAATCTATCAGTTTTGTCCTTTCCTCAGCATGCGGCTGTTGGAACCCCAGAATGGACAAGCACTTCACTGTGTGTACAGCCTGCCACGGAATGAAAGTGTTTGTTGTTTTGTGCGGAGTATGAGGGAACCTAGAAATAGAGAGTTAGTCATCTCTTGGCGTTTCCCTGCGCCTCTGGTTCAGGAGGACGTCCTTTCCGTTTCATTCTCCTTAGTCATTCAATACACGAAGCAACTTATCAATGAAAGTAGTCTAAATGTATCAGGTCATTTATCATGGTATTTTATATTCTTGGACAGGCATGGTGAATAGAATTTCACAGTCCCGTATCATTCAGACAGTAAGAGCGTTCAAGAGTATCTAAATCATTATCACCCTCAGAGATCCTCAAGTTGGTGATGTACCCAACTGTTCCAGCCTCTCACCACGCACAAGGAAACAACCACTCAAGGACCAGGAACCAACCATCACCACTCAGCCCTGTGCCTAAGTGAACACTACTACTGTACTATGCTCAAAGTACAGAGGATGTTAATGGCTTCAGTGACCTTAACTCTTCAGTTCAGAGGTTGGCTAGGTTAATCCACTGTGAACATGAGAACATTTACTCCAGTATTAATATCCCTATAGAATTTCTTAGACACGATTTACACGCCAACAGACTCTGAGGCCTCAGCACCCAGCGTCTTATAGAAGCTTCTGTTGCGGCCCCAGCTCCCAGCATCTTAAAGGAGCCTTCTGTTGAGGCCTCAGCACCCAGCATCTTAAAGGAGCTTCTGTTGAGGCCTCAGCACCCAGCGTCTTAAAGGAGCCTTCTGTTGAGGCCTCAGCTCCCAGCGTCTTAAAGGAGCTTCTGTTGCGGCCCCAGCTCCCAGCGTCTTAAAGGAGCTTCTGTTGAGGCCTCAGCACCCAGCGTCTTAAAGGAGCCTTCTGTTGAGGCCTCAGCTCCCAGCGTCTTAAAGGAGCTCTCTGAGACCTTGTGGTGAACAAAAGGCCTCTCCTACTGATGCTTAGTAGTTGCCATCTGGAGAATCCCTTTAATTCAACACCTCCTGGACACTTAACCTGTCATCGTCACCCTGTTGTTTCTAATGTCGTTTCCATGCCACCACGATGGTCTCATTAGTTTCCCAGGGATCTAAAGGAGGCTGTAAAATAAGTCACAGCCCAACTTGTGATCATTCTTGCCTCAAATTTGCAAAGGAGATATGATCGAGGAAGAGCGGCCGATTCTCTCCAGGGTAGTTTCTTTTAACCCTCTGTTGTAGCTCGCTTGTTTTATTTATTTTCCATCTAGCCAATCTAGAAATCAAGAATGAGCAATGAGTGGACTGCAGTGTAGAAAATAATATTATTCTGCAGTAAGTTTCAGGACTAGCCTGCTTCTGTAATGCCTGTCTGGAAACGTGGTTTGAGAAACAAAGTGCATTAGAAAAGTTGTGTTATGTTCTGTTTGCGTCTCTCTTTACATGGCTTTCACTTTGAGGATAGGGTTCTTTGTGTAGGCTTGCCTGCTGGCTCACTGTGTCTCCATAACGCCCAGGAACAGAACAGGTTGACAGCAGGGTGATTACCTGTCCTGTCCCATTCACTCAGCACACTGCAGCCACAGTTTGGCCACGTCATGCATCATAAACTGACACAGAGTGATTACGATGTCATTAGGCCCCTCTCACCGCAGCTCGCCGCCACATTGATTTGCTAGCTCTTCTCTCCCAGTGAGTGAACAAAAATGTACATATATTATCTCCCCACAAATATACCCACAGATCAAACTGGAATGATGGTATTTTGAGTATTCAGGCTGCATTCTGTCACGGTTCCAGCCACATTCTGTCACACGGTTCTGGTTAAAGTTTGGACAACTACTCATTCAAGGGTTTTTCTTTATTTTGACTATTTTCTACATTGTAGAATAATAGTGAAGACATAAACTACGAAATAACACATATGGAATCATGTAGTAACCAAAAAAGTATTAAACAAATCAAAATATATTTTATATTTGAGTTTCTTCAAAGTAGCCACCCTTTGCCTTGATGACAGCATTGCATTCTCTTAACCTCTCTAGGGGGTGTGGGACGGTAGTGTCCCACCTGGCCAACATCCAGTGAAATTGCAGAGTGCCAAATTCAGAAACAGAAATACTCATAAAAATGCATAAAACATACAAGTGTTATACATCGGTTTAAAGATTAACTTCTTGTTAATCCAACCATTGTGTCAGATTTCAAAAAGGCTTTACGGCGAACGCATACCATGCGATTATCTGAGAACAGCACCCACAGACAAATCATTACAAACAGTTACCAGCCAAGTAGAGGAGTTACACAAGTCAAAATAGCGATAAAATGTATCACTTACCTTTGATCTTCATACGGTTGCACGCACAAGACTCCCATTTACTCAATAAATGTTTGTTTTGTTCGATAAAGCCAAAAACCTCAGTTTTATTCAGTAATCCAGGCTCAAAGGCAGTCAAAACAGGCAGACAAAAATCCGAGAAGTATCAATAAAGTTTGTAGAAACATGTTTATAATCAATCCTCAGGTTGTTTTTAGTCATAATAATGAATAATATTTCAGCCGGACAAAAGCTTTGTCAATATAAAAGGAAATCAAGAAAGGCGCGCTCTCGGTCGTGCACATGAAAAACCTCTGGGACAATGCAGTGTCCACTCAGAGTGGTCTTACTCCCTAGTTTTTCAGAATATAAGCCTGAAACAATTTCTAAAGACTGTTGACATCTAGTGGAAGCCATAGGAAGTGCAATTTGAGTCCTAAGTCAACGGAATCTGTATAGGCAGTCAATGGGATAACTACAAACATTTAAAAAAATCCCACTTCCAGGATGAATTTCTCAGGTTTTCGCCTGCCATTTCAGTTCTGTTATACTCACAGACATTATTTTAACAGTTTTAAAAACTTTGGAGTGTTTTCTATCCAAATCTACTATATGCATATCCTAGCTTCTGGGCCTGAGTAGCAGGCAGTTTACTTTGGGCACGCTTTTCATCCGGAGGTGAAAATAGTGCCCCCTACCCGAGTGAGGTTAACCAGCTTCATGAGGAATGCTTTTCCAAAAGTCTTGAAGGAGTTCCCACATATGCTGAGCACTTGTTGGCTGCTTTTCCTTCAATCTGCGGTCCAACTCATCTCAAACCATCTCAATTGGGTTGAGGTCGGGTGATTGTGGAGGCTAGGTCATCTGATACAGCGCTCCATCACTCTCCTTCTTGGTCAAATAGCCCTTACACAGCCTGGAGGTGTGTTTTGGGTCATAGTCCTGTTGATTAAAAAAATCGTCCCACTAAGCACAAACCAGATGGGATGGTGTATTGATGCAGTATGCTGTGGTAGCCATGCTGATTATGTGTGCCTTGAATTCTAAATAAATCAGACTGTGTCACCAGCAAAGCACCATCACACCTCCTCCATGCTTCACGGTGGGAACCACACATGCAGAGATCATCCGTTCACCTTCTCTGCGTCTCACAAAGACACAGCGGTTGGAAGCAAAAATCAAAGCATTTGGACTCATCAGACCAAATGACAGATTTCCACCGGTCTAATGTCTATTACTCGTGTTTCTTGGCCCAAGCAAGTCTCTTCTTTTTCTCTTCCACTTTAGTAGTGGTTTCTCTGCAGTAATTCGACCATGAAGGCCTGATTCACGCAGTCTCCTCTGAACAGTTGATGTTGAGATGTGTCTGTTACTTGAACTATGTGAAGCATTTATTTAGGCTGGAATCTGAGGTGCAGTTAACTCTAATGAACTTATCCTCTGCAGCAGAGGTAACTCTGGGTCTTCCTTTTCTGTAGCGGTCCTCATGAGAGCCAGTTTCATCATAGTACTTTATGTTTTTTGCAACTGCACTTGAAGAAACTTTCGAAGTTCTTGATATTTTCCGTATTGACTGACCATGTCTTAAAGTAATGATAGACTGTCATTTCTCTGATTATTTGAGCTGTTCTTGCCATAATATGGACTTGGTCTTTTACCAAATAGGGCTATCTTCTCTATACCACCCCTACCTTGTCACAACACAACTGATTTGGCTCAAACGCATTAAGAAAGAAAGAAATTCCATAAATTAACTTTTAGCAAGGCACACCTGTTAATTGAAATGCATTCCAGGTGACTACCTCATGAAGCTGTTTGAGAATGCCAAGTGTGCAAAGCTGTCATCAAGGCAAAGGGTGGCTACTTTGAAGAATCTCAAATATATTCTGATTTAACACTTTTTGGTTACTACATGATTCCATATGTGTTATTACATAGTTTTGATGTATTCACTATTATTCTACAATGTAGAAAATAGTAAAAATAAAGAAAAACCCTTGAATGAGTAGGTGTCCAAACTTTTGACTGGTACAGTATGCCAAACAACCATTGCTTTCTAAGTTTAACAAACCATACAATTACGTGGGAATATATCACCCCGGTTTTTATGCGACCATGTTTTCCAAAAACTCATCTGTTCTAGATTAAGATTCAAAGATGTCTGCAGATAGAATGGGTTGTCAGCTATGACATTGCACCTTGAGTTTGAAAAAATATATATATTTTGGTTATTGAACTACAGTAAGTGAAGTGGATTTACATCTGGTAACATAATTACATCATGGGTCCCTGATCTATACTACACAGAAATGCATCAGTATGGATATGAATGTCATTCTCTGTTTTACAAGTTTGGACATCACTGCACAGCACAATACAGAATAGTAGAGTACAGTGGAGTTCTGTACAGTAGAGTACATTACAATATACTGTGATGTACTCTTCTTTTATTGTACTGTACTCATTGTATTGTACTGTCCAAACTTGTGAAAAATACGTCTACAATAAGTTCAGATTTGGTCCAGTCCGGTCACGTCTGTGGACGTTAACATCAAGGCCAGGATGGACTGACCAAGTTTCAACTACTTTTCAACGTCCATGGACGTCCGGTGTGGGTCGGTGCTCAGTGGCTGAGGATGCTGGTTTCAGTTCATGGAAAGAGAGGGGTGGGTGTCGGTAAGAGCTGGGAGAGGTGACATTTAAGTGGAGAGAGAGAGAGCAGTCTGACTATTAAAACAGTCTTGATTTGACCAACAGAAAGAGCTATGAGTTGAACATAACAGTATGTCAGTGGAAGGGAGGACAGTAGCAGGTGACCCAACTGTGATTTGTGACTATTTTGAGTTCCCGTTGTAGCCAATTCCATTGCAGTAATTCGGAATTACAAGTTAATAACGGAATTACAAGTTTTAAAATAATTTCATGATTTATAAATAAAATGTAATTAATACTTGTTACTCCTGTGAACTTTAATTATCCTCATGAGAGAAATTACAAAAATGTCTGAAAGATATCTGGGTTTTAGGTAACGGAATCACAAGGCAGAAAGCAATATTTCTTAAACTTACAGAAAGTAAAACATTTCACAAATGAAATATGTGATATTAGTTTGCTGTGGTGTTTACGTC
Source organism: Salvelinus alpinus (assembly GCF_045679555.1). Taxonomy (NCBI): domain Eukaryota; kingdom Metazoa; phylum Chordata; class Actinopteri; order Salmoniformes; family Salmonidae; genus Salvelinus; species Salvelinus alpinus. The sequence goes on from NC_092090.1 coordinate 15,564,185, forward strand.
AACGTTATTGTGGTTTGATGTATTTCTGATACTTTAAGACGTTTTCTGGTAGATGTTTATCCACATATATAAGCCTTTACTTCTGCCCAAAAATTTGTGATGGAGTATGTTTGAAAAATGTATCTATCCTTAATTTTCCCAAAAGATGCACTCTTAGCTTTCATTATACACCCAATTTAATATGCTCCTATGAACTTCTCATGTTGATTCTCAAGGGTCTTTTTACATGGAAATGCCCAGTGGTGGCAGGCAAATTGTTGTATTTAAACATTATTCATGTGGTCAATAGGCCTATAAGCTGCATGTCAATTGTTATTTACTCAAGCCTAATTGGATCCTGCATTTGCAAAAAAAATATATAATTGGAGCAGGGAGTGGTTTATGCCCAATTAATGCACAGTGTTTGGCTGTGCCCTGTTCCTCACGCAGATCAGAGCTAATCATTTTGAAGCACTCTAATGTTGACTGCCTTGAATTAATGAGCACTGAGCTCAGTGTCACCATGGAGCTTAAATCAGCCGGTATCTCTCTCGCGCGTTATCTCTCTCTCTCTCTCTGATGCATTGAGCGCACACACACACCGTCTCTCTTTTCCCTGCACCGTCATAGTGCCTCGGAATCAATTACTGTCCCTCGCCGCCTGTTCCTTCACCACAACCAAGTCTTTAATTGAGGGAATTAGGGATCGTGTCCATGAGGTGATGCGGTGTCAGATCTGGCTGAATTAGTGATGA
>NC_092090.1:15565018-15840690 GCF_045679555.1 Salvelinus alpinus
CAAATTACTAATTACTGGGACGCTCCAACACAGAGCTTGCCTTCCATTACTGGGACGCTCCAACACAGAGCTTGCCTTCCATTACTGGGACGCTCCAACACAGAGCTTGCCTTCCATTACTGGGACGCTCCAACACAGAGCTTGCCTTCCATTACTGGGACGCTCCAACACAGAGCTTGCCTTCCATTACTGGGACGCTCCAACACAGAGCTTGCCTTCCATTACTGGGACGCTCCAACACAGAGCTTGCCTTCCATTACTGGGACGCTCCAACACAGAGCTTGCCTTCCATTACTGGGACGCTCCAACACAGAGCTTGCCTTCCATTACTGGGACGCTCCAACACAGAGCTTGCCTTCCATTACTGGGACGCTCCAACACAGAGCTTGCCTTCCATTACTGGGACGCTCCAACACAGAGCTTGCCTTCCATTACTGGTACGCTCCAACACAGAGCTTGCCTTCCATTACTGGGACGCTCCATCACAGAGCTTGCCTTCCATTACTGGGACGCTCCAACACAGAGCTTGCCTTCCAGTCCAAACAGCCTGATTTGATTCAGCTTGCGTTGTAATTCCTTTCAGAGGACTATCTGATTTTGCCGTTCTGATACGGTTATTCGATCCACAAAAGGGAACCCATCTTGTCCAAGGCAAGCTCCGGGGTTTTGCTAAATGAGATACAGATTAGGTTAACTACTCCCTTTTCCAAAACACTAATTGTACCCTCTGACAAACAAAGCTGGGTCTTGTCTTTGTGTTTTGTCACTGTTGTAACTCTGGATGAGTTGGTACTGTAGCTAAGTTGATTCAATTTGGGGTTCAAATGAATTTACAGCCAGTTGATCCATCTGGGATATCTCAACCTGTCAATCTAGAAGTAGGCCTACGTTGTTTCCAGAAAGCATAGCCTACTCTTCTGTACTGGTGGATCCTACTTACTCAACCTTTGTCATGGGGTGGATCCTACTTACTCAACCTTTGTCATGGGGTGGATCCTACTTACTCAACCTTTGTCATGGGGTGGATCCTACTTACTCAACCTTTGTCATGGGGTGGATCCTACTTACTCAACCTTTGTCATGGGGTGGATCCTACTTACTCAACCTTTGTCATGGGGAGGATCCTACTTACTCAACCTTTGTCATGGGGAGGATCCTACTTACTCAACCTTTGTCATGGGGTGGATCCTACTTACTCAACCTTTGTCATGGGGTGGATCCTACTTACTCAACCTTTGTCATGGGGTGGATCCTACTTACTCAACCTTTGTCATGGAGGATCCTACTTACTCAACCTTTGTCATGGGGTGGATCCTACTTACTCAACCTTTGTCATGGGGAGGATCCTACTTACTCAATCTTTGTCATGGGGAGGATCCTACTGATATGACACTGCAGCGTAACAACCCAGACGGGTGTCTTGATATGACACTGCAGTGTATTTATGGCCGAGCTCTAGTCAATGAACAGCATTCTTACGTAGGTATTCCTCTTGTCCAGATGGGGTAGGGCAGTGAGATGCCGATTGCATCATCTGTCGATCTGTTTGGGTGGTATGCAAATTGCAGGGTGTCGGGTAAGGTGGAGGCGATATGATCCTTAACTAGCCTCTCAAAAGTACTTCATGATGTGTCACGAACCGGCTCGAAGCCCGTAACAAAATGGAGACAACATGGAGATAAAGAATAACAAAATATATTTATTAACTGAAGTAAAGTAAATACAATTAACAATTGTGTGTGTGTGTGTAGTCAGTAGTGTAAGTGAGTGGTCGCGTGTATACATGTGATAATGAGGGGGTGTTGAAAGGTGTCAACGAAATCAAGCCAAATAGCCACAAAAATGCCACAACCAAAATCTGTCTATGTCTGCATGGAGAGAGTCTCCCCAATGAATGGGGAAGAGGTGCATTTATCCTGGGACACACCCGAGCCCAGGTGTGTCCCGTTTCACTGACGACCCTCCCGGCTCCGCCCACCGACATCCTATTAACTTCTTATGGCTGCATCCCGCTAACGGGATCGATATGACAACAGCCATTGAAAGTGCAGGGCGCCAAATTCAAACAACAGAAATCTCATAATTAAAATTCCTCAAACATACATGTGTCTAATATCATTTTAAAGGTAATCTTGTTGTTAATCCCACCAAATTGTCCGATTTCAAATATGCTTTTCAGCGAAAGCACTACAAATGTATATGTTAGGTCACCACCAAACCACAATAAGCACAGCCATTTTCCCAGCTAAATATAGCAGTCACAAAAAGCAGAAATAGAGATAAAATTAATCACTAACCTTTGATCTTCATCAGATGACACTCATAGGACTTCATGTTACACAATACATGCATGTTTTGTTTGATAAAGTTCATATAAATAATTCTGAGTTTACATTGGCGCGTTACATTCACTAGTTCCAAAAACATCAAGTGATTTTGCATAGCCACATCGTTTCAACAGAAATACTCATCATAAATGTAGATGATAATACAAGTTATACACATGTAATTATAGAAATACCTCTCCTTAATGCAACCACTGTCAGATTTAAAAAAATATTTGCAGAAAAAGCAAACCATGCAATAATCTGAGACGGCGCTCAGAACAATAGCCAAATTAGCCGCCATGTTGGAGTCAACAGAAACCAGAAAATACATGATAAATGTTTCCTTTGAACTTCATCAGAATGCAGTCCTAGGAATCACAGGTCTACAATAAATGCTTGATTTGTTCGATAATGTCCGTTATTTATGTCCAATTAGCTACTTTGGTTAGCGCGTTTGGTAAACAATTCCAAAGTCACAAAGCGCGTCCACTATAACGTGACGAAATGTCCAAAAGTTCCATAACAGTCAGTAGAAACATGTCAAACGATGTACTGAATCAATCTTTAGAATGTTGTTAACATACATCTTGAATAACGTTCAAACCGGAGAATTAGATTGACTTCAGTTGAGCGATGGAACGGAGCTGCCTATCATGTGAACGCGCGTGGTCAAAGCATGGTCAGATCGTGGCAGTGGTGACTAATTCCTGTCTCCTTCGGCCCCCCTTCACATTAGTCATCAGACAAAGTTCTATTGACTGTTGACATCTAGTGGAAGCCGTAGGAAGGGAAAACTCATCTATCTCGCTGTAATTTCAATGAGAGCATGGTTGAAAATCTGCCACCTCAGAAAAAATCCAAACAGGAAGTGGAACTTCTCAGGTTTTTCCCTGCCATATGAGTTCTGTTATACTCACAGACATAATTCAAACAGTTTTAGAAACTTCAGAGTTTTCTATCCAATACTAATAATACTATGCAAATATTAGCAACTATGACTGAGGAGCAGGCCGTTTTACTCTGGGCACCTCTGTGCACCTTTCATCCAAGCTACTCAATACTGCCCCTGCAGCCATAAGAAGTTAAGGAAAACAAGAGCAAAGAGAATTTGGCAGACAGAGTGGAAGGGTCATCACAGGTGACAGAAGTGAGTGCTACGGGGCGATAGTCATTTAGTTCACTTACCTTCGCTTTCTTGGGTACAGGAACAATGGTGGAGATCTTGAAGCAAGTGGGGACCGCAGACTGGGATAGGGAACGATTGAATAGGTCCGTAAACACTCCAGCCAGCTGGAGGACGTGGCTAGGGATGCTGTCTGGCAGCTGGTCTACTTATGCTCTGAGGACGCGGCTAGGGATGCTGTCTGGACCGGCAGCCTTGTGAGGGTTAACACAATTAAATGTCTTACTCACGGGCCTCCCGAGTGGTGCAGAGATCTAAGGCACTGCATCGCAATGCTAGCTGTGTCACTACAGATCCTGGTTCGATCCCAGGATGTGTCGCAGCCAGCCGTGACCGGGAGACCCATGAGGCGGCGCACAATTGGCCCAGCGTAGTCCGGGTTAGGGGAGGTTTTGGCCGGCCCAGTTGTCCTTGTCCCATCGCGCTCTAGCGACTCCTGTGGCGGGCTGGGCGCAGTTCACGCTGACTCGGTCGCCAGGTGTACGGTTTTTCCTCCGACACATTGGTGCGGCTGGCTTCCGGGTTAAGCAAACATTGTGTCAAGAAGCAGGGGTCGTGTTTCGGACGCATGGCTCTCGACCTTCGCCTCTCTCGTGTCCATACGGGAGTTGTAGCGATGGGACAAGACTGTAACTACCTATTGGATAACATGAAAAAGGAGTAAAGCTTGTCCGGGAGCAAGACGTCGGTGTCGTGGCTGGTTTTCCCTTGATGATCTGTGATTCTCTGGAGTCTCGTGACTGAGCCGTTAAAATGTGACCCCACTTTGCCTCTGTACTGACGTGTTTGATTGCCTTACGGAGGGTATAGCTGGACTGTTTTCTATTCGGTCATATTCCCAGTCACCTTGTCATGGTTAAATGCGGTGGTTCGTGCTTTCAGTTTTGCATGAATACTGCCACCTAGCCACAGTTTTTGGTTTGGATAGGTTTTAATCGTCAGTGGGAACAACATCCCCTGTACACTTCCTGATGAACTAAGTCATTATATACGTCAATATTATTCTGAGGCAACATGGAACATGTACCAGTCCGCGTGATCAAAATAGTCTTGAAGCATAGATTCTGATTGGTCAGACCAGCGTTGAATAGACTTTAGCACGGGTACTTCCTGTTTTGAGTTTCTGCCTATAGAATGGGGAGGAGCAACCCAGCCAGGTGTGTTGATATTTACAGGGTAAATCCCTTTGTAATCCTTGCCCTAGCCATAAGCTCAGTTTCTAAATCCCAATAAACAAATTGAAGCCAAGGTTTATGTCCGGCAAAAAGTGCAGCTGCATCCCCAGTCAGGGGAAATTACTGTGAGAAGATGAACTGAAAATCCATGCAAAGATTTTCCTCTCAATCTAATACATTTAGTCATTCTGTCAGCAACTTGGTATGCTCCACATCACTTCCCAATCCATTCAAAATCCTTTCACTCAGCTAAACATCTTTCTTGGCCATTGTGGCTTTCTCAAGAAATTGGCATGGGGCTGTTTTTGAAGGGAGGGCTCACGTGACACTGCAGAAACCTCTCAAACATTGTGGTTTGGGGGAGTTTTTATAAACCAGACTGTAAATCCTGTGGGAGGGTAAAGCTACTAAATTCAGTGTTGGCTGAGTGTTGAGGCAGAGACTTGTTTAATCTATCAGTTTTGTCCTTTCCTCAGCATGCGGCTGTTGGAACCCCAGAATGGACAAGCACTTCACTGTGTGTACAGCCTGCCACGGAATGAAAGTGTTTGTTGTTTTGTGCGGAGTATGAGGGAACCTAGAAATAGAGAGTTAGTCATCTCTTGGCGTTTCCCTGCGCCTCTGGTTCAGGAGGACGTCCTTTCCGTTTCATTCTCCTTAGTCATTCAATACACGAAGCAACTTATCAATGAAAGTAGTCTAAATGTATCAGGTCATTTATCATGGTATTTTATATTCTTGGACAGGCATGGTGAATAGAATTTCACAGTCCCGTATCATTCAGACAGTAAGAGCGTTCAAGAGTATCTAAATCATTATCACCCTCAGAGATCCTCAAGTTGGTGATGTACCCAACTGTTCCAGCCTCTCACCACGCACAAGGAATCAACCACTCAAGGACCAGGAACCAACCATCACCACTCAGCCCTGTGCCTAAGTGAACACTACTACTGTACTATGCTCAAAGTACAGAGGATGTTAATGGCTTCAGTGACCTTAACTCTTCAGTTCAGAGGTTGGCTAGGTTAATCCACTGTGAACATGAGAACATTTACTCCAGTATTAATATCCCTATAGAATTTCTTAGACACGATTTACACGCCAACAGACTCTGAGGCCTCAGCTCCCAGCGTCTTATAGAAGCTTCTGTTGCGGCCCCAGCTCCCAGCATCTTAAAGGAGCCTTCTGTTGAGGCCTCAGCACCCAGCGTCTTAAAGGAGCTTCTGTTGAGGCCTCAGCACCCAGCGTCTTAAAGGAGCTTCTGTTGCGGCCCCAGCTCCCAGCATCTTAAAGGAGCCTTCTGTTGAGGCCTCAGCACCCAGCGTCTTAAAGGAGCCTTCTGTTGAGGCCTCAGCTCCCAGCGTCTTAAAGGAGCTCTCTGAGACCTTGTGGTGAACAAAAGGCCTCTCCTACTGATGCTTAGTAGTTGCCATCTGGAGAATCCCTTTAATTCAACACCTCCTGGACACTTAACCTGTCATCGTCACCCTGTTGTTTCTAATGTCGTTTCCATGCCACCACGATGGTCTCATTAGTTTCCCAGGGATCTAAAGGAGGCTGTAAAATAAGTCACAGCCCAACTTGTGATCATTCTTGCCTCAAATTTGCAAAGGAGATATGATCGAGGAAGAGCGGCCGATTCTCTCCAGGGTAGTTTCTTTTAACCCTCTGTTGTAGCTCGCTTGTTTTATTTATTTTCCATCTAGCCAATCTAGAAATCAAGAATGAGCAATGAGTGGACTGCAGTGTAGAAAATAATATTATTCTGCAGTAAGTTTCAGGACTAGCCTGCTTCTGTAATGCCTGTCTGGAAACGTGGTTTGAGAAACAAAGTGCATTAGAAAAGTTGTGTTATGTTCTGTTTGCGTCTCTCTTTACATGGCTTTCACTTTGAGGATAGGGTTCTTTGTGTAGGCTTGCCTGCTGGCTCACTGTGTCTCCATAACGCCCAGGAACAGAACAGGTTGACAGCAGGGTGATTACCTGTCCTGTCCCATTCACTCAGCACACTGCAGCCACAGTTTGGCCACGTCATGCATCATAAACTGACACAGAGTGATTACGATGTCATTAGGCCCCTCTCACCGCAGCTCGCCGCCACATTGATTTGCTAGCTCTTCTCTCCCAGTGAGTGAACAAAAATGTACATATATTATCTCCCCACAAATATACCCACAGATCAAACTGGAATGATGGTATTTTGAGTATTCAGGCTGCATTCTGTCACGGTTCCAGCCACATTCTGTCACACGGTTCTGGTTAAAGTTTGGACAACTACTCATTCAAGGGTTTTTCTTTATTTTGACTATTTTCTACATTGTAGAATAATAGTGAAGACATAAACTACGAAATAACACATATGGAATCATGTAGTAACCAAAAAAGTATTAAACAAATCAAAATATATTTTATATTTGAGTTTCTTCAAAGTAGCCACCCTTTGCCTTGATGACAGCATTGCATTCTCTTAACCTCTCTAGGGGGTGTGGGACGGTAGTGTCCCACCTGGCCAACATCCAGTGAAATTGCAGAGTGCCAAATTCAGAAACAGAAATACTCATAAAAATGCATAAAACATACAAGTGTTATACATCGGTTTAAAGATTAACTTCTTGTTAATCCAACCATTGTGTCAGATTTCAAAAAGGCTTTACGGCGAACGCATACCATGCGATTATCTGAGAACAGCACCCACAGACAAATCATTACAAACAGTTACCAGCCAAGTAGAGGAGTTACACAAGTCAAAATAGCGATAAAATGTATCACTTACCTTTGATCTTCATACGGTTGCACGCACAAGACTCCCATTTACTCAATAAATGTTTGTTTTGTTCGATAAAGCCAAAAACCTCAGTTTTATTCAGTAATCCAGGCTCAAAGGCAGTCAAAACAGGCAGACAAAAATCCGAGAAGTATCAATAAAGTTTGTAGAAACATGTTTATAATCAATCCTCAGGTTGTTTTTAGTCATAATAATGAATAATATTTCAGCCGGACAAAAGCTTTGTCAATATAAAAGGAAATCAAGAAAGGCGCGCTCTCGGTCGTGCACATGAAAAACCTCTGGGACAATGCAGTGTCCACTCAGAGTGGTCTTACTCCCTAGTTTTTCAGAATATAAGCCTGAAACAATTTCTAAAGACTGTTGACATCTAGTGGAAGCCATAGGAAGTGCAATTTGAGTCCTAAGTCAACGGAATCTGTATAGGCAGTCAATGGGATAACTACAAACATTTAAAAAAATCCCACTTCCAGGATGAATTTCTCAGGTTTTCGCCTGCCATTTCAGTTCTGTTATACTCACAGACATTATTTTAACAGTTTTAAAAACTTTGGAGTGTTTTCTATCCAAATCTACTATATGCATATCCTAGCTTCTGGGCCTGAGTAGCAGGCAGTTTACTTTGGGCACGCTTTTCATCCGGAGGTGAAAATAGTGCCCCCTACCCGAGTGAGGTTAACCAGCTTCATGAGGAATGCTTTTCCAAAAGTCTTGAAGGAGTTCCCACATATGCTGAGCACTTGTTGGCTGCTTTTCCTTCAATCTGCGGTCCAACTCATCTCAAACCATCTCAATTGGGTTGAGGTCGGGTGATTGTGGAGGCTAGGTCATCTGATACAGCGCTCCATCACTCTCCTTCTTGGTCAAATAGCCCTTACACAGCCTGGAGGTGTGTTTTGGGTCATAGTCCTGTTGATTAAAAAAATCGTCCCACTAAGCACAAACCAGATGGGATGGTGTATTGATGCAGTATGCTGTGGTAGCCATGCTGATTATGTGTGCCTTGAATTCTAAATAAATCAGACTGTGTCACCAGCAAAGCACCATCACACCTCCTCCATGCTTCACGGTGGGAACCACACATGCAGAGATCATCCGTTCACCTTCTCTGCGTCTCACAAAGACACAGCGGTTGGAAGCAAAAATCAAAGCATTTGGACTCATCAGACCAAATGACAGATTTCCACCGGTCTAATGTCTATTACTCGTGTTTCTTGGCCCAAGCAAGTCTCTTCTTTTTCTCTTCCACTTTAGTAGTGGTTTCTCTGCAGTAATTCGACCATGAAGGCCTGATTCACGCAGTCTCCTCTGAACAGTTGATGTTGAGATGTGTCTGTTACTTGAACTATGTGAAGCATTTATTTAGGCTGGAATCTGAGGTGCAGTTAACTCTAATGAACTTATCCTCTGCAGCAGAGGTAACTCTGGGTCTTCCTTTTCTGTAGCGGTCCTCATGAGAGCCAGTTTCATCATAGTACTTTATGTTTTTTGCAACTGCACTTGAAGAAACTTTCGAAGTTCTTGATATTTTCCGTATTGACTGACCATGTCTTAAAGTAATGATAGACTGTCATTTCTCTGATTATTTGAGCTGTTCTTGCCATAATATGGACTTGGTCTTTTACCAAATAGGGCTATCTTCTCTATACCACCCCTACCTTGTCACAACACAACTGATTTGGCTCAAACGCATTAAGAAAGAAAGAAATTCCATAAATTAACTTTTAGCAAGGCACACCTGTTAATTGAAATGCATTCCAGGTGACTACCTCATGCAGCTGTTTGAGAATGCCAAGTGTGCAAAGCTGTCATCAAGGCAAAGGGTGGCTACTTTGAAGAATCTCAAATATATTCTGATTTAACACTTTTTGGTTACTACATGATTCCATATGTGTTATTACATAGTTTTGATGTATTCACTATTATTCTACAATGTAGAAAATAGTAAAAATAAAGAAAAACCCTTGAATGAGTAGGTGTCCAAACTTTTGACTGGTACTGTATGCCAAACAACCATTGCTTTCTAAGTTTAACAAACCATACAATTACGTGGGAATATATCACCCCGGTTTTTATGCGACCATGTTTTCCAAAAACTCATCTGTTCAAGATTAAGATTCAAAGATGTCTGCAGATAGAATGGGTTGTCAGCTATGACATTGCACCTTGAGTTTGAAAAAATATATATATTTTGGTTATTGAACTACAGTAAGTGAAGTGGATTTACATCTGGTAACATAATTACATCATGGGTCCCTGATCTATACTACACAGAAATGCATCAGTATGGATATGAATGTCATTCTCTGTTTTACAAGTTTGGACATCACTGCACAGCACAATACAGAATAGTAGAGTACAGTGGAGTTCTGTACAGTAGAGTACATTACAATATACTGTGATGTACTCTTCTTTTATTGTACTGTACTCATTGTATTGTACTGTCCAAACTTGTGAAAAATACGTCTACAATAAGTTCAGATTTGGTCCAGTCCGGTCACGTCTGTGGACGTTAACATCAAGGCCAGGATGGACTGACCAAGTTTCAACTACTTTTCAACGTCCATGGACGTCCGGTGTGGGTCGGTGCTCAGTGGCTGAGGATGCTGGTTTCAGTTCATGGAAAGAGAGGGGTGGGTGTCGGTAAGAGCTGGGAGAGGTGACATTTAAGTGGAGAGAGAGAGAGCAGTCTGACTATTAAAACAGTCTTGATTTGACCAACAGAAAGAGCTATGAGTTGAACATAACAGTATGTCAGTGGAAGGGAGGACAGTAGCAGGTGACCCAACTGTGATTTGTGACTATTGAGTTCCCGTTGTAGCCAATTCCATTGCAGTAATTCGGAATTACAAGTTAATAACGGAATTACAAGTTTTAAAATAATTTCATGATTTATAAATAAAATGTCATTAATACTTGTTACTCCTGTGAACTTTAATTATCCTCCTCATGACAGAAATTACAAAAATGTCTGAAAGATATCTGGGTTTTAGGTAACGGAATCACAAGGCAGAAAGCAATATTTCTTAAACTTACAGAAAGTAAAACATTTCACAAATGAAATATGTGATATTAGTTTGCTGTGGTGTTAACGTCAACGTTATTGTGGTTTGATGTATTTCTGATACCTTAAGACGTTTTCTGGTAGATGTTTATCCACAAATATAAGCCTTTACTTCTGCCCCAAAAATTTGATGGAGTATGTTTGAAAAATGTATCTATCCTTAATTTTCCCAAAAGATGCACTCTTAGCTTTCATTATACACCCAATTTAATATGCTCCTATGAACTTCTCATGTTGATTCTCAAGGGTCTTTTTACATGGAAATGCCCAGTGGTGGCAGGCAAATTGTTGTATTTAAACATTATTCATGTGGTCAATAGGCCTATAAGCTGCATGTCAATTGTTATTTACTCAAGCCTAATTGGATCCTGCATTTGCAAAAAAAATCAAAATAAATTGGAGCAGGGAGTGGTTTATGCCCAATTAATGCACAGTGTTTGGCTGTGCCCTGTTCCTCACGCAGATCAGAGCTAATCATTTTGAAGCACTCTAATGTTGACTGCCTTGAATTAATGAGCACTGAGCTCAGTGTCACCATGGAGCTTAAATCAGCCGGTATCTCTCTCGCGCGTTATCTCTCTCTCTCTCTCTGATGCATTGAGCGCACACACACACCGTCTCTCTTTTCCCTGCACCGTCATAGTGCCTCGGAATCAATTACTGTCCCTCGCCGCCTGTTCCTTCACCACAACCAAGTCTTTAATTGAGGGAATTAGGGATCGTGTCCATGAGGTGATGCGGTGTCAGATCTGGCTGAATTAGTGATGATCAGTCCATGAGATGATGGGGTGTCAGATCTGGCTGGATTAGTGATGATCAGTCCATGAGATGATGGGGTGTCAGATCTGGCTGAATTAGTGATGATCAGTCCATGAGATGATGCGGTGTCAGATCTGGCTGAATTAGTGATGATCAGTCCATGAGGTGATGCGGTGTCAGATCTGGCTGAATTAGTGATGATCAGTCCATGAGATGATGCGGTGTCAGATCTGTCTGAATTAGTGATGATCAGTCCATGAGGTGATGCGGTGTCAGATCTGGCTGAATTACTGAGCGAGTCCATGAGATGATGGGGTGTCAGATCTGGCTGAATTAGTGATGATCAGTCCATGAGATGATGCGGTGTCAGATCTGGCTGAATTAGTGATGATCAGTCCATGATATGATGTGGTGTCAGATCTGGCTGAATTACTGAGCGAGTCCATGAGATGATGCGGTGTCAGATCTGGCTGAATTAATGATGATCAGTCCATGAGATGATGCGGTGTCAGATCTGGCTGAATTAGTGATGATCAGTCCATGATATGATGTGGTGTCAGATCTGGCTGAATTACTGAGCGAGTCCATGAGATGATGCGGTGTCAGATCTGGCTGAATTAGTGATGATCAGTCCATGAGATGATGCGGTGTCAGATCTGGCTGAATTACTGATGATCAGTCCATGAGATGATGCGGTGTCAGATCTGGCTGAATTAGTGATGATCAGTCCATGAGATGATGTGGTGTCAGATCTGGCTGAATTACTGAGCGAGTCCATGAGATGATGCGGTGTCAGATCTGGCTGAATTAGTGATGATCAGTCCATGATATGATGTGGTGTCAGATCTGGCTGAATTAGTGATGATCAGTCCATGAGATGATGCGGTGTCAGATCTGGCTGAATTAGTGATGATCAGTCCATGAGATGATGTGGTGTCAGATCTGACTGAATTAGTGATGATCAGTCCATGAGATGATGCGGTGTCAGATCTGTGTGGCAAGAGAAGAGTGGGAGAGACGAGAGGGAGACCAGAGGAGGGAGAGTGCTTAACACCAGTCTCTCGCTCCTTCTCTGACCTCCAGTGGTTGGGATTGAAGCAGTTCAATGCCTTCCTGTCCACTAATCATGGTGGTGGAGCAGAGAGAGGAAGGGGAGAGAGGGGCCAAGTCCACACAACAACCACCCTTTGACTAATCAAGGCATCAGTTTACATCAAGGCCCTACTGGCATTCCTGGATGTCTCCCATGCGTTGAGACGCACTTCCTCTCTGTGGCATCCCCTCCCACACAGTATCTGCTGCTGTATACAGAGCTTTTTAAGTGATGTGTCTTCCCCCTTCTCTCTTGCAGATGGAATCTCCTGTCTCCACACCGGCCCCTCCCCCCCTCCACATCCTGGCCGCCGTGGGCGACAACATCGCGTCCCCGTGCGAGCAGATAATGGTGCGCACGCGCTCGGTGGCGTCCAACACATCAGACGCGTCCCTGGCCACGGAGCCCGATTGCCTTGGTCCCTGCGAGCCCGGGACTAGCGTCAACCTGGAGGGCATTGTGTGGCAAGAGACCGAAGACGGTGAGTAGGCTAACATTAGCCACTGCATAGCCCGACAATTGTTGCCGCTGGTGTTCCTTTTGAACAGACAGAACAGCTGTGTTCTATTGGGCCTCAACATGTTTTGTTCAGTCTGGGCCTTGAAGATAACAGAAAGCACTTGTTTTACTCTGCCCACGGGTAAAGACGCACACGTGCATCACCTGTAACATTTGGCTCATTCAAGCCTTCCACTGAGGTCAAAGTTCAAGGTCTGTTGTTATTATAGTCCCACTAGCTTTCTCAGGAATTTGCCTAAAAGTTCATGTTATGCTGCAAAGACTGACCTATTGAAGGTCTCCTGACTCAAACCATGACTGGTGAAGCTGCTTTCAGTCAATGAAATCACACAACTGGGGGCGGGTTTGGCCTGACTGGGGGCGGGTTTGGCCTCTTTTATATTCCATGTTGCACAATTCGGCCAATTTTAGCAGTAGTTGGCACTTGGCAGGTAGATGGGATCTTCCTGGATAGAAAGATGGGCAGTTCCTGGATGGCCTTAATGATTTGTTAGTATCCATACTCAACAGAACCCCTGGCAACACAAAGCCAGACTTCTTTTCAACTCTGCCTGATGGGTAGGAGGCCATTGGCAACTCCCACAACGTCGGCCTGAGTGAAATGCTACTTCTGGGATCACACACATGCTATACATTCATTCCATTTGAAATGTGTATCACCAGCAGACCCAGTTTACAGGGCCTGAATAACAAAATAATGCCAACACCTCATCTTCAAAGCGGTGCATGTTCAATCGCTCGGTAAGCATGCGGGGTACAAATCGCCCACACTGCCACAGTCAGTGCGCCCTTCGATGCGTCCGTTCTGCGCCACTGAATATAAAGGCCGCCGCCTCATCAACATTCCCAGTCCTCCGTGGCGGCTCCAGCCGTGGGCACTGGGTCTTATTCATCCCAGTCCTCCATGACGGCTCCAGGCGTGGGCACTGGGTCTTAGTCATCCCAGTCCTCCATGACGGCTCCAGCCGTGGGCACTGGGTCTTATTCATCCCAGTCCTCCATGGCGGCTCCAGCCGTGGGCACTGGGTCTTATTCATCCCAGTCCTCCATGACGGCTCCAGCCGTGGGCACTGGGTCTTATTCATCCCAGTCCTCCATGACGGCTCCAGCCGTGGGCACTGGGTCTTATTCATCCCAGTCCTCCATGGCGGCTCCAGCCGTGGGCACTGGGTCTTAGTCATCCCAGTCCTCCATGGCGGCTCCAGCCGTGGGCACTGGGTCTTAGTCATCCCAGTCCTCCATGGCGGCTCCAGCCGTGGGCACTGGGTCTTAGTCATCCCAGTCCTCCATGGCGGCTCCAGCCGTGGGCACTGGGTCTTATTCATCCCAGTCCTCCATGGCGGCTCCAGCCGCTACTACATCTGTTAGTGACATGTCCGTAGCTACAAGCCAGCCAGCCAGCATCTACTATGAGTGCTGTTTGGTTCGCTCTCCCTGGGTGCTGTTTGGTTCGCTCTCCCTGGGTGCTGTTTGGTAGTGGTTGATAGACCCCAGTGTGTTAATGTGACTCCACTCTGCTGGGCTCAGGGAGGAGGTAGGAGGGGGTCAGTGGTTTCAGAGCGGGGAGGAGGTGGGAGAGGGTCAGTGGTTTCAGAGGTGGGAGGGGGTCAGTGGTTTCAGAGGTGGGAGGGGGTCAGTGGTTTCAGAGGTGGGAGGGGGTCAGTGGTTTCAGAGGTGGGAGGGGGTCAGTGGTTTCAGAGGTGGGAGGGGGTCAGTGGTTTCAGAGGTGGGAGGGGGTCAGTGGTTTCAGAGGTGGGAGGGGGTCAGTGGTTTCAACGGTGGGGGATTGGGAGAAGTACTCTGTTCTGCAGGTGTAGACTGTTGTTATGGTCCCCGGTGCTGGAGAAACATTTGGGGTTGCCTGAGTGCATATCCCCTCGCTTTGAAGCCAGTGTTTTGTCTCTCTGAAGTGGACAGATCTATATCTCAGTGACACCCTGTGTGGGTGGACAGTGGAACAAACAAGTCCTCTGGTAGAGATGACATAGATAAAGCACTTTAAAACACCTCCCCATAGCTTGTAACACATCTCTACATTTATTTGTGTTAAAAAAAAAAAAAAAAAAAAAAAAACATTTAGTCAGGTAAGATGGGTAAGAACAAATTTTATTTTATAATAGCATAGATTATCCTGTGCTAGTTTTATCCACAGTTGAACAACAACCTACTGGCTAGGGTTTAATCAGAGCCCAGTTACTCAGTTCCTTTTCAAGGCTCTATGTTCCCCTTCTCCCCCGAGAGAGACTTAAAAACAGACAACTTAACACATGGGAACCAAATGAGTAAACCTAGGCATGAGCAGAGCCACGCTACGCAGAGCCCCAGAGCCAATCAGAGAACAGTGTGATTAGCCGTGATGTTAAGCAGTTCTGCCTCCTGCATGGCAACTCTCACATGGAGCTGCTCAGGCATGCAGTGTGGTGAGCATGTAGCTTGTTTAGCATGCCGCACAACAGCTGCATTTTCACCTCTGCCTTTTGCCCTTGTGGGAGTCAATGAACAACAGACACCAGTTAAACATCTGCACCTCGCCGGAATGAAGAGCGCCAGAGAAAAGAAAGGTGGTTGAGGTGGAGGGGGAAAAAAATAAGAATCTAGTCCCAAAAAACATGCCCTGCCGGATTCACCTTTTCCCCAGGCTTCTGATATTATGTCTAGTCTTAGCATGAATGATTTATCCAACGTAATTTGCGCATAAAGGTAACAACCTAGATAGATTTGACCTCCAAATAGCCACCTTTTTAAAGGTAAGTTATGCATCCGTATGTGAATCAATTAGCTTTTCACCCATGTCAAGGAGCTGGTAGAGTCTCCACTCTCTCTGACACATTCAACCCTGAACATGAGAGAAGGAGAGTCTGGCATGGAGGTGTTTGAGTCGGATGGCTTGCAGTGCAGGAAATGAAGACCAAGGGAGGAGCAGGAATGGTATTTTAAGGCTGAGCTCTGACACATCCCTCAGCATGGATATGGTGACAGGCTAGGGTCTCCGCTGCAGTGCCCTGGGCCAACCCTCCCAGGCCTCGCACGCCGCTGATACTTCCAAAATGTCAGCTCTGAAAATCCTAGGAAAGTTTATTGCTCTTGAAGCGCGGCCCAGAAAGCCGCTCGCTCCTGGGGCCAGGGAACACAACTGATTCCCAGCCAACGCTGCAGCCCACGCCAAAGCTGTGTTACCCCTGTCAACCTCTCTTTCTCTCTCCACACACAGCAGGCTATTCCCCTAGCGGTCACACAGGCACCTTGCCTTAATAGATCAATAATACAGGCTGATTGGGAAAAAATGTTTCCTGGATTATTTATACATCTCCATCATTGGAGGATTAAGACTGTTAGCTTTAGCCGCCATAGTTATTTGGCGTCGGAGCAGAAAAAGAGGTCGCTACAGAACGGATATTATCATATAAACATTTGGAGAAGTCTTAAGCAGCGCTGACTCTAGTCTGTGTTTGGAGGAAGCATGTTGTATGAAAGGTCCTCTGGGTTCTGGAGCGCACTGCCGGTCATGCTGTCTTACTCTTTTCAACACCACCACCTGTCAAAGGCTTCATTGAAATGTTTTTCTAAAGGGCGGCGCCTTGCTCTCCTTGAGCTTGCTCAGTGCTATGCCCTTGATGTACCGGAGCTAACATTGACAAGAGGCCCGTAGCTGTCTACACTGGCCAGCGAGGAAGAAGGGGAGGAAAATAATCTAACACCAAGAGCTCTTGTTTTAACAGTAGAGGAGGACATGTCAGGAAGAACGGAATAATTAAATGGATGTTCAATTGAGCCTTCACTTTCTCCCTCCCTCTCTCTTTCCCTTCACTTCCCTCTCTCTTTCCCTTCACTTCCCTCTCTCTTTCCCTTCACTTCCCTCTCTCTTTCCCTTCACCTCCCTCTCTCTTTCCCTTCACCTCCCTCTCTCTTTCCCTTCACTTCCCTCTCTCTTTCCCTTCACTTCCCTCTCTCTTTCCCTTCACCTCCCTCTCTCTTTCCCTTCACCTCCCTCTCTCTTTCCCTTCACCTCCCTCTCTCTTTCCCTTCACCTACCTCTCTCCCTCCTCCCTTCTGTAGTCTTCACTCCATATCAATTGTCAAAGTGGCCAATTTCCCAAGTGCTGCTTGCAGCTCACCACAAAAGACACATTTGGAATTGAAATTCCATGCTGTTCAGAGGGCAGGCCCATTCTTTCTGGCTGACAACTGCATCCTTCCATACACTCCAATAGGCCGCAACCTTAACCCACTCCAATAGGCCGCAACCTTAACCCACTCCAATAGGCCGCAACCTTGACCCATTCCAATAGGCCGCAACCTTGACCCACTCCAATAGACCGCAACCTTGACCCACTACATTAGACCGCAACCGTGACCCACTCCATTAGACCGCAACCGTGACCCACTCCATTAGACCGCAACCGTGACCCACTCCATTAGACCGCAACCGTGACCCACTCCATTAGACCGCAACCGTGACCCACTCCATTAGACCGCAACCGTGACCCACTCCATTAGACCGCAACCGTGACCCACTCCATTAGACCGCAACCGTGACCCACTCCATTAGACCGCAACCGTGACCCACTCCATTAGACCGCAACCGTGACCCACTCCATTAGACCGCAACCGTGACCCACTCCATTAGGCCGCAACCGTGACCCACTCCATTAGGCCGCAACCGTGACCCACTCCATTAGGCCGCAACCGTGACCCACTCCATTAGGCCGCAACCGTGACCCACTCCATTAGACCGCAACCGTGACCCACTCCAATAGACCGCAACCTTAACCCACTCCAATAGGCCGCAACCGTGACCCACTCCAATAGGCCGCAACCGTGACCCACTCCAATAGACCGCAACCGTGACCCACTCCAATAGGCCGCAACCGTGACCCACTCCAATAGGCCGCAACCGTGACCCACTCCAATAGGCCGCAACCTTAACCTCTAACGAGTCACAAACCCGGATCCGGGATCCCCCCATCAAAAAAGCAGACTAGCATAGCCTAGCCTAAAGCTACAGGGATATCATATAATAATGTGAGTCCAAGACACCAAATGAAAGATACAGATCTTGTGAATCCAGCCATCATTTCCGATTTTTAAAATGTTTTACAGGGAAGACACAATGTATTTCTATTAGCTAACCACCATAGCAAAAGACGCAACTTTTTTTTTTTCACCATTTTTTTCCTGCGTAGGTAGCCATCACTAATTCGACCAAATAAAGATATAAATAGTCACTAACCAAGAAACAACTTCATCAGATGACAGTCTGATAACATATTTATTGTATAGCATGTGTTTTGTTAGAAAAATTTGCATATTTCAGGTATAAATCACAGTTCTACATTGCAGCTGCAATCTGAAATAGCGTCGATGCGGCCAGAATAATTACAGAGACCAACGTCAAATACCTAATTACTCATCATAAAACATTTCTGAAAAATACACAGCGTACAGCAAATGAAAGCCCAACATCTTGTGAATCCAGCCAATATGTCAGATTTTTTAAGTGTTTTACAGCGAAAACACAATATAGCATTATATTAGCTTACCACAATAGCCAGAAACACAACCGCATTTACCAGCAGCAAAGGTTAGCGATCGTAACAATCCAGCAAAAGATATATAATTTGACTAACCTTGATAAACTTCATCAGATGACAGTCCTGTAACATCATATTACACAATGCATATAAGTTTTGTTCGAAAATGTGCATATTTAGCAGCACAAATCGTGGTTATACAATGTGATCAGTAGCAACATTTCAGGCATTCTGGCCGGCGCCATCATGGAGAGGCACCTAATCTAATCAATAAATAATCGTAAACTTGACTAAAAAATACAGGTTGGACAGCAAATGAAAGATGCATTAGTTATTAATGCAACCGCTGTGTTAGATTTTTAAAATTAACGTTACTAGACATACAGTGTGCGTTACAGCCAGACCAGTGCAGAAATTAATGGCGGACAAATCCTTTTACATTTTTCCACATAAATACGGATTAACATCATAAATAGCTCTTACTTTTGGAAGAGCTTCCATCCAGAATCTTGGGCAAGTTGTCCTTTGTCCAAAAGAATCGTTGCTCGGTTGTAAAACGTCCTCCTCAACTTTGGAAATAGCAGCTAACATTAGCTATGTGGCGCAGACATGCCCAAATCTTCAAAACGCAATACCTATGAAATTCCGAAAATCGCAATATACTCGCATAAACTGATATAACTCGGTTTAAAATAACTTCGTTATGATGTTTCTAACACCTATATCGAATTAAATCACAGACGGATATATCTAAGGCCGATAACTTGAGCTTTTCCGAACGCCATGCTGAGGTCCTGCTTTGCGCAATGACGAACAATGAAAAGAGTGCACCCCCCATGCCATGGGCTTTTATAAGGTCTGAGATCTGCCTAGAAACTCCATTCCAATTCTCATTGGTTACTGACATCCAGGGGAAGGCGCGTGCAGTTCATGTCGACCCATAGGATACATACAGAGTTTTAAACTGATCCTAGAACAGAGTCAACATTTTCCGATTTTGCAGTACCTGTCATGAGTTTCGCTGCCAAACGAGTTCTGTTTCACTCAGATAAATAATTCAAACGGTTTTAGAAACTAGAGATTGTTTTCTATCCAATAGTAATAATAATATGCATATTGTACGAGCAAGAATTGAGTACGAGGCAGTTTAATTTGGGAACGATAAATGTCAAAGTTGAAACAGCACCCCCTATAGTGACAAGAACTTTTAACCCACTCCAATAGACCGCAACCTTAACCCACTCCAATAGACCGCAACCTTAACCCACTCCAATAGACCGCAACCTTAACCCACTCCAATAGACCGCAACCTTGACCCACTCCAATAGACCGCAACCTTGACCCACTCCAATAGACCGCAACCGTGACCCACTCCAATAGACCGCAACCGTGACCCACTCCAATAGGCCGCAACCGTGACCCACTCCAATAGGCCGCAACCGTGACCCACTCCAATAGGCCGCAACCGTGACCCACTCCATTAGACCGCAACCGTGACCCACTCCAATAGACCGCAACCTTGACCCACTCCATTAGACCGCAACCGTGACCCACTCCAATAGACCGAACGTTTTGAAATTGAACCAATACGTCAGTATTTTCTTTGTTCAGTGCCGCTCCAGAAGTAATTTATCATGTACATTCAATAGAAATGTCAAACAGGAAATGTTATCAACTTATTCTCTCCTCTCCTGTATGTTGCTTTCAGAATGTTGAGTGCACATTCGTACAGAGTGACTTACACACACAATAAGACCCAACAGGAGCTCATTTTCAGGTGAAAAACGTTGTTCTGCTAACAACATTATAACCATGTGAAATGCATACAAATAAGCCGGATATCACCCAAACCAAGGAAAAATATGACCTTTTCAGACTTAGCTTTTCTGGTGAAATGTTATTACGGCAAGTTAATCAAATGTTGAACTGAGGTCATAGTTTGAGGATGTGCTACACACACAGCGCCCAATAGAAACGTATGTATCTATTAACCCTTCAACACCCGATGTGAGACAATGCATGATGAAACAAGCCTTGGATTTCAACTTCCACTCTGATTTTAATGTATGGTGGCTGATGGGAAATCAATGTTACTAGTATGCTTTCGGACATTGACAGCACAAGAACTAAAGCCACTGATGTGTTTAAATTGAGACTCATATTTTAATTTGAATGCTACTATGTTTGATATATATCTTGCGCACATCAAAAGTATTTCACCGTTTCAAATGACACATGAATTTAATCTTTCTAGATAGATTTTTGTTGCACACCATTAATGCCAGCTCCAGTATTAGCACAATGCCTGTATCATTCCCCTGTAGTTAACTGATGTGTATCCACACCATTTTTCTCAGTTCCCTCTTATCTCCACGATCCCTTGATGAACCAGGCTGTCATGGCAACATGGCTGGTGTGAGCAAAGTGCTTTAACCCCCACAGGGACACGTAGAGGTTTACAAACCTTATTAGCAGGCATATTTACATCAGTCGCTCGCTGTGTGTGTGCACAGGGATAATTACCTCAGCTGATTGTACGGCACATATGAACGATTGAGCTTTTTCTCAGGGCTTTTAGCAGGATTATTAAAGCAATTTACAGAACCTTTTCTCTTAACCTAAACTTTAAATAAAACCGTTTGGTGAATGATGTACATTGACATGTGTTCAACCTTCTCTTATTTCAGTGACATGATGCCATGATCGATAATTTGGCTTCGCTGCATTTGTATCAGTTAAAGAGATTTTAAAGAGATTTTAAAGAGGTTTCAACTGCATATCAAATGAAATCCAATTTGATTTGTCACATGCGCCGAAAACAACCGGTGTAGAGCTTACGTGAAATGCTTTCTTACAAGCTCTTAACCTGCAGTTCAAGAAATAGAGTTAAGTAAGATTTACAAAAAATAAAATGAAAAGTAACACAATAAAATAACAATAATGATGCTGTATACAGGGGGTACCGGTACCAAGTCAATTTGTGGAGGTACAGGTTAGTCAAAGTGACTATGCATAGATAATAAACAGCGAGAAGGAGCATTGTAAAAACAAAGGAGGTGGGTGGGGGGGGTGTAAATAATCTGGGTGGCTACCCTCTGTCAGGATGCTCTCCATGGTTCAGCTGTTGAAATTCTTGAGGATCTGGGGACTCATGCCAAATCTTTTCAGTCTCCTGAGGGGGGAAAAGGCTTTGTCGTGCCAACTGTCTTGGTGTGTTTGGGCTACGATAGTTTGTTGGTGATGTGGACACCAAGGAACTTGAAACTCTCGACCCACTCCACTACCACAATGTCAATGGGGGCCTGTTCGGGCCTCCTTTTCCTATAGTCCACAATCAGCTCCTTTGTCTTGCTTACATTGAGATGAGAGGTTGTTGTCCTGGAAACACACTGCCAGGTCCCTGACCTCCTGCCTACAGGCTGTCTCATCGTTGTCGGTGATCAGGCCTACCACCGTTGTCGTCAGCAAACTTAATGATGGTGTTGGAGTCGTGTTTGGCCACGCAGTCGTGGGTGAGCAGGGAGTACAGGAGGGGACTAAGCATGCACCCCATGTTGAGGATCAGCGTGGCAGATGTGGTGTTGCCTACCCTTACAAAACTGGGGGCGGCCTGTCAGGAAGTATAGGATCCAGTTGCAGAGGGAGGTGTTTAGTCCCAGGGTCCTTAGCTTTGTGATGAGATTAGAGGGCACTATGGTGTTGAATGCTGCGCTCTAGTCTATGAACAGCATTCTCACATAGGTGTTCATTTTGTCCAGGTGGGAAAGGGCAGTGTGAAGTGCATTTGAGATTGCATCATCTGTGGAGCTGTTGGGACGGTATGCGAATTGGAGAGGGTCTAGGGTTTCCAGGATGATGGTACTGTGAGCCATGACCAGCCTTTCGAAGCACTTCATGGCCCCCGACGTGAGTGCTTAGTCATTTAGGCATGTTACCTTCGCTTTCTTGGGCACAGGGACTGTGACGGTCTGCTTGAAACGTGTAGTTATTAGATTCGGTCAGGGAGAGGTTGAAAATATCAGATTGCCCCTTCGATTGGAATGGTCAGAGTAAAGGCCAAAGCCATTTGGATCCATGTGGAGAAGGAGAAATCTGAGGTACCTGAAGGACTTGGATTAGCTTTAAACCTTCATAATCGCAGTCGGAGACGGAGAATGCTGAGAAGCGGCTAAATGTGTGTTGAGTAGGAGAGGTTCAGGGGTCGGCCGTGTCCCTGTGGCCGGCAGGCTTGACCAGCTGCAGGGGAGCTGATTATGGAGCTCCCAGTAACCTAATGAAACGTGTCAGTGGGGACCTGGGAGCCGCTGACCCATGCATCCAGGAGCAACCTCCTGACTGATAGTCTCTGCCATTAGGGTCTTATTCATTAGTAGTATACAAGAACCAAGGAGTCCAGTGGTGGAGCGTTTAGGGACAGGGGCACTATTTGTTGCTCAGTGGAAATTAGAGGTGAAATACAGGCCAATCGTTCTCATTAATGTTGGTTTCAATCACTTGGCTCAGGCGACCCTAATGAGGTTGATGGAAAGGGGGGAGGAGGAGTGAGAGGGTGGGGGGAGGAGGGAGAGGGTAGGGGGTGAAGTGAGAGGGGGGAGGGTGGGCCACTGGTGTCTCTGCCTGCTTCCCCCACTGAACTCTCATTTCAAAGGGTTGGCCTTGTTTTTTTAACTGACCCCGTCTGGTCCCTTTACTGCGAACAAGTCCAGAGACTACACAGAGAGATCACAAACGCACGTCTTCCCGATAATCAAGCTACAAACACCTTGAGGATTTCAGCCTGTCAGTTTTAACTGCCTTCTGAACTGTTGAAATGATCTGCTTCATTTGTTATGTCCTAGGATGACTTTGTTTGCTGATATTGGCGTTGGGATTTTGGCAAGGAGTGCATTGATGATTATTAAGTTATGTTTCCATATGTACGCCGACACGGCTACAATAAACCCCTCTCCCAACCTGATTAGCTGTACAGTTTAGCAGATAGTATTTCGATCAACATTTTTTTGGTTGCTTTTAATACGTATTAACATGCGCATACAAATTCTGCCAATATTGGAGCACAGCACAGTCACTGAGTGAGTGAGTTAAATGCTGACAAAATGCCAAAGACAACATAGCTGTTCAGTTGCTTTTTCCTATTCAGCCAGTATTGGCTGCCAGTATCATTTTGCATTAGCTTGTCTGTCAAGACAGGGGTGGGCAGGGTGTTAAAGGTGCTGGATAAGCCCTCTAACGTCACGCAAGGCCAAACTCAATGGCCTGGCCGGCCCATCACAATGCTTTCCAGTTGGTGCCGGTTGAAAGAGCAAGAGCTGGGGGTGAGCACTAGTGTTTACCATCTGGACTGGAGTAGGACGGGGCCAGTGGCCAAGTGTCACCAGGTTCCTGTAAACGTATGTAGAAATGACTTCTACGCTCACCAACTGGCAACCACTTTCAGTGCCAGAGGCAGTCCTGCAGCAGAAAGACAGACGAGACCTGCACTAGGGAAGATGGAGGGGAGAGGGTTTGACACAGGAAAGGGAGAGGGGGGGACGGGGGGAGGAGAGGTTTCCTGAGCTAATAAAATACGTGCAGGAATGGAAGCTGCCAGCCAGCATTCTTGTGCTATTAGACAAGTTACTTCACTGCAGACTCCAGTTTCTACTGCAGTGCTGAGATGGCATGCTGAGGTCACCGGGCGGTGGGCTATGGGGTAATAAATCTAGGCTGTTTTTAAACCGGGAGACTACTTGCTCTCGTCTGCAACCCTATGCTTTTTTTGTAGGTGTTTTTATTATTGAATTTGTCAACGAAAAAAATGACTTGCCTTGCAAATGATCACCTGTCATAAATTCTCATCAGCTTTAGATCAGTTTGTGTCATATTATGATCAGCCTTAAACAGTTGTTTTTATTTTATGCGTGGTCATTGATGAGTAACAAAGTTATGGAGAGAGGTGTAGCACACTTCCTAACCTATCGGTGTTGGTGAATATTGTATTCTCCAATAATGGAGAACTGACAACATTATAGTAGACAGCAGTAATGGAGAACTGACAACATTATAATAGACAGCAGTAATGGAGAACTGACAACATTATAATAGACAGCAGTAATGGAGAACTGACAACATTTATAATAGACGGCAGTAATGGAGAACTGACAACATTATAATAGACAGCCGTAATGGAGAACTGACAACATTATAATAGACAGCAGTAATGGAGAACTGACAACATTATAATAGACAGCCGTAATGGAGAACTGACAACATTTATAATAGACGGCAGTAATGGAGAACTGACAACATTATAATAGACAGCCGTAATGGAGAACTGACAACATTATAATAGACAGCAGTAATGGAGAACTGACAACATTATAATAGACAGCCGTAATGGAGAACTGACAACATTATAATAGACGGCAGTAATGGAGAACTGACAACATTATAGTAGACGGCAGTAATGGAGAACTGACAACATTATAGTAGACGGCAGTAATGGAGAACTGACAACATTTATAATAGACGGCAGTAATGGAGAACTGACAACATTATAGTAGACGGCAGTAATGGAGAACTGACAACATTATAATAGACGGCAGTAATGGAGAACTGACAACATTATAATAAATGGCAGTAATGGAGAACTGACAACATTATAGTAGACGGCAGTAATGGAGAACTGACAACATTATAGTAGACGGCAGTAATGGAGAACTGACAACATTATAATAGACCGCAGTAATGGAGAACTGACAACATTTATAATAGACGGCAGTAATGGAGAACTGACAACATTATAATAGACGGCAGTAATGGAGAACTGACAACATTATAATAGACGGCAGTAATGGAGAACTGACAACATTTATAGTAGACGGCAGTAATGGAGAACTGACAACATTATAATAGACGGCAGTAATGGAGAACTGACAACATTTATAATAGACGGCAGTAATGGAGAACTGACAACATTATAATAGACAGCAGTAATGGAGAACTGACAACATTATAATAGACAGCAGTAATGGAGAACTGACAACATTATAATAGACAGCAGTAATGGAGAACTGACAACATTTATAATAGACAGCAGTAATGGAGAACTGACAACATTTATAGTAGACAGCAGTAATGGAGAACTGACAACATTATAGTAGGGATCCTGCTTTGAGAGTATGCCCAGGAACCCCTGTCTGATCTATTTAAATGGGAGCTGTTGCGGTGGCCCCGGTTAGTTGAAGAATACTACGTGAGGTCATTCTTAATGATGGAGCAACGGTTAAATTCTGTCTTGGCACTAAGGTGTGAATGTGAGCTCGTTAATCCAGATGATGTATAGTAGTCTCGTTACTCTTATGAATGACGCATTAAGACTTGTGTTGTTTTCCCACAGGCATGCTGGTGGTGAATGTGACCTGGAGGAACAAGAGCTACGTCGGCACCCTGTTGGACTGTACTCGACACGATTGGGCACCTCCCAGGTAAGCCCGTATCCATACATTATCTACACTGTTATTCCAGACTGTTCACATTTTGGTACTTTGTCTTTCAATAATTGTATTCAACTGAACATTTTGAAATCGATGTTAGGCATATGGCTTCCGTATACTGAATTGTATTTGAAAAATGGTCGCTGGCCGTAATCTTTACACAGTATCATAAGTCATGTAGTTATTAGTGTTTGATGTCAAATAAGAGCATTACCAGGGGCCATCAAACATCAGATACTCCATTTCTTTTCAAATCATTTACCCTTCCAGCACTTGGTTTCTCACCTTTCCTTGCATGAAGAGGGAACTCCGATATGAATCTGCCATCTATATCACGCTAGCTGTTGGATATTAGTCCTCACCTCTGTCTCTAGGGGGCCAGCAGTGCTTGCCTATCCACTGTAGTCTTTAACTTGGGCTCGGAGATACATTCTGCAAACTGCTGACGTCCCGAGAGGAAGTGATAGAAATAGAATCCTCCAACAAGCCAGATTGCCGGATCCAATTATTGCGCTAATAGCTTTTCCCAACACTGTATCACATTCTCCACTGTCGTGGTGGGACCACACCGCCTATCAGCAGCATTGTCTCAGCACTGGCTCATTTTCTCATGCTCTTTTTTTTCCTACACGAGATATCTTAATTCCTGGAGTCCCCATCTCATTTAACTACCGCAGAGAGTTTAGCTTACATTTTTTGATAGACCATACCACTCAAGCGCTGCACGTCCACGGCCAACTTGAGTCACTCTCAAAATGGCTCACTCTGTACAAGGAGACGTGGGAGAATGACTGTGTGTTTGGAAAGTCTATCGCTTTTATCCTGTGACATACTGGCTTTCAGAATTGCATTGTAGCTGGGCTTACTGTGACACAGTTTGATTGAAGGCTCTCAGCAAAGTAACAGCTCAACAAACTTTCAGGAAACCAAATCCGCAGGCTCTCCAGCTCCACGATGAGTAATGACTAATGAGTCTGGATTCCTCAATCTCCGAGGGCCTACGGATTTACTCTCATCCCCTGCTGCTGGTGAAATAGTTTGGAGTGATTGGAGGGGGAAGTTATGAGTCATCCCAGGCCCCGGTGTCTTTGTCACGGACTGTTAACCTTCACTGCTGGGATAATTACATTATTATCATAGAGACATGGGGGCCCAACTCTATTTTAGGGATGTGAATTATGCTACTTATGATTTACCAGGTAGGTACACTGCATAACCAAAAGTATGTGGACACCTGCTCGTCGAACAAATCATTCCAAAATCATGGGCATTAAGAGTTAGTCCCCCCCCGTTGCTGCTATAAAAGCTTTCCACTAGATGTTGAAACATTGCTGCGGGGACTTGCTTGCTTTCAAGTTGCTTCCAACATTGCTTCCAAGTTCTTCCACACCAATCGACAAACCATTTCTGTATGGACCTCGCTTTGTGGACGGGAGCATTGTCATGCTGAAACAGAAAAGGGCCTTCCCCAAGCTGCCATTGTATGCTGTTGCTTTACAGTTGGCACTATGCATTGGGGCACAGGTAGCGTTCTCCTGGCATCCGCCAAACCCAGATTCGTCCGTCGGACTGACAGATGGTGATGCATTATTCATCCAGAGAGCGCATTTCCATTGCTCCGGAGTCCAATGGC
This sequence comes from Salvelinus alpinus, assembly GCF_045679555.1. Taxonomy (NCBI): domain Eukaryota; kingdom Metazoa; phylum Chordata; class Actinopteri; order Salmoniformes; family Salmonidae; genus Salvelinus; species Salvelinus alpinus. The sequence continues at coordinate 15,592,563 of NC_092090.1, forward strand.
GGCGAGCTTTACTCCACTCCAACCGACGGTTGCCATTGCGCATGGTGATCTTAGGCTTGTGTGCAGCTGCTCGGCCATGGAAACCCGTTTCATGAAGCTCCCGACCAACAGTTCTTGTGCTGACGTTGCTTCCAGAGGCAGTGTTGCAACAGAGGACGGATGATTTTTATGCACTTCAGCACTCGGCAGTCCCGTTCTGTGAACTTGTGGCCTACCAGTTCGCGGCTGAGCCGTTGTTGCTTCTAAACGTTTCCACTTCACAATAACAGCACTTACAGTTGACTGGGGTAGCTTTAGCAGGGCAGAAATTTGACGTACTGACTTGGTGAAAACGTGGCATCCCATGGCGGTGCCACATTGAAAGTCACTGAGCTCTAAAGTAAGGCCATTCTACTGCCAATGTTTGTCTATGGAGATTGCATGGCTGTGTGCTCGATGTTATACACCTGTCAGCAACGGGTTTGGCGGAAATAGCCAAATCCACTCATTTGAAGGGGTGTCCACATACCTTTTGTGTATATATAGTGTAGATGTTCACCCTCTTCCTTCTGCAACTAATGTTCACTCTTTTATTTGGTCAAAACGAAAGACAGAAAGGAATTCCATCCCATATTTTTTGTGTAAGGCTTGATGATACAGACCCAATTTAATGCTGTCTTATCTAGAAATGTAGAATTTGAGCAAATCATTAACCAGGTTTCCTTCCAACCATTTCATATGAATGAATTACCTGACGCATGAAAACAGTCACAGCTGGGCTGATGGAAACAGGATATGCCGATACAATTTTAAAAACGGTGCTATTTGTTTGTTCGACATGGTGGGATCTTTGTGTCGGGGAAATTGATTATGTGAGAAATGGCGATCGAAGCGCCTTTATGCGCAAATATTGATGTAATAACCATCATATTGAAATAAACTTATGTTGTGTGGTCCTCCCACTATGACTCAGGAAAGCATGCAGTTTATTAGGCTACAGATGAATTAAGTTATGATGAACTTCACAGGGTGGTGAAAGTGCACGGTGATGAGCTTGATGCTCCTTTCCAATAAATATCAAGGGTCTTATTCTGATGACATAATGATCGATGCCTTGCTGCCATTTGACAAATACAAATAATATTGCTCTTCTCCATAATAATCTCATAATGCAGGTAGCCTACCCACACTGTATCTGCCAGCTGTTGGGTAAAGTGTACGTGCCAAGATCAGAGTGGGCACCCTCGCTCTAAAACAAAAAGGTTTTGTGACAAAATATATGTTTATGTGCACTGTCATCACACACAGCCTTTTATCCACAACAAGTTAATTTGATGGACCCATCTCTGGTGGAAAATGCGCATATTGTGTTATGCAGAAATTCTGCCTACATTTGTCAGTCAACCCTTTTAAATGACGTTTGTTTTTGGCATGCGTAATGTAATTTGCTAACGTCTACGTCCTCTTGTCTCCTCAGGTTCTGTGAGTCTCCCACCAGTGACTTGGAGATGAGGAATGGCCGGGGCCGGGGCAAGAGGATGAGGCCCAACAGCAACACACCCGTCAACGAGAACAGCAACTCGTCGGACAACAAGGGCAGCGGCACCAGCAAGACACGCGCCGCCAACAACAACAGTAAGGGCCGGCGGGGCAGCCAGACGTCGTCGGAGCGCCGCACGCCACCCAACAGCAACACAGAGGACGTCAAGGCCAGCCCCTCATCGGCCAGCAAGCGCAAGTCCAAACCTGCCTCAGACATGGAGCCCAACTCCAGCTCTGAGGACACCAAAGGCAACAAGCGCATGCGCACCAACTCCAACAGCGGCGGAGGAGGGGCGCCTCCCCCTGTCCTTCCCCCCATCCCCTCAATTAAAACTGAGCCCCAGCCTCCGACGCTCGACCGCAACTGCCCCTCGCCGGTCCTCATCGACTGCCCACACCCCGGGTGCAACAAGAAGTACAAGCACATCAACGGCCTCAAGTACCACCAGGCACGCGCACACAACGACGACGACGACATCAAGCTGGACCTGGATGGGGACAGTGAGTACGGGGAGGACTCCACGCTTCACCCTGAGCCGGGGAACTGCAACGGGGCCTCCAGTTCTCACAAAGGCTGCCTGTCTCCCGCACGGTCCGTCACCCCAAAAGGAAGGGGCTTTGACTGTCAGAGTCCGTCTCCTTCCCCTGGCAAGTTTGGTTCCAAACAGAGTAAAAAGAAAGGTGGTGACGCTGACCCTGAAGCAAGCGGCATGCCGATAGAAGGCTGTGACGACGGGCCCTGTCTCACCGACGAGGCCAGCAACGACGGCATGGAAAAGTCCAAGTCCCACAAAAAGTCCAAGACCGACAAACTTTCTCAGAAGAACATGAAGTCATCGTCCCGGCCTGTACCACCAGGGAGCGTAGCTTCCCAGCAGCTCTACTCCCTACAGGCCGCCTCTTTCCCTGCAGGGGGGAACCCCAATGCCTCCCTAGGGATCCCCCCTATGATACAGGGCATCCCCAAAAGCCCCCAGATGAAGGGCGCCCAGCCCACCAAACCTCCCGCCGCGACGGGAGACCCTCCCGCGCTGAACCCTGCTTCCGGTGCCTCAAAAGAGAAGAAGAAGAAGGAGAAGAAGAAGAGAGACAGCAGGAAGGAGGCAGACAGCCCCAAGCCTCCGGGTAAAGGGGGGAAACCAGAAGAGGGCAAGAGCCCCTACTCTGAGTCCTCAGAGCCAGGAAAAGGTGACGGGCTACTTAACGGCTCCTCTGACCCTCACCAGAGCCGTCTTGCCAGCATCAAGGCAGAGGCGGATAAGATCTACAGCTTCACCGACAACGCCCCCAGTCTGTCCATAGGGGTGGCCAGCCGGATAGAGGGTACGGGAATGCCTCAGCCCCTCACGCCTCTCCACGTGGTCACCCAGAATGGTGGCGGAGCCGACAACTCCTCGGTCAAGACCAACAGCCCGGCGTACTCGGACATCTCGGACGCAGGGGAGGACGGCGAGGGCAGACTTGTGGAAGGGGTGAAGGTCAAGGTGGAGGACCAAGGCATCAGAGAAGGAGCCAAGAAAGCCTTGTTCCCCAGCCAGACGCCCAACAAGGAGTCTCCGTACTATGCCGGCTATGAGGCCTACTACTCGCCCAACTACACCTGCCCCAGCCCCGGTGCCGCCAACCCGGGCATGCCGCACACCGAAAGTCCGGCGGTGAAAGTGAAGCGTGAGGACGAACAGGAGAATGTGGAAGACAAGGTCAAAGTGGAGCCTCACGAAGATCGCAAACCCGAGATGAACGCCTCCAGTCAACAACAACAACAACAACATCATCATCAACAGCAGCAGCAGCAGTCAGTCATCCAACAGCGCTCCAACATGTACATGCAGCCTCTCTATTACAACCAGTACTCCTACGTTCCCCCGTACGCCTACCACCCGGACCAGGCCTACCACAACCACCTGCTCAACACCAACCCGGCCTACCGGCACCAGTACGAGGAGCGCCAGCGCCAGGTGATCTCTGAGCAGCACCGGGCGGCAGTGGCAGAGAAGAAGAGCTCTGACGCGGCGGCCATGAAGGAACGCGAGGCCTCCATGAAGGAGGAGTGGAAGCAGAAGGCCTTGGGGCCGCCCACTCTTTCCAAGGCCCCTGGCAAGACAGACAGCCTGGCCAACAAGACCCAACAGAACCAGGGTAAGACCAGAGACTCTCCATCGGAGCCCTCCAAGGCCTCCGCCACAGGCCTGAAAGGAGAGGTATCTAAGTCCCAGCAGGCCGAAGGACTGAAGATGAAGCTGAGTGAAGGGGGGCACCATGGGAAGGAGGACTCCAAGCCAAGCCTGGACTCCAGAGCGGGGATAGAGCAAGCCATGTGGTACAGACAGGTAAAAAATAAAAATAAAAAAAATACCCTATTATTTTTCATACTTAGGTGTGTTCTTATATTCTTATTTGTACATATTTTATTAGAATGATTGCAATGTAATGTGATGATTGATGCTCATTTTAGATCATGTTTAGATCACTTCTAGAGAGTTGTGTAGTTGTTTTTAGAGAGGTATCCCTGAGTTAACTCATTCACACCATCTGTCTACCCCAAGCAGACCCAGATGGAGGACGAGCAGCAACAACCACCACCACCGCGGTGGAAAGACGAGAGAGACCGAGAGCGAGAGAGAGACCGCGACCGCAAAGGGAAGGACGACAGGCCCAACAGGCCCAAGGAGAGTGGCGGTCCCAAAGAGGAGGATGGCGCTGGTCCGAAAGAAGGCACAGACCCCAGAACTTCTTCTGCTGAGGACCAACGGGCCATGGGCAAAGATCCTCGCGCCAATGCACACATGCAGTTCTCCTCAGCCCTGGCGCAGCATCAGGGCTACATGCCCTATATGCATGGTTACCCTTATGGGCAGGGCTATGACCCCAGCCACCCCGGGTACAGAGGCATGCCCACGGTCATGATGCAGAATTACCCAGGTAACCACACCAGATCAACTATTGATATGGAAAGGAACCACTTGGGTGAAAGTGCATTTGCCCCAAAAATCTCTCTACACATTTTTTTATATTAAGCCATAAATGGAATTAACACAATGACATGTCCCCCATGTAAGGTTCCCCCTACCTGCCCGCGGGCTACCCGTTCTCCCCTTACGGCGGCAAGATGGCCGGCGGTGAGGAGGAGGCGAGGGGAGGTGACAAGTCGCGCGCCAGCCCCACGGTGAGCGGCAAGGCAGCTTCGGTGGACTCCAAGGCCCTGGACATCCTGCAGCAGCACGCCAGCCAGTACAAGAGCAAGTCCCCCACGGTGGGCGACAAGCCATCCCATGAGAGGGACAGGGGAGAGAGGAGCGGCGGGGAGAGGGAACGAGAGAGGGACATGGAGCGGCCACGCTCCTCGCCCTCCCAGCGCATCATGCCCTCCCATCACCACCTGGGATACCCGCTGCTCTCGGGCCAGTATGATCTGTCCTACACTACAGGTCAGTCGCAGCCAATCACCACTCTCACTGTTATGACTGACGAGGCCCTCAAACTCTGACTGATACACAACTGATGTACCCACCCCAACTGATGTACATGCATTTTCCGCCTCGCACAGGTCTCTCGTCATCAGCTATTGTTGCCAGTCAGCAAGCCGCAGCTCCCTCCCTCTACCCCCCGGCGCGGAGATGAAAACGGTAAGGCCCGTAGTCAGACGGACGGGCACACAAACAGAATAAGATGGATCTTAAAGAGAAAAATACATTAGCAGACATAGAGCGCAGTTCAATAGCCAAATGGACGTTATCACACCAAATACTTGGTACTGTGTACACACTAAGCAAACTGTGTCATGGTGTGTCTTAGCCAACGCCAATGGAGACAGCTAGTCCTACTGGAGTCTGACAAATATAACGACAAAGACATTACAGACAAAATACTTTACAATTTACATACTTTTAAAACATGAGCATATAGTGTGTGTGTGTGCATCTATCAGTTACACATACACGTCAGTACATACACACAACAAGTAGGTCACACCAATGGGAGTATCACGGTCTCATTAGCCAGACAAATAGACACTCAGACGGACACTGGGGTCAGATGTGGCCGTATGGACAAAGAGTGTGGTGGCAAAAGATGTAGACATGCAGTACTTTGACAACCTGTAGCTTCTATGCCTCATTAAATAAGAGAAATGATGCTTTCCTTTACAATCGCACTGACTTAGTACTACTGTCCTGTATAACAGTCTGATACACAGCTCCCTGGGAAAAGACTTAGTACTACTGTACTGTATAACAGTCTGATACACAGCTCTCTGGGAAAAGACTTAGTACTACTGTACTGTTTAACAGTCTGATACACAGCTCCCTGGGAAAATACTTAGTACTACTGTACTGTTTAACAGTCTGATACACAGCTCCCTGGGAAAAGACTTAGTACTACTGTCCTGTATAACAGTCTGATACACAGCTCCCTGGGAAAAGACTTAGTACTACTGTACTGTATAACAGTCTGATACACAGCTCCCTGGGAAAATACTTAGTACTACTGTCCTGTATAACAGTCTGATACACAGCTCCCTGGGAAAGTACTTAGTACTACTGTCCTGTACAACAGTCTAATACACAGCTCCCTGGGAAAATACTTAGTACTACTGTACTGTATAACAGTCTGATACACAGCTTTCTGGGAAAGTACTTAGTACTACTGTACTGTATAACAGTCTGATACACAGCTCCCTGGGAAAAGACTTAGTACTACTGTACTGTATAACAGTCTGATACACAGCTCTCTGGGAAAAGACTTAGTACTACTGTACTGTATAACAGTCTGATACACAGCTCCCTGGGAAAGTACTTAGTACTACTGTCCTGTACAACAGTCTAATACACAGCTCCCTGGGAAAATACTTAGTACTACTGTACTGTATAACAGTCTGATACACAGCTTTCTGGGAAAGTACTTAGTACTACTGTACTGTATAACAGTCTGATACACAGCTCCCTGGGAAAAGACTTAGTAGTACTGTACTGTAACAGTCTGATACACAGCTCTCTGGGAAAATACTTAGTACTACTGTACTGTATAACAGTCTGATACACAGCTCTCTGGGAAAAGACTTAGTACTACTGTACTGTATAACAGTCTGATACACAGCGCTCTGGGAAAAGACTTCAACAAAGGCCCAACGGTGCTAGCTAGCAGCCTCAGTATGCAGCAGCAACAGCTCTTATGCCTTCAGTTCAGTTGTTCGTCCTAAACAGGTAGGACAGCAGCAGAGCCCAGTGAATCACAGTGGTGATACTGTAATAGAGACAGCGTTATCACAGGCTGCCCTGCCGTCTAGTGGCAGAACTCTGCCTTGTTTCTGGACGTGGAATACCTTATCTAGAGTCTTCTGTTGTATTTGCTTCCTCAGCTTGGTATTCAAGTGTAAAATGTCACTCACATAGATGTCACAGTGGACAAAACGGCTGCATTTAAATGTTTTAGCGATTTCTTTGTTATTATTACCTTCTTTTTTTTTACATTTTGAGGTAATATTGTAATTTACAGTAGTAGTCATTATATTGGGTAATCTACGTGTCATTATATTGGGTTATCTACATGTCATTATATTGAGTAATCTACGTGTCTTGAACATGGTTTTGAACGTGAATTTAACCAACCATTTTCTGTCTTTTGTGCCATTCCCACAGGGAGCTGACACCTCGCCACCCTGCAAAGATTCATGTGACTGGCTCACATGAGGAAGCCCTGGGCTCGGAGTCCATTTTAGACATCAGTTGAATGGTGTTTCTATATTTTTAGTTCTCTGCCTGAATGTCCGGCAGATTCTTTTTTTCTTCTCCTAGCAGCATCTTTTTCCCTCGTTTCCCTCCTGCCCCCCCCGTGGACTAGGACTGACCTCACCCAAGGTTCAAAGCCATCACTGTCTGCCCATGTGCACACCTCCGCTGATATCTATTGGTCTTTGCACTGTTGATGAACGAACACATGCAAAAATAGACCAACTGTGACTGCCTGAAAAGGGTTTCTGACTGCAGTCTTTTTTAGTCCCGTGTAGAACGGGGCTGGGGGGATGATGGGGGAGGGGTCAAACTAAAATAAAGACTGACAAAACTAAACAAGTGAATCATGTTGAAATGTTTGAACTTGCTGTTGTTGGCCTGTTGTACGCAGTGTGCCAGTATATCCTGACAATTGTCATTAGTAGGTTTACTGTGTGTGGTGAGAGGACGCTTGAGGAGAGAGGCTCAACCTCCTCAGACTTCTATAGGTGTTGAAGGGTTTGTTTTCTCGTCCCTCAACCAGCCATTTGCTCGCTAAACACCTCTTGGTTCACTTTTCAGGGATAGACATAATTATTGTGTGAAGGGAACACATTCACCTCAATACAGTTCATGTTTTGTGTTTTCTTGACATTTGCATTGTTCATTTCACTGCATGAGTGACTTTTCTTTCAGTTAACTTGATTCCTCCCCACTTCCCAATCCATCCTTTTAATGTGTTTTTGATACGCCAGTCTCACTTCACCCTTTCCGTACACTGAATCAACCTAATCACACAGATACCGTGGCTCACTGATCAATATTGCACTGACTGATGGACAGTTGTAACCATGGTTTCTGTTCAGAAGTGTAGAGCTGTTTGTTACCTCAGAACACTGGGGATCATCTACTGAAGAGGTCATTTTCACCTGTCAGCATACAGTACCTTACTGGTCCTTCAATCGGCACAGCAAATGGACCAGCTCGTTATCCTGTCAATTTCCATGGAGGAAGAATCAAACAACTGATTGCAGAGGATGAGGAAGGATGCACAACGTAAAGTCAAGGCAGAACCAGGGAGGAGCGATGCCCGGCTAGACAACACACAGCCAACCACGCACATCTAGCTGCTAGCTCAGAGCGACCCCATCCCGTCAGCAACACCGCTTCACTCCTATATATCCTTGGCTTAGCAACCCTTCCCCTGTGTTACAGTAGTGCAGCACTGAGCCAATGGGGGAGTCCCAGTAGATTCAACCAAGCCTGGCCCATGTTTGGCACTCCTTTCACTGGGTGGCCCTTCAGGTGACAACTGCCAGAGACTGTTACAAGATCGCATTACCGCTGGGCTCCCCTCAGTAGAGGGACATCACCTGTCTTGACTCCCACTCACCTCATTCAACCCCCTGTCTCTGCCGCTCACCTCATTCAACCCCCTGTCTCTGCCACTCGCCTCATTCAACCCCCTCTCTCCCACTCAGACCAGTAGGGGTTTTGGAGATGAGGGGGGAGTGTAGTCTCTCAGACCAGTGGGGCAGTAGGGTTTTGGAGATGAGGGGGGAGTGTAGTCTCTCAGACCAGTGGGGCAGTAGGGTTTTGGAGATGAGGGGAGAGTGTAGTCTCTCAGACCAGTAGGGCAGTAGGGTTTTGGAGATGAGGGGGGAGTGTAGTCTCTCAGACCAGTAGGGCAGTAGGGTTTTGGAGATGAGGGGGTGTTAATCAAAGGTTATTTAAAAACAGTCACAGTGATCTTAGATTTGTTCTTTGCCTGTTTATTTATTCAAGAACCCTTTTTGAAGAAGATCTAAGGATGTTGTCTGGATTGAAGCATGGATGAACTCTTGAGTTGAGAAGCTTAATTTAACCGCTGTGCCCATTTTAAGCAAGGAGCCATGAAATGATGCCTCCGTAGTGGGATACAGCACTTAAAACACAATGTCCTCCCCTCCACTAATGTAGGCGCTGCAAAAAGACTCCTTTCCTATTCACACAAAGTAGTCGCTATACAATGTATAGAAAAGGCTTCATATGGTGTGTGAGCTGGAGTCGTTGAGAGTGAAGCTAAACCAGTCATTTAAAGTGAAAGATGTATATTTATTTTTTCTATTTTCAGGGAGGGGTACTTGCGCTATACAAACGAGGCTTGTTGACAGTCTGCCCTGTAAGAAACAATGTGGAATGTTCCAGAAGTCAACATACTGCTGGCCAGAACATTATCACAATTGTCAGGTAGCTTCTTTTTTATTTCTGTTCAGTATTGAAGTACATATATACACCTGGAATTCACTAACTTGAACCTGCTAGCTTGGTGGTGTAACCCCTTGTAAAGGACTAGGACAGTTAACATATTAGTCTCATTGTGTTGCTAGTTTCTTGTCCTATAGGACTAGGACAGTTAACATATTAGTCTCATTGTGTTGCTAGTTTCTTGTCCTAAAGGACTAGGACAGTTAACATATTAGTTTCTTATCCACAAGTGTCATGGTTCATAAATGGAATGGTGTTGCGACCTGTATATCTGAATGTGACAGTGTGTTGAGATGTCCTGTACAACTAATATCTAATAGAAATTTAGACCGCTGTGACGTTGTAATGACGCATCAGTGGATTGTCATTTCTACATGTCCCAAGTAGGTGGCGTAAGAATGGCGTTCCACTATACTGGAGGAAGAGACTAGTGCATTGCTCCAAAGGACAGGGATTTAGACTTGGTTGAATGAGAATCCTATTGCCTTGGGGGTATTATAAAGCCACACAAGCAAGTACTTTCTATCCAGCAGATTAAAGGAAAAAGCTCTTGATTTTGTGTTATTTTTGGAGGACATCTTTTCTTTGTTAGCTACTCTTTGATTGAGTTGTTTTTTTGTTCTCCAGAACGGCAGTTGCTTCAGTTGTCTCAATTGGTGCTTATGAAAACATCCTTTATCCCTTGGGAACAAAGACACTCTTTCTGACGTCTTAAATTACCAGATTATGTCTTGTCTCCCTCCTCACCTTCCTCACGGGCCCTCTCGTGTCACTCAAAACCCTCAAAGTATCAGTCACTGGTACTTGCAAGGATGTTTACAATGGTTTTAATTTCTATGGTTGAGCCCCGTCTCCTGTGGTCTCACCCCTTCCCTCCCTCTTCTCCTTCATCCTCCCCTTCAGGAGTTTATGTAAAGTGTGCATTACCACCACGGTTCTTTTTTTATACAATACTGTAAACTTGCCTTTGTACATTTGGGCGAAAAATAAATCTTTTTATGAGACAATCATATCTGTCATGTGTGACTGGCTTGCTTTATTCAGTCATAAGGGGTTGGAAGTGGACAATCTAAATAATAGCTGTTGCATATGTTGCAAAATTATTTTGTTTATAAAATGCATGTCAATGCTTCATTAACTTGAATGTCAATAATCGACAAACTTCTGTTAATATGATCAAATATATGAAGATATGATACTGTGGTTCAACAGTAGTGTGTTGACTTGGCACTGTTTCTCAACCTCTGGTTCCAGGACCAGCACCGGCCCCTGGGATGTTGCTGATTGGTCACTTACAGGGACGTATTAAAGCAATGAGCTAAAATAACCACTAGAGGGTGGTCTTCCCAAATAATTATGAGAAGTAGGGTATTATGCAAATTGTCTACATAGAATTTCATAATACGCACCAGTAACATTAAGCCTCCATTGACCTAAACAGGCAATTTACTAAGACTTACCTCAAAGTGAAATTTGAGGCTTAGTACAAAGAACATAACATTTTCCTCATCGATCACCACTTCATCCATACTTCAATGCACGTTTTGGTAAACCTTTCAAATGTTTAGTTTGTCTTAATGGGTGCTGAACCAGCCCAGCCAACAGTTAGGATGATACAGTCCCTAGCTCAGCCAACAGTTAGGATGATACAGTCCCTTCTCCCCGTCCAGGGTGCTCCGCGTGCAACAACGTGATGATTCTGCTGCAACAGCGGGGGAGAGATTATGCAAGGATGATTTTGTTCAGTGTAAATGTGAAATCTGATTATCCCTTGTTCCCAGTGGGGGAGGGAGAGTAAGGTCCGGGGGGAGGTGGGTGAGCGGGGTTAGCTAGAGGAGAGAGGGTGGAGATGTGCTGAGGCAATGGCTTTTACAGCAGGCGCCTGGGAGTAGGGGGAGCAGGGTAGTGGGGACGCGGTACGGCACAGTAGTACGCAGCGGAGGCTCCTCTTGCTCTGCGACGACAAGGGTGCGGTGGCCGACAGCGCAGGGGTTAATGGGATGCACTATCTACGCAGCCAGCCCTGAGGCCCTGCCAGGCGACGAGGCCACAGGCCGGGACCACCGACACCACCACCACCGACCCCATGGTCCCTGCAACCAGAAGATACCAGCCAGGTCAGTCAGCCCTGTTACCTGTTCACTTTCTTTGGTGAGGAAATACTTAGGTCGGTTTCTCAGACCCAGATTAAGATCATTCCTGGACTAAAAAGCACTCTTGATGAAGATTCTCCATTGGAACTTGCTGTCTAGTCCAGTAGTAGCCATATTTTGGGTTGAAGAAACTATCCTGTACAGTCCAAACATAAGGAACAATGGTGGGATTTCTCCTAGTGTGGAGGTTTGTGTAATGACTTCCTTGAACTAAGATGCAACTTCTATTTACTTGATGTGACTTTTCCCTTGAACCTCAGAGCTATGGAACATCTACCTTCTATACTACTAGTAAAGAAGGTCTATGCTAGCCTCTTCTGTACGTGTATTAGTATGCTCACAACACACAGGCAGGTGTTGTGTATTCATAGTGTAAACCGTGTCTGTCCTCTACGTTGACTTTATTCACCCCTGACGTTGTTCCATGATTAATAGAGCTCAAGGGGTGGGGGTGAGTGTGCATCCTCAGAGTGGCAACAGAAAGGTCAAAGGATATCAGAGACCCATGTGTTCTGGTAGTCAGTTAGCCTATAAGCACTGGTAGGAGTACATTGAATAGAAGGAATACAGTAACAATATGAAACTGGTCCGGTGCAGGAAATTATATTATCAGGATAGAGAGTGGAATAAAGTAATGGTAGTGATGGTATGGCGTTCCTTACAGGATGGAAATGCTAGTAGCAGGATTTTCAGCACCACAGATCTTTGTACAGTGTCCTCCCTGCACAAGCCAAATAACACCAATATGCATTGTTATTTAAAATAACTTTTGGACCGTAACAGACCAAATACAGCTAGATTGGGGGGGGGGGGGCCTTAGACCTACTCAGGAAAATGATATGGCATTTTATTGATGTATAATTTATTCAACTCAGACATGGATTTATCAGTTGTATCACCATATAAAGTCTGAATCAACTTCATATAACAATTATAAACATCTTACTTGAAAAGGCTACTGTGATTTGCTTACACCACTCAGTAAGGTTAAAAGGTGCAGTTACGTTCTGCCTTGGAATATAAGAAATAGATAGATTTAAATTGCATTCGGTTGTAATCATTACGATCAGTACAAGCGAGCGTAATCACACGATTAGGTTATTTTAAATCCGTTGATCAAAGCTTTACCATGCCATGAATGACACAGCGGTGGCGTATTCTCAACCAATCTCACGGATTCCCTGCGCAACAAGTTGACAAGCGGCCAGTGTTTCTTGTCTCGCCGCATGTCTCTTTGCTTCAAATTGTGTCATTTTTCGCAATTCAATTCATTTTTTCCCCCATGGACATTTCGCTATAGTTACTTTGCGACATGTGAAGCTGTGGCTGGTACCAATTCAACCTTGCGGAGGACATGACAGTTACTTTGGCTGAATAAAATAAGACGACGAGCCTACCTGTGCAGCGGTACGTTGCGGAAGGTTATTCGTAAAGGCAAAGATTGCGTGAGTTTACAGTCTGTCTCATCTCTAGAGTTTGTCGTCTATTTTTTATTGACAGTTGTCAAACGCATAAGTAGTTTATAATGAATCTAGGCCCTAATGTAAGTACCTCGGGTGTATGAAGTAGGGCAGGCTGTCTAAGCAGGTTATTAGCCTAGTTTCTAAATTAATTGGGGCAGTCCCGCCAATAACCTCATTATTGTATACCTTGTGTTTACTTTATCACAGCCTACAGGCTTATAACTGTATAAAAATGGTCAGATTTATTTTATTTATCACATTTTAGCCTCTATACTTTCTATATTTAGGGCTCAATGAGTGACATTCCTACAATATATTTGTTTCTGAAAATTATTTGAAGCTCGCATTTGTTGACAAAGGATCAACAAAATTGTAAATAATGTAGGTACAGTATGCTACTTTTTTACAATACGTTTTTTGGTTAAAATAAGGGTAGACAGTCATGCCATTTGCGTATTTGAGTCATATTATTCAAAAACCAAGGGATTAGTCTAAGATTTCCACAACTAATTAGATATATGTGGCTTTAAATCTATCTAAGCGTCAGTGACGCTTGTTTACTGTAGACAGTAGCCTACCTAATCAGAGCCATTTGAAGGGGCGCAAGTGATGTCACCCTGTACACACTCACGTGCTTGAAAGGAGCCCTCAATGTAGCTCCTTTGAAATTCAAATTACTTTTATTTCCTGTAAGGTAACTTTGTGTGGACACGAATTGTTCAAGACACATCAACACACAACATTAAAACATGTAGGCTACAGTATACATGCAAGCAGATGTGTCAAACAAAACATGTTGCAAAGGATCTGGCCTTGCAATACAAGTACATCCTGTCTATGATTCTGTAGAGTAACTGTTAAACTCACAAACAGGATATTGACCAAACTCCACTCATATTGTCATCTTGTTTATCTTGTGGGGGGAGAACAGGTCCAGAGAACCGGTCCAGGATGCCTATATAGTCTACAGTCTCCGCTTGTAGTGTAGCAGTGTGGATACAGTATCTCACAGGCCAAAGTCCTTCTTTGTGTTATGGTTTCATAGACAACTACCTGCATCACAATTTGCCTGATTTTAGTCCATATGTAGGCTACAGGTACAAATATGGACTAGCGTTCATAACTAATAATAATGGAGGCTACAGATATATTAGGGATTAGGCCATATCAGGACCACAATATGACAAAACCCAGCTGCAGCCAATTATGCAAAGCATGCCTTTTTCAGATGCAGGTGGTAGCTAAAGTACTCAGGCCCCTATTAAATCCAACTCCACTTCCTCCCTTACCTTCACTGAGCACAACTGTAATTAATAGGCCACCCGACTGCAGGCGTTCAGCTTGAACGAGACCTTTGGTTTGCACAGCTGTGGTGAACCATGAGAGAGGAGAGAAATGGTTGATCACATTCTGTGTTCTTTTTAATACATGCTCTTATGGATAATTTATTGCCCATGGTTTGGCTTAGACTTCAATTTGTCCTGCCATTGCTGACTCTTGTAAGCGTCAGCTGTTCTGGAATAAGATAGCTGAGATTGATAATGATCCTTGTTGAGGCCTGCCTCTCTCAGCCCCGTCTGACCCTATAGTAAAGTGACACCACCAGACACTATCTGTGATCAAGAGGGAGCAGCGCATCATAGCCTCTTCGGGTGTGAGGGGACACCGAGAGAGTGTGAGACTTTGAGGTATAGGCTTCCACTGACTGCTTACGGAGTATATTGGTCACAATTAACAGAAGATGGATGATATGAATGGCTTCATCATCAATGAAAGATGACATGATCTGTACAGTATGTATCATTATACTGTATTGTGTAATTAGATATCATGATATACTGTATTATAGAGGTTGTTGTATTGTTTTGGCTCATTGCAACTTCTACCTGGAACGTCATTGACCTTGACAGCCTATAGCCTCCGTTAGATTAGATTGTGTCCATGACTCAGACCTGTTTGTTTACTTTCCCCGTCTCTCTAGAGAAGACCACGAGACAGGGAGGTGAAGGAGAAATGGTGTGATGCACCTTTAACAGTAGAGGTCCTAGAAACTGCAGCTAGCTTAACTAGATTAGAGTTAATTCGATTGGAGGACGTCTTGTGATGGCTCTGTAGATGTGCCCTAATCAGCAGGAGGACAAGGAGGAGGAGAGGGATGAAGGCTCACATTTAACATTCATATATGGACAATGGTGTGGCCTTTGTCACTGTTATAAGCCAAGTCAGAGTGAGAGTACTCAGTACAAGGAGCCAAGAGGTCCGTTTGGATTCGTATTCCACAGATCTTTTTCTTGTAAGTATTCCAAACTAGTTAACATCTCAGATCATCATTGCTTGGTGTCTCAACCACACAAACCATTTTTTGTTTGCATATCTTGGTGCCATTTTCATGTTGTTTCTGGTCCTTCTGTTATAACCAAAGTTGACATTGACAAGAAGTTCCATAGCTTGTGATGCGTTGGCTACCATCTCTTGAAACAACATTTTCAGGTTGGGTTTGTGCTGCGTTCACAGAACACAAAGAGACTTGGTCCACAGAAAGGTCTGCACTCTGCAACTGAAGGGAAAGGGCTCATCCCACCACTCTGCCCCACTGTTAAATCAGACCAAGTGTGCACAACTCAGGGCCTCCAGTTCTGCTGTCCTGATGACTTTCTGTTTGTCCAATTGAAAACAACGAGTCACACAAAGACGTGACAAAATGTCCCTTGGTCTTCTGACTGTTCGGGGAATGGAGGTGTTTAATAGGGTATTATGGGTAAACAATGTCCACGCCAACGAGCCGTAAAATTTGGTGACATTTTGTGGAAATGAT
The DNA here is from genome assembly GCF_045679555.1 of Salvelinus alpinus. Classification (NCBI taxonomy): domain Eukaryota; kingdom Metazoa; phylum Chordata; class Actinopteri; order Salmoniformes; family Salmonidae; genus Salvelinus; species Salvelinus alpinus. Next base: position 15,608,470 of record NC_092090.1, read on the forward strand.
GATACCCAGCCCTGAAGTCGCTCCCTCCCGGCCAGTGAAGGTTTTAGGAGGATTAAAGATGTCTTTGGGTTAAGAGGGGTTTAAGATGACCCCTCTCATATTCCCCAATGTGGAGCTATGATTCATTACTTTAGTTTTCTCCCATCTGCATTTATTCTAAAAAAGTTTGCTTCTGTTTCCTTACTTTTAATTTACCATAGACACCTGTTTGCAGCTGGAATAGTTGAATACAGCAACCAAGAAGCTATTGTTCACCAGCCTCATCTACTTTGACTGGCTAGCTACAGTTCATTGGTTATGGACAGGGTGGGGGATTTCTGTGGGAACCATTGAACTAGGACCTTCCGCAACAGGAAGAGGCTTTTTCGTACAGAGAAGTCATTGGTTCAGATGGAATGAACCAGGCCAATTAGAGATAATAAGCAGGAAACTCAGCATGTGATAAATGGCCAGACTGAGTCAGGGGTTTCCTAGAAAACACAAAGCTATTATCAGTCAGTCACACCTGTGATTATACAGAGGATGTGGTAACTACTGCCTTTCTCCCAAAAGGGTCACGGTTTCATCCAGTGCACGTGTGTGTGAATTAGTGGAATGGTGTGTACGTGTGTGTGAATTAGTGGAATGGTGTGCACGTGTGTGTGAATTAGTGGAATGGTGTGTACGTGTGTGTGAATTAGTGGAATGGTGTGCACGTGTGTGTGAATTAGTGGAATGGTGTGCACGTGTGTGTTTGAGGAGCACAAGTGGTTGCTCAACAGTGTGCATGAAAGAGCATGAGAAAGTCCCCCAGGCCCTGTGCACAGCTTCATTAACCTGTGTATATTCGCTTGTATATTGATGTAGAATTTGCATGAATGGGTGTGTCCACGCATCGATATGAGCTGTGTTAGAATACGACACATGCTCTGAGCCTGTGGATAACTGATGACAGCGCAACACTGTGTGGTCTGTTTGTTCAGGCTCAACACCATGACGGAACACCAGGAGCAGAATGAAGAGGGAGTCCTCATCTCAACACAGGACCTGGAGACCTCAAAACACCAGGATACTCAAGGAGGCCATCCACAATTCAGGTAGGTAACATGTACACACACACACACACTATTTTAAAGGATCTTTGTCTATAGGAGTTAACTCGGACGTCGATGAACTGGTTGGTGGCTGAATTTAAATACAACTAGAAAGAAAGAATTTGGCTGATTAGTTCAACTCTCATCTTGTTTGATTTTTACACATTATTATGAGTGTTCTGCCTCATGTCCACAGCAACAGGTCCTCTGTATAGACTATTAACACAGACAGACAAACAGTTCCTCTGTATAAACTATTAACACAGACAGACAAACAGTTCCTCTGTATAGACTATTAACACAGACAGACAAACAGTTCCTCTGTATAGACTATTAACACAGACAGACAAACAGTTCCTCTGTATAGACTATTAACACAGACAGACAAACAGTTCCTCTGTGTAGACTATTAACACAGACAGACAAACAGTTCCTCTGTATAGACTATTAACACAGACAGACAAACAGTTCCTCTGTATAGACTATTAACACAGACAGACAGACAGTCCTCTGTATAGACTATTTCACACACAGACAGACAGTTCCACAGACAGACAGGTCCTGTATAGACTATTAACACAGACAGACAGGTCCTCTGTATAGACTGTTAACACAGACAGACAGGTCCTCTCTACAGACCATTTCACACAGACAGACAGGTCCTCTGTATAGACTATTTCACACAGACAGACAGGTCCTCTGTATAGACTATTAACACAGCTAGACAGACAGGTCCTCTGTATAGACTATTAACACAGCTAGACAGACAGGTCCTCTGTATAGACTATTAACACAGACAGACAGACAGGTCCTCTGTATAGACTATTTCACACAGACAGACAGGTCCTCTCTCTACAGACCATTTCACACAGACAGACAGGTCCTCTGTATAGACTATTAACACAGACAGACAGGTCCTCTGTATAGACTGTTAACACAGACAGACAGGTCCTCTCTACAGACCATTTCACACAGACAGACAGGTCCTCTGTATAGACTATTTCACACAGACAGACAGGTCCTCTGTATAGACTATTAACACAGACAGACAAACAGTTCCTCTGTATAGACTATTAACACAGACAGACAAACAGTTCCTCTGTGTAGACTATTAACACAGACAGACAAACAGTTCCTCTGTATAGACTATTAACACAGACAGACAAACAGTTCCTCTGTATAGACTATTAACACAGACAGACAGACAGGTCCTCTGTATAGACTATTTCACACAGACAGACAGGTCCTCTCTCTACAGACCATTTCACACAGACAGACAGGTCCTCTGTATAGACTATTAACACAGACAGACAGGTCCTCTGTATAGACTGTTAACACAGACAGACAGGTCCTCTCTACAGACCATTTCACACAGACAGACAGGTCCTCTGTATAGACTATTTCACACAGACAGACAGGTCCTCTGTATAGACTATTAACACAGCTAGACAGACAGACAGTCCTCTGTATAGACTATTAACACAGCTAGACAGACAGGTCCTCTGTATAGACTATTAACACAGACAGACAGACAGGTCCTCTGTATAGACTATTTCACACAGACAGACAGGTCCTCTCTCTACAGACCATTTCACACAGACAGACAGGTCCTCTGTATAGACTATTAACACAGACAGACAGGTCCTCTGTATAGACTGTTAACACAGACAGACAGGTCCTCTCTACAGACCATTTCACACAGACAGACAGGTCCTCTGTATAGACTATTTCACACAGACAGACAGGTCCTCTGTATAGACTATTAACACAGCTAGACAGACAGGTCCTCTGTATAGACTATTAACACAGCTAGACAGACAGGTCCTCTGTATAGACTATTAACACAGCCAGACAGACAGACAGGTCCTCTGTATAGACTATTAACACAGCCAGACAGACAGACAGGTCCTCTGTATAGACTATTTCACACAAGCAGCCAGACAACCCTTCAGGCTTAATGTTGTCTGAATCCGCTTTTGTCTCTTACATTCCTGCTACGGGTTATGAGACAGCTACGTGAGGAAAGCTGCAGTCTGGGGGTGGATAGGGCACAGTGGTGTCACCTGACTCCACGTCACGGTGGTGTAACCTGACTCCACGTCACGGTGGTGTCACCTGACTCCACGTCACGGTGGTGTAACCTGACTCCACGTCACGGTGGAGTAACCTGACTCCACGTCACGGTGGAGTAACCTGACTCCACGTCACGGTGGAGTAACCTGACTCCACGTCACGGTGGAGTAACCTGACTCCACGTCACGGTGGAGTAACCTGACTCCACGTCACGGTGGTGTAACCTGACTCCACGTCACGGTGGTGTAACCTGACTCCACGTCACGGTGGTGTAACCTGACTCCACGTCACGGTGGAGTAACCTGACTCCACGTCACGGTGGTGTAACTGACTCCACGTCACGGTGGAGTAACCTGACTCCACGTCACGGTGGTGTAACTGACTCCACGTCACGGTGGTGTAACCTGACTCCACGTCACGGTGGTGTAACCTGACTCCACGTCACGGTGGTGTCACCTGACTCCACGTCACGGTGGTGTCACCTGACTCCACGTCACGGTGGTGTCACCTGACTCCACGTCACGGTGGTGTCACCTGACTCCACGTCACGGTGGTGTCACCTGACTCCACGTCACGGTGGAGTCACCTGACTCCACGTCACGGTGGAGTCACCTGACTCCACGTCACGGTGGTGTCACCTGACTCCACGTCACGGTGGTGTCACCTGACTCCACGTCACGGTGGTGTCACCTGACTCCACGTCACGGTGGTGTCACCTGACTCCACGTCACGGTGGAGTCACCTGACTCCACGTCACGGTGGTGTCACCTGACTCCACGTCACGGTGGTGTCACCTGACTCCACGTCACGGTGGTGTCACCTGACTCCACGTCACGGTGGTGTCACCTGACTCCACGTCACGGTGGTGTCACCTGACTCCACGTCACGGTGGTGTCACCTGACTCCACGTCACGGTGGTGTCACCTGACTCCATGTGGCGTTGACAGGTTGTACTCTAGAGTCCCAAATGCCACACCCTATTCCCTATATTGCCATGGGACTCTGGTCAAAAGGAGTGCACTATATAGGGAATAGGATGCTCTAACTGTGGAGCTGCTGGGGCTTATATAACCAGGATCTAAGGCAGGAGGGGCGTTCTAATCCTGGTGAAGCTGTCCTGGGATGGGATTTGGCAGGGTAGGCTACCGCAGTGTGTTGTGGCTGTGGTGTGTTCTCTCTGTCATTGACTAGTGGGTGGGAACTCTGAACTGTGTTGTTCATGGGTGTGTCTCATTGGTCTACAGTGGATTTATTTTCATGGGTGCGTCTCATTGGTCTACAGTGGATTTATTTTCATGGGTGCTTCTCATTGGTCTACAGTGGATTTATTTTCATGGGTGCTTCTCATTGGTCTCCAGTGGATTTATTTTCCTTATTTTGTTTCCTTCATGAATTGATGTGAAAGACAGAGAAGGGAAAGAAAATGGCTGGCCAGTGACCACCATGTTGCGTCACCTTTCCTATGGTTTTAGATGAATACAGACGCTAGGTTTCTGTCCTAAAGGTGATAGTTCAGCCAAATTACAAATGGAAAGGGGATAGTTCAAGTAAATACCAGAACGACACAGAGGTAGGTTATGGCTTTGACCTCTCAGTGCTCTTTGTCCCATTTTCTCTTTTTTCATCTGAATTGTTGATTGTGAATCTGTCTTTGTCTGCCTGAGGGAGGTATTCCCTTTCTAATTTATCATTCCTCAGGCTTGTAATTAGCTATGCTATTCAGCGCCGCAGCTAAGGACACTTTGAGACACACATACACACACTGCGGCCCTGGTTACACGTTCCACTTCTCCCAGGAAGATGAACAATGCTCCTGCATAAATCAATGTACTGTTTTGTTTTCAACCTGATGACGAAGGTTCAGGTAAGACAAGGGAAATATACGTTTGATAGATTTTGAACTGTTGGACTCTGCTGGACTTGAATATTGTTATTCAGATCAGTCTTGGTATCTTTATGTCTTCAAATATCTAAAGGGAGTCTTCCAGTAGTTTACTGCAGGGAGAGGGAGGTGGAGGAAAAGAACAGGAGAGAGGGAGTCTTCCAGTAGTTTACTGCAGGGAGAGGGAGATGGAGGAAAAGAACAGGAGAGAGGGAGTCTTCCAGTAGTTTACTGCAGGGAGAGGGAGGTGGAGGAAAAGAACAGGAGAGAGGGAGTCTTCCAGTAGTTTACTGCAGGGAGAGGGAGGTGGAGGAAAAGAACAGGAGAGAGGGAGTCTTCCAGTAGTTTACTGCAGGGAGAGGGAGATGGAGGAAAAGAACAGGAGAGAGGGAGTCTTCCAGTAGTTTACTGCAGGGAGAGGGGGGTGGAGGAAAAGAACAGGAGAGAGGGAGTCTTCCAGTAGTTTACTGCAGGGAGAGGGAGATGGAGGAAAAGAACAGGAGAGAGGGAGTCTTCCAGTAGTTTACTGCAGGGAGAGGGAGATGGAGGAAAAGAACAGGAGAGAGGGAGTCTTCCAGTAGTTTACTGCAGGGAGAGGGAGATGGAGGAAAAGAACAGGAGAGAGGGAGTCTTCCAGTAGTTTACTGCAGGGAGAGGGAGATGGAGGAAAAGAACAGGAGAGAGGGAGTCTTCCAGTAGTTTACTGCAGGGAGAGGGAGATGGAGGAAAAGAACAGGAGAGAGGGAGTCTTCCAGTAGTTTACTGCAGGGAGATGGAGGAAAAGAACAGGAGAGAGGGAGTCTTCCAGTAGTTTACTGCAGGGAGAGGGAGATGGAGGAAAAGAACAGGAGAGAGGGAGTCTTCCAGTAGTTTACTGCAGGGAGAGGGAGATGGAGGAAAAGAACAGGAGAGAGGGAGTCTTCCAGTAGGTTACTGCAGGGAGAGGGAGATGGAGGAAAAGAACAGGAGAGAGGGAGTCTTCCAGTAGGTTACTGCAGGGAGAGGGAGATGGAGGAAAAGAACAGGAGAGAGGGAGTCTTCCAGTAGGTTACTGCAGGGAGAGGGAGGTGGAGGAAAAGAACAGGAGAGAGGGAGTCTTCCAGTAGGTTACTGCAGGGAGAGGGAGATGGAGGAAAAGAACAGGAGAGAGGGAGTCTTCCAGTAGGTTACTGCAGGGAGAGGGAGATGGAGGAAAAGAACAGGAGAGAGGGAGTCATCCAGTAGTTTACTGCAGGGAGAGGGAGATGGAGGAAAAGAACAGGAGAGAGGGAGTCTTCCAGTAGTTTACTGCAGGGAGAGGGAGGTGGAGGAAAAGAACAGGAGAGAGGGAGTCATCCAGTAGTTTACTGCAGGGAGAGGGAGATGGAGGAAAAGAACAGGAGAGAGGGAGTCATCCAGTAGTTTACTGCAGGGAGAGGGAGGTGGAGGAAAAGAACAGGAGAGAGGGAGTCTTCCAGTAGTTTACTGCAGGGAGAGGGAGATGGAGGAAAAGAACAGGAGAGAGGGAGTCATCCAGTAGTTTACTGCAGGGAGAGGGAGATGGAGGAAAAGAACAGGAGAGAGGGAGTCTTCCAGTAGGTTACTGCAGGGAGAGGGAGATGGAGGAAAAGAACAGGAGAGAGGGAGTCTTCCAGTAGGTTACTGCAGGGAGAGGGAGATGGAGGAAAAGAACAGGAGAGAGGGAGTCTTCCAGTAGGTTACTGCAGGGAGAGGGAGATGGAGGAAAAGAACAGGAGAGAGGGAGTATTCCAGTAGGTTACTGCAGGGAGAGGGAGATGGAGGAAAAGAACAGGAGAGAGGGAGTCTTCCAGTAGTTTACTGCAGGGAGAGGGAGATGGAGGAAAAGAACAGGAGAGAGGGAGTCATCCAGTAGTTTACTGCAGGGAGAGGGAGATGGAGGAAAAGAACAGGAGAGAGGGAGTCTTCCAGTAGGTTACTGCAGGGAGAGGGAGGTGGAGGAAAAGAACAGGAGAGAGGGAGTCTTCCAGTAGTTTACTGCAGGGAGAGGGAGATGGAGGAAAAGAACAGGAGAGAGGGAGTCATCCAGTAGTTTACTGCAGGGAGAGGGAGATGGAGGAAAAGAACAGGAGAGAGGGAGTCATCCAGTAGTTTACTGCAGGGAGAGGGAGGTGGAGGAAAATAACAGGAGAGAGGGAGTCATCCAGTAGTTTACTGCAGGGAGAGGGAGGTGGAGGAAAAGAACAGGAGAGAGGGAGTCTTCCAGTAGTTTACTGCAGGGAGAGGGAGATGGAGGAAAAGAACAGGAGAGAGAGAAACAGAGCACAGTGCCTGTGTTTTTCAATAACCGTGCTTCCCTCCACCTGGGAACCAGACCAGCTGTTATTTATAGCCAGCCTCCAACAGGCAGGCAGGCAGAGGGACAAAATGTAGCATACAACTCACCCACCTCTCTAATATGGTGCCTTCCCACTATAGATATCAGCTTTGTTGTTCAAAGTAATAAAACTCTTAGCACCTGTTGATGACAATACATATCTAGAGGAGTGGAGCAAGCATATTGTCTTAGTCTATACTGTATTACTGTAGTCTATACTGTACAATATTACAGGATAATAAACCCTTCCGGATTGTCCCCACCAAAACTGAAACGTTGAGGAAATCAATTCAGCAGAACTTCCATGCCGATGTTTATTGTCATGTTTTAATTATTTCATTGGTGCCCATAAACATTTTAGAACCTTTTATAAACATTCAATCATTACAACTAGAGGTCGACCGATTAATCGGAATGGCCGGTTAATTAGGGCCGATTTCAAGTTTTCATAACAATCGGAAATCGGTATTTTTGGACACCGATTTGGCCGATTTTTTTTAAATCTAAAAAATAAAAAAATGTACACCTTTTATTTAATCTTTATTTAACTAGGCAAGTCAGTTAAGAACACATTCTTATTTTCAATGATGGCCTAGGAACGGTGGGTTAACTGCCTCGTTCAGGGGCAGAACGACAGATTTTTACCTTGTCAGCTCAGGGGATTCAATCTTGCAACCTTACAGTTAACTAGTCCAACGCTCTAACCACCTGATTACATTGCACTCCACGAGGAGCCTACCTGTTACGCGAATGCAGTAAGCCAAGGTAAGTTGCTAGCTAGCATTAAACTTAACTTATAAAAAACAATCAATCAATCAATCATAATCACTAGTTAACTACACATGGTTGATAATATTACTAGTTTATCTAGCGTGTCCTGCGTTGCATATAATCGATGCGGTGCGTATCATTGCTCCAATGTGTACCTAACCATAAACATCAATGCCTTTCTTAAAATCAATACACAGAAGTATATATTTTTTACCTGCATATTTAGCTAAAAGAAATCCAGGTTAGCAGGCAATATTAACCAGGTGAAATTGTGTCACTTCTCTTGCGTTCATTGCACGCAGAGTCAGTGTATATGCAACAGTTTGGGCCGCCTAATTTGCCAGAATCTTACATAATTATGACATAACATTGAAGGTTGTGCAATGTAACAGGAATATTTAGACTTATGGATGCCACCCGTTAGATAAAATACGTAACGCTTCCGTATTTCACTGAAAGAATAAACGTCTTGTTTTCGAGATGATAGTTTCCGGATTCCACCATATTAATGACCTAAGGCTCGTATTTCTGTGTGTTATTATGTTATAACTAAGTCTATGATTTGATAGAGCAGTCTGACTGAGCGGTGGTAGGCAGCAGCAGGCTCGTAAGCATTCATTCAAACAGCACTTTCGTGCGTTTTGCAAGCAGCTCTTCGTTGTGCTTCAAGCATTGCTCTGTTTATGATTTCAAGCCTATCAACTCCCGAGATTAGGCTGGTGTAACCGATGTGAAATGGCTAGCTAGTTAGCGGGGTGTGCGCTAATAGCGTTTCAAACGTCACTCGCTCTGAGACTTGGAGTGGTTGTTCCCCTTGCTCTGCATGGGTAACGCTGCTTCGAGGGTGGCTGTTGTCGATGTGTTCCTGGTTTGAGCCCAGGTAGGAGCGAGGAGAGGGACGGAAGCTATACTGTTACACTGGAAGTACTAAAGTGCCTAGAAGAACATCCAATAGTCAAAGGTTATTGAAATACAAATGCTAGAGAGAGAAGTAGTCCTATAATTCCTATAATAACTACAACCTAAAACTTCTTACCTGGGAATATTGAAGACTCGTGTTAAAAGGAACCACCAGCTTTCATATGTTCTCATGTTCTGAGCAAGGAACTGAAACGTTAGCTTTCTTACATGGCACATATTGCACTTTTACTTTCTTCTCCAACACTTTGTTTTTGCATTATTTAAACCAAATTTAACATGTTTCATTATTTATTTGAGGCTAAATTGATTTTATTGATGTATTATATTAAGTTAAAATAAGTGTTCATTCAGTATTGTTGTAATTGTCATTATTACAAATAAATAAAAAAAATCGTCCGATTAATCGGTATTGGCTTTTTTGGTCCTCCAATAATCGGTATCGGCGTTGAAAAATCATAATCGGTCGACCTCTAATTACAACATTATAATAAAGAATAGATATAGCCTTGCTAAATGTTATCCATGGAAGATAAATACAGGCATTCTCTGTTGACTAGAGGATTATATGAGTGATGCAGAGCTCTGTCCCAAGAGGAGAAATGAAAACCCCCAGCTATCCTCCACAGGGTTGCTAAGATCCCCCGTTTACTGCAGATGCTTATAGAATGAAAACATTGCCTTTTCCTCAAACAACCTTTCCAGAGAGAGAGAGAGAAAAAGAGAGCGAGACCTTTATCTGTTATTTTTATTTGTCTCTAGTCAGCAACTGACTAGAAAATCTCTCCATTGGATCAAATCAAGAACTGATCCTAAAGACAAAACCGGTCAACAATGCAGCCCAGTTGACCAGGATTGTGCACATCCATACTCAACCTCTACAGTACTTGTGCAACAGACTGTCTACTGATTTTAGCTTGCAGTAGGCGATGGTCTCACTAGCCCCGGGGACATGCGGCCCCTTTCCTCTCACAGCCGTGGTGCTCAGCTGCAAGCAGGATCTATTTTCTCTCCTCACAAACCCCACAGGATGTCTCAACACCTCTCAACTCTCCCTGCTGCTCAACTAGAATGAACCAGCAGAATCAACTAGAATGAACCAGCAGATGTAGACATACACTTTATTTCTACACTGAGGGTGGATGGATGGATGAAAAAGCTTGCTCATTCAACATTTTGTAGTATAGTTACTGTATAAACCAGCACGCCATTTTGATTTGATTTGGGGGTTTTCCATGAATTTTGTTTAGTTGTATGTTTGTATTCACATAATAACAGGTAGTTTGTTAAAATAGATCAGAGTTGAGAGTACCGTGATGTCTCGTGGGAAGTTGTTGGTGTATTGGTATATATTGGTGTGTATGAATCAATGATTTATATATACATGCCTTAGACTGTTGACAACATGTAAACTATATATTGTCTCCAATGTTTATTGATAACATTCATAAATTTGCACTATGAGCACTTGTCTCTCACATATTGTTACAGTTGTTGGTTAGCTAGCGAATTTTAGCCATATTAGCATAGACGTGACATCAGTCAAAATAAGACATGGTATCAAGAACAAGATAAAACTAGCTGAAATGAGCCACCTACGATGCCCCAAATGGCAGCTTCTTGTCATTGTTGCTAGTTATCTGGCCATCCAGAATCACAACAACACAGACTTCTGCCCCATTGAAGCGCGCACATCCTTTTCGTGACGTTGTCAGCTAACATGTCTGCATAGCATCAACAATCCAGGGTTTATAGACATCATTGATATGAATACACCAGTCTCAGGGCTGTTTCTACCTCAGAGGTTTGATAGAACAAGATCTATATTAGTTGCCTGCTAACTAGCTAAATGTCCCCTAAGAGAACAATGTGATCAACTTTTCTGGGAGCCCCTCTCCTTCTTTATAAAGGCGTCCGCATGCTTCCCAGCAGAAACAGTTCAGAAGAGTTTGTGCATATATTATGACCACATTTGATGACGTTTTGGACTTCGGTAAGGGTTTTCTCCGGCTGTTCAGGCACACAACATGTTTTTCTTGATGCAAGCCGAAGTCTACGCTCCTTCGTTGGTGATTGGTCAATAGTAGGGTTCTTCAATAAGGTCTTTGTTGTCATTCAAGGAGACGACTCGTTTTCATGCACATTTTTTCATTGTGCACCAAACATCTTAGATGTAAAATTGCGCGACTAAGATCTCCTTGGCAAAACGTCAAAATTAATGACAGATTTCTTGAGTTATCTTAGATTAATTTGGACTATTTTGAGGAAGTGTATACTAGCAGTACTATTGCCGTATTCTTTTTGTTTTTCAAGCGGAGGTCTTTTAAGGGAGTACGCGGGCACACTCGTTTGGTAAACCTAACTGAAGCATGCTGACGCCTTCTCTCTCTCTCTCTAATTCAATTTCAATTTAAGGGCTTTATTGGCATGGGAAACAAATGTCAACATAGCTAACGCAAGTGAAGTAGATAATAAACAAAGGTAAAATAAACAATAAAAATGTACTGTAAACATTACACCCCCAAAAGTTCCTAAACAATAAAGACATTTCAAATGCCATATTATGTGTGAATAGTTAAAGTACAAAAGGGAAAATAAATCAACATAAATATGGGTTGTATTTACAGTGTGTGTTTGCTTGCTTGTGTAACCGATGTGAAATGTGAAACGATGTCAATTGGTGACGTCACTCGCTCTGAGACCTTGAAGTAGTTCCCCTTGCTCTGAGAGGGCCGCGGTTTTTGTGGCGCGATGGGTAACGTCGTGGGTGTCAGTTGTCTATGTGTGCAGAGGGTCCCTGGTTCGAGCCCGGGTCGGGGCGAGGGGACAGACGAAAGTTAAACTGTTACACTTGTATACATGTTGTGCTTGTACTCATGCTTGCCGGTCACATGTACGAAACAGTGTGTGTGTGTGTGTGTGTGGGGGGCACTGAGTTTGCATAATGTAACAAGTCAGCCCAGTTATATAAAAGCACATTCACCTCCCTTTATGTGTGGTCGTGTTTGTGTGGTCACGGAGTGTTTGTTTCTGTTTGATTGAGTGAGATACCATTTGTCTGCTGTCACGTCTGCTTCCCTTCTCGACAGTCCTGCACATGTTTGTCTGGTAGCCGACCCTGAACCATGCCGACATTACTGTCATAAACAGCCTTCAAATATACACTACTACTGTTTGATTTGATGCTGAGGTCAGAGTTCACAGATTACAGTTGGATCAGATTATAGTTGAAATGTCTCACTATTCTCCAACAAGATTAAGATCAAACAAATGATCCAATAGGAGTTAATGAGATCAATACAATCCCTGTGGACCAGTGGAAAAGCTACATCACCATGATATTCACGATAGTGTTTAGTTGAGTCTATGTCTCTAAACAAACGGTCACTGGCCTGATATATTAAAACCCTAGCGGATGTCTTCTTTTCTACACCATTTCCTTCTTCATTTCCTTCACAGGTTGATTGACGACCTATCATATGAAGATGTGAAGAAATGCTACAGGGGTTCGGTGAGTAGCAGGTTTCCTTTCTAATGTATTATAGATCATGTCTGTACCTTATTGATTTTGCATATTGGCTAACAAAGATAAGCCAATTACAGCCGAGTTGGATGCAGGCCAAGTCAATTGTCTATTTCCTATCAGAGTTAAATTATACACTTTATATTTGTTGACCCTTACCTCACATATGTACTGCACATTCTGGAATAAAGTTCATTTTACCTTTTTATGCACAATTAATATGCCCTGAGTGATTTTAAGACCTGTGTGACAGTGAACCCTGTCATTGCTTGCCTTTAGGAGTGGTCCTTTGAGGAGTTTCCTAGTATCGAGGGTGACCGAGGCTACAATTTAAAAGAGACATTGTGATCCTGAAGTACAAACATGTATTAGATCTGTCTATAGACTTAGACAGATCAAGGTTTGATAGTATCCTTGAGACTCTATTAAGCATCCCACCTCGCTAATCCAGCCCCAACAACTGATTATCTCCAGCCATTAAGATGTAGTACCGGTGATTTGATTGTGTTCTTCAGGCTCAGAACTCAACGGTTATTCAATAGGTGAGGAGGTCATCCATTAACTCAAACACACTCTCTTTTGGCGAGATCAGCAGGCCATCAGGCCAGATTAAAGGAACTGTACCGTAGCTGCGATTATTATCTCCATGTCTCCCGAAAGGGAATATTAAGTAGAGCTGCTGAGCCCCACAGTCACACCAGCTGGCTGCAGATATTAACAGAGGTGACAGTTCTGACTGTCTCATGTGCTTGGTGAGAGAGGAGAGAGGAGGGAGGGAGGGAGGGGAGGGAGGGAGGGGTGGTGCCTGTGGGCAGCAAGCTGTTATTAAGACAAGGATAGGAGGGTAAGGAGGCGGCAGCATGGGTTGGGCTGGCATGGTGTGAGCACAGGGGGCAGTCACTGTGCACTGTCGTGTTGAAACAGCAAGAGAGAGAGGCAGCAAGAGAGAGGCAGGAAGGGAGGACTCAGGGTGTCGGTGTCTGTGGCTGAGAAGGGCAGTGTGTGAGAGTGTGTGTGGTCGGGTTTCAGACCAGTGTTGAAGGGTGAGAGAAAGGGCTCAGTGATGGTCTGAGGTGCACACTGTGTCGGACCGGAGTGGTGTGTGTGTGTGTGTGTTTTTGTCTAACGGAGAACTGCCCCCTCAAACCTGCACAAAGGACACCGGTTGACATCTGACTAGTTGGAGGACAGTCTGTGTCTTGCAGTGGGGTCCGCCACGCCGTCGATGTGTGTGTGTGTGTGTGCGGTTGTGTGTGCGGCTCCAGCATGCTGAGTCTGGTGCAGCAGAGCTCTCGTCCTCTGAGAGAGAGGGCGGCCGCCAGTTTGCCGGTGCCGGTGGGAGGGAGGCCAGCCAAGGAACTGCTCATGACTCTGCCCTGTCCCTCTGCTCAGACTGTCAGCAAGTACAACTCGCAGTACCACAAACTCTTCCAGTGCGTTCCGAAGGACGAGATCCTAATGAAAGGTACTGTCAACAACAATGCTACATGCTAACATCTGTTGTAGTATCTCTGTATGATGTATGTTTATTTAGGTTAACATGCTAGTGACTGTAGCATGTCTGTAGCTTACTGTCTATATGCTGTGCATTGACTTCAGGCTATCGCCCTATTAGCTCCATATGCTGTGTTTATGTACCGTTGGCTAACTTGCTAGCTACGGTAGCATCAATTTTTTCCCATGGCAAAAATGAAAACAAGAAACACACCTAACTCTTCGGTCCTTTAAAAACCTGCTGTATGTAAAATATTGTGAGCTACAGATAGAAAATAAATACATGTGACTCTGGATGACATCATAATGATGTTTGTTTTCAACATTAGGACTGTTTTCCTAAAGAAGTTAAATCCGCTTTGTGTTTTGTTTCCTTGCCATGATACTACGAGTATCGCAAAACTGGTATCGTCCCAGCCCTAATTACTATTATTAGTAGAAGTACTTTCACTGTCAAATGTTGTTGTCTGTAATAAGTATATACTTTCTCTTATATTTCTGTCCCCACATAGTGTGAGTTTTAGTCATTTCATTTTTGGTTTTGGAACTCTATGGGCTACTCAGTGTGTTTGAAACCATCTTTCTGAGTTTCTGGTAAGGATTTCTGGTAAGGGTAACCAGTCCTCAGGCCCTGAACAGGAAGTTGTATGGTTTAAGGTCAGGTTATGCAGATTAGGTCAGGGTTGGGTTTCCTGAAAGCATCGTAGCACTAAGATCAACCTTCGTCCATTTAGATTCAATGGAATGAAGATGATCCTAGTGCTACAATGCTTTTGGGAAACCCAGCCCTGTTCTATTTTAGACTAGGGGTAAAGTGATGATGGTAAATACAGTTTTGATCTGTTTAACTGATATGTACGTACCAGTTACTTTATTCAATGCCTATGAACCTATTTTAGAAACATCTATAGGCCAAGTCAAAGACATGAGCTATAATTATATATAATAAATGCCGTTTAGCAAACGCTTTTACCCAAAGCTACTTTGTCATGTGTGCATACATTTTTCGTGAGAAGCTACAAACAGTGTTAGCAATGTGCTTGTCTTGAGTTAGCAGCTACTTTTAACCTGTTTATGTCTCCTCTCCCTCAGTATACTCCTGCGCTCTGCTCCGAGACATCCTGCTGCAAGGCCGTCTTTATATCTCCAGAAACTGGCTGTGTTTCTATGCCAACCTCTTTGGCAAGGACATCAAGGTAAGTCAAGGCCTGGCAGATAATAGACAGATCGTCAATAATGAATAATATATAACACTTTTATCTGAGTGCATACATCTTAGAATGTGTGACCCCAGCAGGAACAAACCCACAACCCTGACATTGCTAGCACCGCACTAATACCAACTGAGCCACACAGGACCGCAGGACCCTCGATATCTAGATGGACAGACAGAGACGTAGACAGGACCGCAGGACCGAAGACATCTAAATGGACAGACAGAGAAGTAGACAGGACCGCAGGTCCCTCGATATCTAGATGGACAGACAGAGACGTAGACAGGACCGCAGGTCCCTCGATATCTAGATGGACAGACAGAGACGTAGACAGGACCGCAGGACCCTCAATATCTAGATGGACAGACAGAGACGTAGACAGGACCGCAGGACCCTCGACATCTAGATGGACAGACAGAGAAGTAGACAGGACCGCAGGACCCTCTGTATCTAGATGGACAGACAGAGAGAAGTAGACAGGACCGCAGGACGACGATATCTAGATGGACAGACAGAGAGAAGTAGACAGGACCGCAGGACCCTCGATATCTAGATGGACAGACAGAGAGAAGTAGACAGGACCGCAGGACGACGATATCTAGATGGACAGACAGAGACGTAGACAGGACCGCAGGACGACGATATCTAGATGGACAGACAGAGACGTAGACAGGACCACAGGACCCTCGATATCTAGATGGACAGACAGAGAGAAGTAGACAGGACCGCAGGACGACGATATCTAGATGGACAGACAGAGACGTAGACAGGACCGCAGGACCCTCAATATCTAGATGGACAGACAGAGAGAAGTAGACAGGACCGCAGGACCCTCGATATCTAGATGGACAGACAGAGAGAAGTAGACAGGACCGCAGGACGACGATATCTAGATGGACAGACAGAGAAGTAGACAGGACCGCAGGACGACGATATCTAGATGGACAGACAGAGAGAAGTAGACAGGACCGCAGGACCCTCGATATCTAGATGGACAGACAGAGACGTAGACAGGACCGCAGGACCCTCGATATCTAGATGGACAGACAGAGACGTAGACAGGACCGCAGGACCCTCGACATCTAGATGGACAGACAGAGAGAAGTAGACAGGACCGCAGGACGACGATATCTAGATGGACAGACAGAGACGTAGACAGGACCGCAGGACCCTCAATATCTAGATGGACAGACAGAGACGTAGACAGGACCGCAGGACCCTCGATATCTAGATGGACAGACAGAGACGTAGACAGGACCGCAGGACCCTCGACATCTAGATGGACAGACAGAGAGAAGTAGACAGGACCACAGGACGACGATATCTAGATGGACAGACAGAGACGTAGACAGGACCGCAGGACCCTCGATATCTAGATGGACAGACAGAGAGAAGTAGACAGGACCACAGGACGACGATATCTAGATGGACAGACAGAGAGAAGTAGACAGGACTGCAGGACCCTCTGTATCTAGATGGACAGACAGAGAGAAGTAGACAGGACCGCAGGACCCTCTGTATCTAGATGGACAGACAGAGAGAAGTAGACAGGACCGCAGGACGACGATATCTAGATGGACAGACAGAGAGAAGTAGACAGGACCGCAGGACCCTCTGTATCTAGATGGACAGACAGAGAGAAGTAGACAGGACCGCAGGACGACGATATCTAGATGGACAGACAGAGAGAAGTAGACAGGACCGCAGGACCCTCTGTATCTAGATGGACAGACAGAGAGAAGTAGACAGGACCGCAGGACGACGATATCTAGATGGACAGACAGAGAGAAGTAGACAGGACCGCAGGACCCTCTATCTAGATGGACAGACAGAGAAGTAGACAGGACCGCAGGACCCTCTATCTAGATGGACAGACAGAGAGAAGTAGACAGGACTGCAGGACCGTCGATGGACAGACAGAGAGAAGTAGACAGGACCGCAGGACCCTCGATATCTAGATGAACAGACAGAGACGTGGACGGGACCACAGGACCCTCGATATCTAGATGGACAGACAGAGAGAAGTAGGCTGAGACTTCCAAGGCCAACTATGTCACTACTCACCTTCAACCATGCCCACTTCCAGTTGGAACAATGTGCTGGGAGCTGTTAGTCAGGCAGCTGATAGAGCTGTTAGTCAGGCAGCTGATAGAGCTGTTAGTCAGGCAGCTGATAGAGCTGTTAGTCAGGCAGCTGATAGAGCTGTTAGTCAGGCAGCTGTTAGAGCTGTTAGTCAGGCAGCTGATAGAG
Organism: Salvelinus alpinus; assembly: GCF_045679555.1. Classification (NCBI taxonomy): domain Eukaryota; kingdom Metazoa; phylum Chordata; class Actinopteri; order Salmoniformes; family Salmonidae; genus Salvelinus; species Salvelinus alpinus. The sequence continues at coordinate 15,626,003 of NC_092090.1, forward strand.
CTGTTAGTCAGGCAGCTGTTAGTCAGGCAGCTGTTAGAGCTGTTAATCAGGCAGCTGTTAGTCAGGCAGCTGTTAGAGCTGTTAGTCAGGCAGCTGTTAGTCAGGCAGCTGATAGAGCTGTTAGTCAGGCAGCTGTTAGTCAGGCAGCTGATAGAGCTGTTAGTCAGGCAGCTGATAAAGCTGTTAGTCAGGCAGCTGTTAGTCAGGCAGCTGATAGAGCTGTTAGTCAGGCAGCTGTTAGTCAGGCAGCTGTTAGTCAGGCAGCCGACGGAGCTGTTAGTCAGGCAGCTGTTAGTCAGGCAGCTGATAGAGCTGTTAGTCAGGCAGCTGTTAGTCAGGCAGCTGATAGAACTGTTAGTCAGGCAGCTGTTAGTCAGGCAGCTGATAGAGCTGTTAGTCAGGCAGCTGATAGAGCTGTTAGTCAGGCAGCTGTTAGTCAGGCAGCTGTTAGTCAGGCAGCCGACGGAGCTGTTAGTCAGGCAGCTGTTAGTCAGGCAGCTGATAGAGCTGTTAGTCAGGCAGCTGTTAGTCAGGCAGCTGATAGAGCTGTTAGTCAGGCAGCTGTTAGTCAGGCAGCCGACGGAGCTGTTAGTGAGGCAGCTGTTAGTCAGGCAGCTGATAGAGCTGTTAGTCAGGCAGCTGTTAGTCAGGCAGATGATAGAGCTGTTAGTCAGGCAGCTGTTAGTCAGGCAGCTGTTAGTCAGGCAGCTGACAGAGTTGTTAGTCAGGCAGCTGATAGAGCTGTTAGTCAGGCAGCTGATTCATAAAGCTGAATTTATGTCAATCATGAAGCTCATCTGCAGTGCAGGATAATTCTCAGCAACAAAAGAGTGATCAAATTAAGACCCGGCACCTGTCTCTCCTGCCTCTGGCCTGCCTTAAACTGGTTAGTCAGAGTGCATTCCCAGCATTCTATCTGCAACTAGACACATAACCTCCTTATTCTGCCCCTTCTCTCCAACATCGGGGGCTTTCCCCTCCTTTATTCTGCCCCTTCTCTCCTCCAACCAACTGTAATCCAACCCCACTCTCTCTCTCTCTCCTTCTTTCTCTCTGGCATTCCCCCATCCGTGTCTCCTTCTGTTTAACTTTAAAACCATTTTTTCCCGAACCTGCCTCTTCCCCTGTCCAGTAATTCCCCAGTGTCTGGTCCAGTAATTCCCCAGTGTCTGGTCCAGTAAGTCCCACGTGTCTGGTACAGTAAGTCCCCCGTGTCTGGTACAGTAAGTCCCCCGTGTCTGGTCCAGTAAGTCCCCCGTGTCTGGTCCAGTAAGTCCCCCGTGTCTGGTCCAGTAAGTCCCCCGTGTCTGGTCCAGTAAGTCCCCCGTGTCTGGTCCAGTAAGTCCCCCGTGTCTGGTCCAGTAAGTCCCCCGTGTCTGGTCCAGTAAGTCCCCCGTGTCTGGTCCAGTAAGTCCCCCGTGTCTGGTCCAGTAAGTCCCCCGTGTCTGGTCCAGTAAGTCCCCCGTGTCTGGTCCAGTATGTCTCCCATGTCTGGTCCAGTATGTCTCCCGTGTCTGGTCCAGTTAGTCCCCCTCGTCTGGTCCAGTATGTCCCCCGTGTCTGGTACAGTTAGTCCCCCGTGTCTGGTACAGTTAGTCCCCCTCGTCTGGTCCAGTATGTCCCCCTCGTCTGGTACAGTATGTCCCCCTCGTCTGGTACAGTATGTCCCCCGTGTCTGGTACAGTATGTCCCCCGTGTCTGGTACAGTTAGTCCCCCGTGTCTGGTACAGTTAGTCCCCCGTGTCTGGTACAGTTAGTCCCCCGTGTCTGGTACAGTTAGTCCCCCGTGTCTGGTACAGTATGTCCCCCGTGTCTGGTACAGTAAGTCCCCCGTGTCTGGTACAGTAAGTCCCCCGTGTCTGGTACAGTAAGTCCCCCTCTCTGGTACAGTTAGTCCCCCGTGTCTGGTACAGTTAGTCCCCCGTGTCTGGTACAGTTAGTCCCCCGTGTCTGGTACAGTTAGTCCCCCGTGTCTGGTCCAGTATGTTCCCCGTGTCTGGTACAGTATGTCCCCCGTGTATGGTACAGTATGTCCCCCGTGTATGGTACAGTTAGTCCCCTGTGTCTGGTACAGTATGTCCCCCGTGTATGGTACAGTTAGTCCCCCGTGTCTGGTACAGTTAGTCCCCCGTGTCTGGTACAGTTAGTCCCCCTCTCTACAAGGTATAATATTGTGTCCTCTTTTTTCCCACCTCTTTCCCCCATCATAGGTTGCTATCCCCGTGGTCTCTGTGAGGCTGGTAAAGAAGCACAAAACGGCAGGTCTGGTGCCCAACGGCCTAGCCATCACCACAGATAGCAGTCAGAAGGTGAGCGTTAGCCTCTTAGCGCCTCTGGGCACAGTGAATGGAAACACGGCTAACTGGCATTAGTGCTGCACCACGTTCTTTCCACTAAGCACAGGTAGATGGAAAGTAAACAACACCTCATGCTAACATGCTCAGCTAGTGCAAGTCAGCGCATGGTTCGGAAAGGGTGTCAAGGTCGCAGTCTATTTTGGTAGTGTCCCTTCATGGTTCCTCTCCAGTGTGTGGGAGAACGGTTCACCTGCCTGCTCCTTTACATTGGAGCAAATGTCTGGAAAATGTTTCTTATTACTCTGTAATCTTAATGTGTTGTGAAATCTGTTGTGAATGTATTGTGATGTTTTTAAAATTGTATATCTGCCTTAATTTTGCTGGACCCCAGGAAGAGTAGCAGCAAATGGGGATCCATAATAAATACAAATCTTTGATTTCTGGTATTTTATGACTGTCTATTGTCTGGCAAGTGATTTAAGGATTCATACTCTCTCATTGAAAATGATTTATGAAAGAGTGGGGTTTTCAGTAGAGGTACAGTACAGACACCATGTAAGAGGAATGGAATATCACTATTGAAATATCCTCTGTCAGTGTCCTAGATTAAGCCGTAATCTGTCAAATATAATCCGTGGAAGATTGAGTTACTGTTCACAATATCTATTTAGAGAAAATTGCATTCCTGGTAATGAGTTGATGTCCTAATGGATCTTATAAATGTTCCCGACATCGGTTTTATGAGCACATGATGAAATGCTTAATACATGTGTTTACACGTGTGTATGCATGAGTGTGAGCGTACGTGCGTGTGTATGCTTTCATTCACATTTAAATTGGCCAATGCTCTCTCTCCCTCGCTCTCTTACTCTCCCTCGCTCTCTCTCCCTCGCTCTCCCTCGCTCTCTCTCTCTCCCTCCCTCGCTCTCTCTCTCTCTCTCTCTCCCGTCCGTCCGTCCTGCAGTATGTCTTTGTGTCTCTGCTGTCCAGGGACAGTGTGTATGACGTGCTCCGGAGGATCTGCACACACCTTCAGGTCAGAGAACACACACTCACACTCACCCACACACACACAACCACACACACACATCCAGGTCAGAGAACACACACACACACTCTCACCCACACACACACACACACACACACACACACAACCACACACACTGGCTACCACTACACACACACACACATCCAGGTCAGAGAATACACACACACTCACCCACACACACACATCTACCACTGAACCAGCTCCCTCCCACATCATCAGGTCTATTGGCCTTAAGTGTACAGACTGTAAAATAGTGTACTGAATATTTCCCATATCTCATCGTTCACTCTCCAGGTCAATGGGAAGAGTCTGAGCTTGAAACACTACATGGAGGTTCCCCATACCTTATCTTTGGTAAGTAAGCTTTGGACTCTAGCACCTCACGCCAGACTGATCCGTGTCTCTTATTGGTTAGAACATTGACCAACTCCAGACTGATCCATGTCTCCTATTGGTTAGAACATTGACCAACTCCAGACTGATCCATGTCTCTTATTGGTTAGAACATTGACCAACTCCAGACTGATCCATGTCTCTTATTGGTTAGAACATTGACCAACTCCAGACTGATCCATGTCTCTTATTGGTTAGAATATTGACCAACCATAATGTACACAAGTACAACATGAATCACATTATTATTATGAATAGTACTGACGTCAAATGGGAGAACCAAGGACACGGGTGGTTCCTAATGATGTGAGAATCTCGCTAGTGTTTACAGAACAACTGGTTCTGCGAGATTAGGATCAGGATTTCCAATTGTAACAGTAAGCAACTGTAACAAAATGGATGACTGCAGTGTAGACGTTATTATGAGTACATTTTGCATGGATTGCTAAGGCATAAGAATATGAAAGTGTGTATTCTTATTTTAGATGTATGTAGTTCTGTACCTGTCTATTAATGCTATGTATTATATAATTTTATGTAGTTCTGTCCTTCAGCTGTAATTGTCTTACAATGTTATGTATTATGTCAGCTGGGAGCAACTGCGGCCCCTTATGATGAATTCAGATTTTATGTGGCCCCCACCCCCATCAAGTTGCCCATCCCTGGCCTACGTGATTTCTGGATTTAGTCAATGTATTATTTAATGTCTTCGTTAATGTCTTAGTTAATGTCTTAGTTCATGTCTTAGTTCATGTCTTAGTTAATGTCTTAGTTAATGGCTTAGCTAATGGCTTAGCTAATGGCTAAGTTAACTGCTTAGTTAACTGCTTAGTTAACTGCTTAGTTAACTGCTTAGTTAACTGCTTAGTTAACTGCTTAGTTAATGTCTTAATTAATGACTTGTGATGAATAACGCAGGAACTACAGTATTTCAAAAGATAACGATAGTTTCAGAATCTCCATTATTGGGGTAACGTCTGTGGCATAACCTATAAGACATGTTTGGGGTAACGTCTGTCATAACCTATAAGACATGTTTGGGGTAACGTCTGTGGCATAACCTATAAGACATGTTTGGGGTAACGTCTGTCATAACCTATAAGACATGTTTGGGGTAACGTCTGTGTCTTAACCCAGAAGACATGTTTGGGGTAACGTCTGTGTCATAACCTATAAGACATGTTTGGGGTAACGTCTGTGTCATAACCTATAAGACATGTTTGGGGTAACGTCTGTGTCTTAACCCAGAAGACATGTTTGGGGTAACGTCTGTGTCATAACCTATAAGACATGTTTGGGGTAACGTCTGTGTCATAACCTATAAGACATGTTTGGGGTAACGTCTGTGTCATAACCTATAAGACATGTTTGGGGTAACGTCTGTGGCATAACCTATAAGACATGTTTGGGGTAACGTCTGTCATAACCTATAAGACATGTTTGGGGTAACGTCTGTGTCATAACCTATAAGACATGTTTGGGGTAACGTCTGTGTCATAACCTATAAGACATGTTTGGGGTAACGTCTGTGTCATAACCTATAAGACATGTTTGGGGTAACGTCTGTGTCATAACCTATAAGACATGTTTGGGGTAACGTCTGTGTCTTAACCCAGAAGACATGTTTGGGGTAACGTCTGTGTCATAACCTATAAGACATGTTTGGGGTAACGTCTGTGTCATAACCTATAAGACATGTTTGGGGTAACGTCTGTGTCATAACCTATAAGACATGTTTGGGGTAACGTCTGTGTCATAACCTATAAGACATGTTTGGGGTAACGTCTGTGTCATAACCTATAAGACATGTTTGGGGTAACGTCTGTGTCATAACCTATAAGACATGTTTGGGGTAACGTCTGTGTCATAACCTATAAGACATTCTGTTTTTTCTTGTGTTGCTGCTCCTTCACTAAACACAGAACCATTAGTAGTGTTGTGCTTTGTGTCAAATTGATTCTCTACTGATATAACATCTATTAGCCTGTTGTTAAGATAAGAAGTCTGTTGTGGTTAACAAGGAAATGGCCGGTCTGAATATCAAGCTGACTCACAAGCTATAAAGCTGTACAATCTACAATCTGAGTCTGTAATTGCAGTCATTTGAATGCAGCTGTTACAATGAAAATAACAAAACCAAAACAGAAAGGATGTGTGTGTCTGTCCTACTGCTGTGTCCTACTGCTGTGTTCCACCCGCTGTCCTACTGCTGTGTTCTACCCACTGTCCTACTGCTGTGTCCTACTTCTGTGTTCTACCTGCTGTCCTACTGCTGTGTTCCTACTGCTGCCCTATTATAGTCTAATAATGAGTAATCATAATAAATAATGAACGTTTTTCTAAAGTGTATGTACTGTATTTGTTATGAATCAATATCCATATGTAACCTTGTCTCTAGATATGTAAGAGTAGGCTGACCCAAGTCTGCCATGGCCATGCCCCTCTGTGACCTTCAACAATGACCTTATCAATGACTTCCTGGAAAAAAATGGAAGTAATCAATATTTGGTCCATTGTCATCTGACTCTTACTCTGTCTCAATGACTATTCTCCTGAGTGGGCCCACACGATGCAGCCATCTTGTATGACAGTTGACCTTCGTAACATCTGAATGTAATGGGTGTAATATGTATTAATAATGTCTAATTCATACGTCATAGATTGATTATGGATGGATGGATATAGGTATGTTCAGTACCAGTCAAAAGTTTTAGAACACCTACTCATTCCAGGGTTTTTCTTTATTTTTACTATTTCTACATTATAGAATAATAGTGAAAACATCAAAACTATGAAATAACACATGGAATCATGTAGTAACCAAAAAAGTGTTAAACAAATAAAAAATATATTTGAGATTTGAGATTCTTCAAAGTAGTCAGCTTTTGCCTTGATGACAGCTTTGCACACTTGGCATTCTCTCAACCAGCTTTATGAGGTAGTCACCTGGAATGCATTTCAATTAACAGGTGTGCCTTGCTAAAAGTTAATTTGTGGAATTTCTTTCCGTCTTAATGCGTTTGAGCCAATCAGTTGTGTTGTGAGAAGGTAGGGGTGGTATACAGAAGATAGCCCTATTTGGTAAAAGACCAAGTCCATATTATGGCAAGTAGATCTCAAATAAGCAAAGAGAAATGACAGTCTATCATTACTTGAAGACATGAAGGTCAGTCAATCTGGAAAATTTCAAGAACTTTGAATGTTTCTTCAAGTGCAGTCGCAAAAACCATCAAGCGCTATGATGAAACTGGTTCTGATGAGGACCGCCACAGGAAAGGAAGACCCAGAGTTACCGCTGCTGCAGAAGATAAGTTCATTAGTTACCCGCCTCAGAAATCAGCAACTAACTGCACCTCAGATTGTACCTCACAGAGTTCAAGTAACAGACGCATCTCAACATCAGCTGTTCAGAGGAGACTGCGTCAATCAGGCCTTCATGGTCAAATTGCTGCCAAGAAACCACTACTAAAGGACACCAATAAGAAGAAGAGACGTGCTTGGGCCAAGAAACACGAGCAATTGACATTAGACAGGTGGACATCTGTCCTTTGGTCTGATTTCCAAATTTGAGATTTTTGGTTCCAACCGCCGTGTCTTTGTGAGACGCAGAGTAGGTGAACAGATGATCTCTGCATGTGTGGTTCCCACTGTGAAGCATGGAGGAGGAGGTGTGATGGTGTGGGGGTGATTTGCTGGTGACACTGGTGATTTATTTAGAATTCAAGGCACACTTAACCAGCATGGCTATCACAGCATTCTGCAATGATACGCCATCCCATCTAGTTTGCGTTTAGTGGGACTATCATTTGTTTTTCAACAGGACAAATACCCTACACACCTCCCGGCTGTGTAACGGCTATTTGACCAAGAAGTAGAGTGATGTAGTGCTGCATCAGATGACCTGGCCTCCACAATCACCCGACCTCAACCCAATTGAGAAGGTTTGGGATGAGTTGGACTGCAGAGTGAGGAAAAGCAGCCAACAAGTGCTCAGCATATGTGGGAACTCCTTCAAGACTGTTGGAAAAGCATTCCAGGTGACTACCTCATGAAGCTGGTTGAGAGAATGCAAAGCTGTCATTAAGGCAAAGGGTGACTACTTTGAAAAATCTATTTAGATTTTTTTTTTGCACGTTTTTGGTTGCTACATGTGTTATTTCATAGTTTTGATGTCTTCACTATTATTCTAAAATGTAGAAAATAGTTTTAAAAAATCAGAAAAACCTTGAATGACTAGGTGTGTTCAAACTTTTGACTGTTACTGTAGATAAACTGTGCAGCATTGAGAGAGTGGAACACTTTCTTTCCTGAAGATTTGGTCCATTCAGATCAATAATGCCTCGCACATCTCTGATTCAGAGGGGTTGGGTTAAAGACACACTTCAGTTGAGTACATTCAGTTGGACAACTGACTAGGTATCCCCCTTTCCCTTTCCTTTCTATACCTCCAGGATGAGTTCCCGGTGGTGGATGAGTTCCCGGGGGTGGATGAGTATCCTCCGGTGCTGAAGTGGAGGAGAAAACCCTCGGTGGTGTCCGTGTCCTCGTCCCTCCCTGACCTCCTGGGTAGCTCCACCGGTAGCCTGACTGCGGTGGACTCCTCCTTCCAGACAGACCAGCCTCTGGAAGGTGAGAAGGGAGGACAATCTAGCCTGGACCAACATTGGTTTATGCTGTATTATAGCCAACACTTGTTTGGCATGAGAATGACCGTAGGGGTTTGGCAAGACGACACGCAGATCTGGGACCAGGCTAGAGACAACCTGTTTTTCGTGTATTTAATTTCACAAAGGACAGATACAATGGCGAACACAGCATTTCTCATGAATAGCATAATATCATAACAGCCATGTCTATTGAGGCTATGCCACATGAGGTGAGTGCTGCGTTTTTTCTGGTGCATTAAGAGATTGGAGGTGTTCAGCTTTGTCGACTCCTGGCCGGAGTTAACCATTGATGTTAGCCGGCGGGGGCTTTGCCATCACATGTTTGCAGAATGTTCAAATCCCTGATTATGTGTAGGAGGGGAACTGGGAAGGGAGAGTTGTGTTTGGATGGGCACAACCCTCTTATGCATAACGGATTAAGCACCAAATTGAGATTTTAGCATGTAGAGACTTGCTCTGCCCTACTACTGTGTCCTGCTACTGTGTCCTGCTACTGTGCCCTGCTACTGTGTCAGACTACTGTACCCTACTACTGTACCCTACAACTGTGCCGTACTGTACTGAACCCTACTACTTACTGTACCTTACAAACTGTTCCCTACTACTGTGCCCTACTACTGTACCCTACTACTGTGCCCTACTACTGTACCCTGCTACTGTGTCCTGCTACTGTACCCTACTACTGTACCCTACTACTGTACCCTACTACTGTATCCTACTACTTACTGTACCTTACAAACTGTTCCCTACTACTGTGCCCTACTACTGTGTCCTACTACTGTATCCTACTACTTACTGTACCTTACAAACTGTTCCCTACTACTGTGCCCTACTACTGTACCCTACTACTGTGCCCTACTACTGTGCCCTACTACTGCGTCCTATTACTGTACACTACTGAACCCTACTACTGTACCCTACAAACTGTATCCTACAACTGTGCCCTACTACTGTGCCCTACTGAACCCTACTACTGTACCTTAAAAACTGTACTCTACAACTGTGCCCTACTGCTGTATCCTACTACGGAACCCTACTACTGTGCCCTACTGTACCCTACTGCTGTACCCTACTGCTGTACCCTACTGCTGTACCCTACTACTTTACCCCACTGCTGGCTACATTTAGATGATTTGAAAGAGACTAGAATAAACTTCCCAGTTATGTATACAGTACATAACACTACTATTGTCTCATAATTGTGACGTCTGTATGCAGGCTTTACTATGACATATACTACGGGTTTCCCAAACTGACTGCCTAATTGTGTAAAAACACCAGCAAATCACCTCCATGTGATTTTATTTTGGGAAATCTGTTCCAAAGTATTCCCACGCATTATAGAGGTTTATTATATAAACTAATTTAAGCAAGGTTTGAAATGATTATGTTTTAGTCAAATATTATATATGTTTGGTCTTTTTGCGGTCTACAAATTATTAGTCATTTTTTCCCCATATTTCATATTTGTTTACGATGTGTTTACTATGATGTAACTGTCTGGGGTTGCATAAGAGTTAGAAAACCTGAGTGTAGATTGATCAAATAAAAACTTTGACCCACTTGCATACATATAATAGTTTTGCACAGCCAGATGTGGTCAAATATATATTAGTCTCCTTGCACTTTACAATGAAGTGCAATGGAGCAGAATGTGGTTGAATGGCTCATTTTTCCCCGTAGGCACCTGCAACTTACCACAATATATTTGATGGCATCTGTAAGCAACAATACACTATCACCTACGTAGTCTATTAGATGGCTATATTAATGTGTCTGTGTGCGTGTGTTGTAGACCGGGGCTTAGAGACAGAGAAGATCCTACTAACAGAGCCTGTTCCAGAGCTGGGCCCCATGGAATATCAGCTTCTCAAGTTCTTCATCATACTGTAACTATTTCCATGCCCCACAACTGGCTTCCTCACAGCAACAATCATATCATTAGGACCATAATTTACCTTGTGCTGTCGGATAAATATACATTCATTGGCAGCATTATGCTCAACATTTTTTGGTCCAAATTTTATCTGTGAAATAAAATCTGAACAAGGCCTAATTTAATATTCTAAAATGGATATGATCACAAAAATCCAGTTATACCGCCACCTAGTGTACACACACACTTGGTACATCCTAATGTCAAACCTTATTGTCCATTACTTCAGAATCATCCTCCTCATCCTGTCTTCCTGTTACCTGGCCTTCCGTGTCTGCAGCCTGGAGCAGCAGCTGTCCTTCCTCAACAACCCAACACAGCCCCCCCGAGAGAGGTGAGGTGGGGCCACACTTAACTTTAGCCAAGTGTGTGTGTAACTTTTGATATAATTGTTTTGTCATTCTGTTTTATACTACTGCTAATAATAATAGTAATAATAATTATAATAATAATAAACTGTTACGTTTATTAAATTAGGATTCCACCCTCAGAAAATCCTGTTCATAACTGTTATTCAAAATGTCACATTTTTGGAGGGAAAGCTATTTTACTGACATTTCTATTGTCTTTGGTCTCTTCCTCCTAGGTGAGTGCTGCTCTGCACTGTGATCCAATACCACTTGACTGTCTCCTTTTACGGACACATTCCTCTCTGTGACCACCTCCAGACTATGCAAACAGACTATTTATTTTTCAGGATTTTACTTCACTGTAGACTAGAAGAGGGCAAACCCCCAACTCCACCATTTTGGTGTAGGTAAAAGACAATGGCAGGTGAAAGACAATGGGCAGGCCGATTGAAGAGCCAGCAAACTACACTCAAACCAATTGTGGATGGACTGAAAAGCCCGGGATTGGTGGAAATGGCTGGGAGTCAGGACTGGGAAGGATTCTGATTGGTGGAGAGATTGGTCTGATGGTTTTTATTGAAGATTTCTGGCCATGTTCGCCAACATTAGAGTCAACGGTGTTTTTTCCCTCCCGTCAACTCAACCAGGAATGAACGACAGGACTTCAGAGAAAAGTCAAAACCATTCATCTTTCAGAAAAAAATATAAATGGTACTTTCAAGGAAAGGATTTGGATGCATTAACACACTGACAGTGGAAGAAGCCAATATCGTTGGCTTTACAGAATTTTAAAAAGTATTGCCCATATGAACTTATGAGGATCAGTCCACTATTTCAAATGTTCATCATCATCAATGAGGTCTAACTATGTTGACATTCTAACAGGCATGTTATTCCTGATAAACGGTGCAATACAATTATGCAAAGTATCCAGCCTAGACTGACTTTTTAAATGTTGAAATATTGTTCTTTAACTCTGTTTGTGTCATCATGACACCACAGGTATATGTTTACCAAAGTGGGTAGGATGGTACTCTTTCATGTCCAAAAAATATTGTTTAGTATAACAGCTTGTCTTTTGTTTTAATTTGTATAAATGTCAGTTGTGAGCTTTGTATTGTAAGCTACCTTTAGCCAGACACAATGTGTCACAGTGAGTGATCAGTCTTGTATCTAAATACTGAACACAGTCATCTGAATGAGTAAACAATGAAGACATTGACTGAAGTGAAAAATAAGATGATGTTTTCTTTCTTACACTCTGTAAACTTAAAAGTTAAATCTGCATTTCAGCCGGGAAGAAAACTAGCAAAATATTTCTAGTCCTTTTACTCAGAGTGTCTGAACAGGTGCATTAGGAACAAACATTCCCCACTTTGAGTATTACAGTAATATTGTTGAGGAAACAGAGCTGCAGTGTGTACAGTATACTTTACTACTATAACCATTAGTATGTCTTATCTGGTCTGTTTTGGGTCTAGACACATCTGCAACTATGTAATAGTGGTCACTGATCTTCAGTCAATGGTGAAAGAACAAACTGTCCCTGTAGACTCTGAGAACAGATGAACCCTGTAGCACCCCTGAACAACCCATTACAAGACTACACTGTACAACCCAACTGTGACGGTTTCTAATAAACAGCCATTTGATCTTGAGATAGTGTCAACTTTTTGGAAAAGTCACCTGTCTTCGCCGACGCATGTACCAAGAGGTACTTTATATGTCCACCTCTTTTAGGGGCCAGCAGCATACCACCCTGCATACCACTGCTGGCTTGCCTCTGAAGCTAAGCAGGGTTGGTCCTGGTTGGTCCCTGGATGGGAGAACAGATGCTGCTGGAAGTGGTGTTGGAGGGCCAGTAGCAGGTTCACTTTTCTCTGGTCTAAAAAAAGATATCCCAATGCCTCAGGGCAGTGATTGGGGACATTGCCCTGTGTAGGGTGCTGTTTTTTGGATGGGATGTTAAAACGGTTTCCTGACTGGTCACTAAAGATTCCACAGCCCATATTGTAAGAATAGGGGTGTTAACCCCAGTGTCCTGGCTAAATTCCCAATCTGACCATCATACCATCATGGACACCTAATCATCCCCAGCTTCCAATTGGCTCATTCATCTCCCCTGTAATTTTCCCCAGGTCGTTGTGCATAGTCACTTTACCCTTACCTACACTACCGTTCAAAAGTTTGGGGTCACTTAGAAATGTCCTTGCTTTTGAAAGAAAAGCCCATTTTTTTTGGTCCATTAAAATAACATTAAAATTGATCAGAAATAGAGTGTAGACATTGTTAATGTTGTATATGACTATTGTAGCTGGAAACAGCAGATAAAAAAAGAATATCTACGTAGGCGTACAGAGGCCCATTATCAGCAACCATCACTCCTGTGTTCCAATGGCACGCCGTGTTAGCTAATCCAAGTTAATCATTTTAAAAGGCTAATTGATTATTAGAAAACCATTTTGCAGTTATGTTAGCACAGCTGAAAACTGTTGTTCTGATTAAAGAAGCAAAAAACCTGGACTTCTTTAGACTCGTTGAGTATCTGGAGCATCAGCATTTGTGGGTTCGATTACAGGCTTAAAATGTCCAGAAACAAAGACCTTTCTTCTGAAACTCGTCAGTCTATTCTTGTTCTAAGAAATGGTTCTTCCACTTGGTGGTGCACAAATAGCCTATAACCTGTTTTAGAGAAATGTAATCATTGAACATTGTAAGAGCTGTCATTGTCTGTTTATGTGCCCCCTTTATTTATCCTACGGTTCTGATGTGTACAGGGAGAACACTGTAAGAACGGCCCATGTTCTGAATTCTGTCTCTGTACATTTCAAAAGTGCTGAACAAATAGTTATATGGACTACGTCTGTCGTCGCTTGCTCATTAATGTCTTAATCGAAATTACGGATTGCCTCTTATCCCCCCCCCCTTATGCCATAATTTGTACATCTCAATTGTCAGTAGAAACCACATTTGTTTAAGCAAGTCTGCCATTTCAGCTTATTATTTTTTTAAGGCAGTAAATGAGGTTGAATGAACTGTTTCGCTGCCAGACAAGACTCCGCTGAAAGCCAGGTTTAGCAGTGGTAAGGTGTTGTTGGGACTCTGCTGTTGGGACAGCTTTATGTAGGCCCTAACAGTTTGTGGGCACCGTTTGTCACCATTATAGTGCAATTAATGTATTGTTTAGTGTTGTGTTGTGTAGTGGCTTTGCTGGCATGCATCCCACTTTTTTTGTTTGCCCCACCACGATTTACATGCTAAAATCGCCACTGGTTATACTGTACCAGTGGTGAGCAGTAATTTTGTCTCGAGGGTCACATCGGGATTTCAAAATTCAGCGGAGTTATTTGAAAATGTATAGGTCCATTATGATTTATACATACATTATATCTAGTTTTAGACGTTCAAACTGCAATTTCAAGCAAATGTTACCGTGTTGCATCTATTTTGATTCAATGCAATTTCATCTTTGAAGACTGCAACCATAGAAATACTATGTAGTTATGCCAATAATAAGCCATTGTCAACTTCCTATCTATGGTTATTTTGGTTACCGCTCGCTCACTGTCAATCCCTCACTGTCACACTATGTTTACATATTATTGATTTAGTACGGAAAATTAGTTTTTTTCCCAAAGCAACTGGGACCATGTAAATAAATAATTGTTAGATTACTAATTTGGAATCCACCTGTGGCACCTTGTGTGTCCATAAAAGTATGTGTGCAACCTGGCACACTTGAAAGGGTACCTGTTAAGGCCCTTCACATGTTCCTAGCCTTCACCATAGAAATGTAACTACCATGGTAATTTGGAATGTCCAGTCAATTAGCATTATGATGAATGTAGTCGTCATTCTACAGATTCCAAATTGGCCTACAAACGCTTACATCGTTTACGTTATGCCATCTTAATATCCCAAAGAAACCGTGACATTCCAAACACAACAAAATGGAAAATAAACAAAAATACAAAACACAGTGGTTTAAAATGTGGAGAATGACGTTTTATAAAGTGGAGGACTACGTGCTTCTTTTGATCCTAAAACGAATAAAATCGTCGCAAAATTGTAGGAGTAGACCCTCCCGCAGCTGAGAGGTTTACGGTATTATAATACATGCAGCCCAGATCAGTTTAGAACGGTTCGATCTTGAAATTATCCTATAAACATTGTACTTTTAAACTAAAAGCCTATCTTCCGGTGTCTAATGTCACAACTATAGAAAACGTTTGGATCAAGAAATGACTGTAGATTTATGCTGCAAATGAGCGCAAACTAAACCATAATGGTACAATGCATCATCTGACTTGACGATTGATGATGGAATGTGTCACTGTTTTCAATAAATATATTGTTTTAATATATTTATTTATTAGGGACAGATACAATTAAAACGTTTTAATAATTGTATCTATTACTAACATATTAGGCTATTATTTTTATTATCTCAAATCTATTACTAACTCTACCGCCTAAAACTCTTACAGCCTAAAAAACCTATCTACTAATATAAAATCGAAACAGTTTTAGTTAAAAGCCCATCTTTTATTTAAGGAGACTTTAACACCTCTACACTACCAGGGGTCGGGAGGGAGAACCCGGAGGGGGCGGATAGGTCAGGTAGGTTCTACCCGTCCTGTCTAACGCCTCCTGCGGCCTCCTCTCCTGCGACGACGTCGGGACACCCTGGGGCGGCGGCGTCTGCGGACAGGTCGTCTGGAGGAACTGCGTCTTCTGGGCATTGTGATTGATGGATAAGACTTTGAGACGGGCCGTGCTCCCTTTTATAGGGCTGGAGGGGGGCCGGAGTGATGTCATTATGGGATAAATGATGATGCAATAATTATTAATGACAGTTTAAATTTAGAAAACGTGTGATTCTGTGACGTCATAGTAGCAGTGGCAGGATGATGCAATAGTGATATTTTTATTTTGTCATTTTAAATAGTGATCTGTTTCTTTGGGCAACCCAATGAACCATGGTAGAAATAATCAATCAGGTCTTTATTTAACGGTGATTTGGAATGTTGTAGGAGATCCTACTGCAGCATAGAATGCTTAGCATATTATAATACAGATAGGCTATCATACTACAGTAAAACACATCTTCAGTGATTATGCCAAAATAGAACAGAGGATTTAAGGAAAGTCTCTATTTAATCATCCATTTCCTGCAGTCAAATAACCTAAGTAGCCTCATGGGTGGAATGACATTAATATTTTTCATAATTTCTTAATAAACATTATTTCAAAAAAGCTGCCGAAAATCCGGTGTTTCTATGTCAAACGGTTTTGTTATATTTCAGTCTTCTGTGATGTATATAAAGTGTAATATTGGGATGCAAACTCAAAATGTAATACATGTCAACTCTATATCTGACATGGTACAGGTGTCTTCTGTATACACCTCACACCCATAACCATGTGTGTGAGGTGTATACTTTTGTTTCAAAGTAGTTTTAAGACTACCAAAAAACACTGTGTGACCCTGATTCAGCCCACTGCAGTAATTATTAATGACCTCTACTATTACCCTTGACATGTCAGCCATATCATCAATTAGAAAGTCTGAAACTACTGAATGTGTTTATTACACCAACCTCTAAACTACTGAGTAGAGTCTCTCATTAAATCTATTATCATTTGATTTCTCAGGAGTCAATTGAATCAGCTTCTTTCAGCTACAACTACTGCAACCAGCCTCTCAGAATCAGATTGTTGTGATGTCACTGAAACTGCATTGTGATTCAATGGCACCACCACAACAAGTTGTGCATAAAGCAAGTCATATTATGCTCATCAAATGCTGGTATACAGTAGATTGTTATTAGAATGGGGTATTATAAAAGTAATTTCCCAAATAATAAACTCAGTCAAACATTTCATCCTCTACATATTTGATTTTATTTCATATAGAGAGAATGCTCTCTAAAATGGTGGATCTTCAGGAGCCCACTCCACCTGGATACCATGAAAAGTCTCAAGTGATTGACACTTTTTATTTCACCTTTATTTAACCAGGTAGGCTAGTTGAGAACAAGTTCTCATTTACAACCGCGACCTGGCCAAGATAAAGCACAGCAGTTCGACACATACAACAGCACAGAGTTACACATGGAATAAACAAACATACAGTCAATGATACAGTAGAAAAAATTAAAATCTATATACAGTGAGTGCAAATGAGGTAAGATAAGGGAGGTAAAGGCAATAAATAGGCCATGGTGGCAAAGTAATTACAATATAGCAATTATCCACTGGAATGGTAGATGTGCAGAAGATTAATGTGCAAGTAGAGATACTGGAGTGCATAGGAGCAAGATAAATAAATAAATACAGTATGGGAATGAGGTAGTTGGATGGGCTGTTTACAGATGGGCTATGTACAGGTGCAGTGATCTGTGAGCTGGTGCGTAAAGCTAGTGAGGGAGATATGGGTCTCCAGCTTCAGTGATTTTTGCAAACCACACTGGAGCTAAGTGGCTCTGTTCGTGTGTAGACCCATCTCTCTAAATATTCACATTTCTCTATCTAAATACATTGGGCACTGACATCAAATTACCTTAGCAATAGATTTTGTTGTTTTTGTTCAATGCATAACCTCTTGTTGATCCTATAGGCATACCACCCATGCCCTTACTGACGTAGGTCTCCATAACAAAGTAATCTTCATACAAAGAAAAGAGACAGAATGGACACAGTTCGGAAATCCACATTCCATGAATTCAGTACACCTGAACAAAAATGTACATATCCAGTGTTGCATAATTGTTGCATAATGTAGAACCCAAATTCTGAGAGGGGGCTGTATTGGGGTTGGAGAGAGGCAGAGGTCAGGCTGAAGCAGATGGCCAGACACACTACACCCGAGACCATTCCTCTTGGGACATACTGTATACTAGTGAATGTTAAATCTGCATTTCAGCCAGGAAGAAAACTAGCAAAAGATTTCTAGTTCTTTTACTCAGAATGGCTGAACAGATGCATTAGGAACAAACACACCCCACTTTGATTATCAAATCAAATGTATTTATAAAGCCCTTCTTACATCAACTGATTTCTCAAAGTGCTGTACAGAAACCCAGTCTAAAACCCCAAACAGCAAGCAATGCCGGTGTAGAAGCACGGTGGCTAGGACAAACTCCCTAGAAAGGCCAGAACCTAGGAAGAAACCTGAAAACAGCAGGTCTCTGACAGGTAGCACGTCCAGTGAACAGGTCAGGGTTCCATAGCCGCAGGCAGAACAGTTGAAACTGGAGCAGCAGCACGGCCAGGTGGACTGGGGACAGCAAGGAGTCATCAGGCCAGGTAGTCCTGAGGCATGGTCCGCGGGCTCAGGTCCTCAGAGAGAGAAAGAAAGAATTAGAGAGAGCATACTTAAATTCACACAGGACACCGGATAAGACAGGAGAAATACTCCAGATATAACAGACTGACCCTAGCCCCCCGACAGATAAACTACTGCAGCATAAATACTGGAGGCTGAGACAGGAGGGGTCGGGAGACACTGTGGCCCTGTCCGACAATACCCCCGGACAGGGCCAAACAGGCAGGATATAACCCCATCCTCTTTGCCAAAGCACAGCCCCCACACCACTAGGGGGATATCTTCAACCACCAACTTACCATCCTGAGACAAGACCGAGTATAGCCCACAAAGATCTCCGCCACGGCACAACCCAAGGGGGGCGCCAACCCAGACAGGACGATCACGTCAGCGACTCAACCCACTCAAGTTACGCACCCCTCTTAGGGTCGGCATGGAAGAGCACCAGTAAGCCAGTGACTTAGCCCCTGTAATAGGGTTAGAGGCAGAGAATCCCAGTGGAGAGAGGAGAACAGACCAGGCTTGACTAGCATTGCTACTGTATCTGTATCGGTAGATGGTGTATATACAAATTATTGTATTTTGGAATCACTCAATGCCAAAAAAATTACATAAAACCTATTGAAGCATATTGCATCATGTCTAATTCCTTCCTGGAACATACCCTGCAGTGAATTCTAAACAGTAGAGGTGTCATTCTTGTTTTGTAAATACATTTTACAAAAGAAAACATTGTGTAATGCTACCTGTTTAGTGTTTTTTAGGTCATTGTTTTATGAGTGACAAAGTGTGCTTGTTGGGTGGCAACCTTTGCTAGTGTTATGGAAGAGTTGATTTGAGACATGTATGAAGTGTTGTGGTAGTTGTAGTGCATTTTGGATGTGAAATGAACTGCTGTGCCAAACTGAAAGATCGTTAGGAGAACTGTGTATAGAGTTTTTAGTGACCTAACTAAGTATTGAGAAATGGGTCCTAGCGATTGTAAAAAAAAAAAAAACCTGTAAGAGGTGAAAATAGAGCAAATTATTAGGGTGAGGCACATGGGCTACCAACAGTTTACTACACAACATACACTTAGTATTACTTTCTTAGCTACAGTATACATATCTCCCTTGCATATTACATCATTTATGAAGCAGCATACAAGACAGTTTTGGACTCACCTTGGCTTGTGATGTGCTCACTTAACATGAAGGTGGCGCGGCGGTTGAGTCATCAAACTTTGTCATCAAAGTCTGTCATTGTCTGGATTTCTGGTGGGAACTCAGAGAAAACAGCCAGCCACTCCATTGAATAGCAGGCTACTGGTTGCTTTGCACTGCTTGCAGTTAGCCGCTGACTCCTTCCAAATGACTCATTGTTCAATTTGCGATTTACAACTTGTTGTGTAATCTTTATGTACAATGGCCGATGAGGACCGATATACGTTTTATCTATAATTTCTCTCCATTATTTCTCTTCATATGACAAGGATTAAAAAGGATTTGCAAGTAGATTGTCGACTTGATTCATGATGATGACTGCTAGCTAAGACTTTGAAAGTAAGACGTTGACATGATCAGTCCAATCATAGATACTATTGATGTAACGTGATTTGACTTCATTTTATCTGTGGCCAATGACCTTTAGAGCCTTATTGGATTGGCACTTCTAATAGAACTCTATGGCAGGACCCAAAGGGCTGACATTTTGGATGTCTTACTAAGGACATAAACTTTGCGATGACATTGCGTCAGAACACTGAGCCAATCACGGCGAAATGCTCCTATTTTTTGCTGGCTCGCCCCACAACATAACATGCATGTGTGTGCATGTTATGTGTGTAGGCGTACAGTAGTGTGTGTGTGTATTCCAGACTTGGTACCGCTTGCCTTGCGGTAGTGGAGAGAACAGCCTGTGGTTGAGTGGCTGGAGTCTTTGACAATTTTATAAAATAAGTGAAACCATATATTGATTTGAGGTTTACTCAAAATGGTTTTAGGAATAAAAAGGTTTATTTTTTTACCGCATAAAATGTGATTAAAGAAAGCAGCGAAATAAAGCGACAACGGCACAAAATGTAGAATCCACAATTCCACGTTCTGCCTGGAAAAGGCTGCAGTTATTTTTCTGATCACAAGATGGAAGCACAGACCTGAAACCCAACCATTTGTCATTTCCAAATTGTTCCTTTGCCCCATAGGTTGTTATACTGTACCCATGGTGAGCAATAATTTTGTCTCGAGCCACATCGGGATTTCAAAATTCAGCAGAGGGCCGCACATTAAAAAAAAACATTCAGCGTAGGAACAAAAAAAAATACAAAACATAGTAGTTTATAAAGTGGTCAGTGGCATGTAACTGGAGAGGACCACGCACTTGTTTTGGTCCTAAAAACGAAGAAAATCGGCGCAAAATTGTAGGAGTAGACTCTCCCCCAGCTGGAGAGGCTTACGGTATTATAATACAGCCTAGAACATTTACCGTTTAGAATGGTTCCACCTTGAAATGATCCTATAATCGGTATAAATACTTTAAAACTAATAAGCCTATCTATCTAATAATGTATATTCTCGTGTTTATTCGGTTCCTTAGTTGTCTGTCAATGTTGTGCAATGTTATAGCTATAGGAAACGCTTGAGGATGAATGATTTGCCGTTTATAATGCTTAGAATCCAACCGTTGGATAAAAAATGGCTGTAGATTTATGCTGCAAATCAACGCAAATTTAACCCTACTGGAGCAGTGCAGCATCTGACTTGACGGTTGATAAGACTGAATGTCTCAATAATGTTTTAAATAAAAGCATTGTTTGAATAATGTTTTAAATAAAAGCATTGTTTGAATAATGTTTTAAATAAAAACATTGTTTGAATGTATTTATTTATTTGTTAGGGACAGACACCGTTATTCAAATATCTATGATTAACTCTACTGCCTAAATCTTATAGCCCAAAAAAACACCATCTAATAATATAAAGAAAGTCGTAGCAGTTTTAGTTAAAAGCCCATCTTTTATTTAAGCAGACTTTAACACCTCTACACTACCAGGGGTCGGGAGGGAGAACCCGGAGGGGGCGGATAGGTCAGGTAGGTTCTACCCGTCCTGTCTAACGCCTCCTGCGGCCTCCTCTCCTGCGACGTCGGGACACCCTGGGGCGGCGGCGCCTGCGGACAGGTCGTCTGGAGGATCTGCGTCTTCTGGGCATTGTGATTGATGGATAAGACTTGTAGACGGGCCGTGCTCCCGTTTATAGGGCTCGAGTGATGTCATTATGGGATAAATGATGATGCAATTATTAATAATGACAGTTTAAATTTAGAAAACTTGTGAATTCTGTGACGTCATAGTAGCAATGGCAGTATGACGCAATAGTGATATTTTTATATGTTGCATATGTAAATCGTGATCTGTGTCTTGGCCAACCCAATGAACCCTGGTAGAAAAAAAGGTCTTTACTAAATGGTTATTTGGAATGTTGTAGGAGGGGATCCTACCGCAGCATAGAGTGCTTAGCATGTTATAATACAGATATGCTACCTTACTACATACAGTAAAACATCTTCCATAGGTTATGCCAAACTAGAACAGAGGATTTAAGGAAATTCTCTGTTTAATGTCCTCTACTATTAACATTGACATGTCTGGCATATAATCAATTAGAAAGTGAAACTACTGAAAATGTTTATTACAAGAAACCTCTCAACTACTGAGTAGGCTCTCTCATTAAATCTCTTATCCATTTGATACTGTATATCAGCGGTCAGTTGAATCAGCTTCTTTCAGCTAAACTGTTCAGAAAGTCTGTGTAACTACACTCTTAGAAAAAAAGGTGTTATCTAGAACCTAAAAGGGTCCTTTGGCTGTTCCCATGGGTGAACCCTTTTAAGTTCCCTTTCTGGTTCCATGTAGAACCCTTTTGATTCCAAGTAGAACCATTTTGGGTTCCATGTAGAACCCTTTCCACAGAGGGCTCTTCATGGAATTCAAAAGGATTCTACCTGGAACCAAAAAGGGTTTTACCTGGAACCAAAAAGGGTTCTTCTATGGGGACAGCTGAAGAACCCTTTTTCTTGAGTGTACTGAAACTAACCTCTCAGAGTCAGATTGTTGTGATGTCTTTGTAATTCCAATGTGACACAATATAGTACCAAAGTATAAGTCATAATACCCATAAAACCTAGAGGTCAAACAGGGAAATGGTTCCAATAGTTTTCACACCATTAATTTTTCCCATCGGGGATTTTAGAAATGCTTAAAATAAGGGCTATGCTTCGTGTATGCTTATACTGTGGGGACGTTTTGTTAACTGTCTAAATCTCTCTAGGACAAGGTGACTGTTATCAATATATTCACCTGTATTTTCCCCCCAAAAATGAAATGCTAATTAGCTGCTAATGTGGCTATCATAAAGAACTAGAAATACCATAATGATCTGGACGAGACTGCAGAATCAAATCAAACTTTATTTGTCACATGCGCCGAAGTGTAGACCTTACCGTGAAATGCTTACTTACAAGCCCTTCACCAACAGTGCAGTTCAAGAAGAGTTAAAAAAAGATTTACCAAATAAACGAAAGTAAAAAATAATAAAAGTAACACAATGTAATCCAGTGGCCATTTGATTAATTGTTCAGCAGTCTTATGGCTTGGGAGGGCCTTTAGGTCCTAGACTTGGCGCTCCAGTACCGCTTTTTCCACATTTTGTTACGTTACAACCTTATTCTAAAACGAATTCAATTGTTTTTTCTCCCCTCAGCAATCTACACATAATACCCCATAATGACAAAGCAAAAACTGGTAAAACATTTTTTTGATCACATTTACATTTACTCAGTACTTTGTTGAAGCACTTTTGGCAGCGATTACAGCCTTGAGTCTTCTTGGGTATGACGCTTCAAGCTTGGCACACCTGTATATGGGAGGTTTCTCCCATTTTTGGGAGATCTGTCAGGTTGGCTGGGGAGCGTCGCTGCACCGCTATTTTCAGGTCTCTCCAGAGATGTTCCATCGGGTTCAAGTCCATGCTCTGGCTGGGCCACTCAAGGACATTCAGAGATTTTTCCCAAAGCCACTCCTGCATTGTCTTGGCTGTGTCCTTAGGGTCATTGTCCTGTTGGAAGGTGAACCTTCACCCCAGTCTGAGGTCCTGAGCACTCTGGAGCAGGTTTTCATCAAGGATATATCTGTACTTTGCTCCGTTCTCCTTTCCCTCGATTCTGACTAGTCTCCCAGTCTCTGCAGCTGAAAAACATCCCCACAGCATGATGCTGCCACCACCATGCATCACCATAGGGATGGTGCCAGGTTTCTTCCAGACGTGACGCTTGGCATTCAGGCCAAAGAGTTCAATCTTGGTTTCATCAGACCAATGAATCTTGTTTCTCATGGTCTGAGAGTCCTTTAGGTGCCTTTTTGCAAATTCCAAGCAGGCTGTAATGTGCCTTTTACTGAGGGGCTTCCATCTGCCCACTTTACCATAAAGGCCTGATTGGTGGAGTGCTGCAGAGATGGTTGTCTTTCTGCAAGGTTCTCCCATCTCCACAGAGGAACTCTGGAGCTCTGTCAGAGCGACCATCGGGTTCTGGGTCAACTTCCTGACCAAGGCCCTTCTCCCCCGATTGCTCAGTTTAGCCGGGCAGCCAGCTCTAGGAAGAGTCTTGGTGGTTCCAAACTTCTTCCATTTAAAAATGATGGAGGCCACTGTGTACTTGGGGACCTTCAATGCTGTACCCTTCGCCAGATCTGTGCCTCGACAAAATCCTGTCTCGGAGCTCTACAGACAATTCCTTCAACCTCATGGCTTGGTTTTTGCTCTGACATGCACTGTCAACTGTGGGACCTTATGTTGACAGGTGTGTACCTTTCCAAATCATGTCCAGTCAATTGAATTTACCACAGGTGGACTCCAATCAAGTTGTAGAAACATCTCAAGGACGATCAATCGAAACAGGATATACCTGAGCTCAATTTCAAGTCTCATAGCAAAGGGTCTGAATACTTATGTAAATCTGGAATTTCAGTTTTTATTTTGTATAAATTAGCAAACATTTCTAAAAAACTGTTTTTTACTAGTTTTTGCTTTGTCATTATGTGGTATTGTGTGTAGATTGATGAGGGAGTCATGTAATCCACTTTAAAATAAGGTTGTAACGTAACAAAATGTGGAAAAAGTCAAGAGGTCTGAATTCTTTCTGAATGCACTGTACATCCCAATCCAAGATGGCGTAGCAGTCGGGCGTGTGTTTGTCTTGTCCCGTGTAAATAGTCCTCGTATTTTTCGTATACATTTCGTATATATTTTAATTTCACTTTCCATCTAGGAACTGAATATACATTCCGCCTCACCCAATGTGGTACGGACCTGCTATTTTTTATACTTTAGAACCGTAACCCCAATCAGAAGCTAGCCAGATAACTAGCTACTAGCTAGTAGTCAGTTAGCCACTGCTGCGGTCTTCACCCTTAACTCGGACACAGCCAGCTTCAGCTCGGGCCAATACCTGCCAGTCTGCAAGCACGATATCAACCCAGAGCATATAGGACTGCTTTTTCTCTACCACATCACCGGATTCCTGACGCAAGCTCTGGACAATTACACCGTATCATCACAGCTAGCTAGCTGCAACCGAGTGGCTACTACTGGCTAACACCTCTGTCCCGAAGCAAGCACCAGTTAGCCTTGAGCTAGCCTCGAGCTAGGCCCATCTGCCGGCTAGCCGAAGAGGTCTACCAGCGAATTCTTGGGCTACAATACCTCTTTTGCCAATTGGACTGGACCTTTTTTTGCCGACACAGAGCCCTGCCAATCCATCACAACTGGTCTAAATCAGCTACAAGCTAATTTAGCCATTTTTTGCCGCTGCTAGCAGCTTTTACCTTCTGCACAGACACCAGCCCTGTTATTAGCCTGGATATTACTCACCAATTTACCAGCATCGGACTGTCTCTCGACAACAACGCCGGATTCCTGCCGTAATCCCTGAGCCACTACTTCTGATCCTCACAGCTAGCTTGCAGCTAGCGCAGCTAGCGCCACTGCCACGAAGCTAGCACCAGTTAGCAAACACAATTCTACAATTCACAACCTCTCTTTCGCCATCGCCATCCGGCTTGGATTCTCTGTCGACACGACCACGTCTGAGCAGACCCCCTCCGTCTGAGCAGACCACCCCCCGGGCTACTAACTTTAAACGCTGCGTGCTAGCTTAGTGGAGGCCTCCCTGCTCCATCTACGGCTGCCCCCTGGACACTATGATCACTTGGCTACATAGCTGATGCCTGCTTGACTGTCCATTAATTCACGGTACTCCATTCTGTTTATTTGTGTTTTATCTGTCGGCTCTGTGCTTTAACTCAGGATCTGTGTGTAGTTAATCCGACCCTCTCTGCCTAGTTGTCGCCATTTTTACCTGTTGTTGCTGTGTTAGACTAGCACCCTGTTATTGCTGCTGTTATCTTACCTGTTGTTTTAGCTAGCTCTCCCAATCAAGACCTGCAATCACTTTATGCCTTATTGTATGTCTCTCTCAAATATCAATATGCCTTGCATACTGTTGTTCAGGCTAGTTATCATTATCATTGTTTTGGTTTGCAATGGACCCCGTAGTTCCACTCTCCGTACCTCTGATACCTCCTTTGTCCCACCCCCCACACATGCGGTGACCTCACCCATTGAGACCAGCATGTCCAGAGATACAACCTCTCTTATCATCACCCAGTGCCTGGGCTTGCCTCCGCTGTCCCCGTGCCCCACCATACCCCTGTCTGCACATTATGCCCAGAATCTATTCTACCACGCCCATAAATCTGCTCCTTTTATTCTTTGTCCCCAACGCTCTAGGCGACCAGTTTTGATAGCCTTTAGCCGCACCCTCATCCTACTACTCCTCTGTTCCTCGGGTGATGTGGAGGTAAACCCAGGCCCTGCATGTCCCCAGTCACCCTCATTTGTTGACTTCTGTGATCGAAAAAGCCTTGGCCTCATGCATGTCAACATCAGAAGCCTCCTCCCTAAGTTTGCCTTACTCACCGCTTTAGCACACTCTGCCAACCCTGATGTCCTTGCCGTGTCCGAATCCTGGCTTAGGAAGGCCACCAAAAATTCTGGGATTTCCATACCCAACTATAACACTTTCCGTCAAGATAGAACTGCCAAAGGGGGAGGAGTTGCAATCTACTGCAGAGATAGCCTGCAAAGTTCTGTCATACTTTCCAGGTCTATGCCCAAACAGTTCGAACTTCTAATTTTAAAAATTAATCTCTCCAGAAATAAGTCTCTCACTGTTGCCGCCTGCTACCGACCCCCCTCAGCTCCCAGCTGTGCCCTGGACACCATCTGTGAATTGATCGCTCCCCATCTAGCTTCAGAGTTTGTTCTGTTAGGTGACCTAAACTGGGATATGCTTAACACCCCGGCAGTCCTACAATCCAAGCTTGATGCCCTCAATCTCACACAAATCATCAAGGAACCCACCAGGTACAACCCTAAATCCGTAAACATGGGCACCCTAATAGACATTATCCTGACCAACCTGCCCTCCAAATACACCTCTGCTGTCTTCAATCAAGATCTCAGCGATCACTGCCTCATTGCCTGTATCCGCCACGGGTCCGCGGTCAAACGACCACCCCTCATCACTGTCAAACGCTCCCTAAAACACTTCTGCGAGCAGGCCTTTCTAATCGACCTGGCCCGGGTACCCTGGAAGGATATTGACCTCATCCCGTCAGTTGAGGATGCCTGGTCATTCTTTAAAAGTTACTTCCTCACCATATTAGACAAGCATGCTCCGTTCAAAAAATGCAGAACCAAGAACAGATATAGCCCTTGGTTCACTCCAGACCTGACTGCCCTCGACCAGCACAAAAACATCCTGTGGCGAACTGCAATAGCATCGAAGAGCCCCCGCGATATGCAACTGTTCAGGGAAGTCAGGAACCAATACACGCAGTCAGTCAGGAAAGCAAAGGCCAGCTTTTTCAAGCAGAAATTTGCATCCTGTAGCTCTAACTCCAAAAAGTTCTGGGATACTGTAAAGTCCATGGAAAACAAGAGCACCTCCTCCCAGCTGCCCACTGCACTGAGGCTAGGTAACACGGTCACCACTGATAAGTCCGTGATAATCGAAAACTTCAACAAACATTTCTCAATGGCTGGCCATGCTTTCCTCCTGGCGACTCCAACCTTGGCCAACAGCCCCGCCCCCCCCGCTGCTACTCGCCCAAGCCTCCCCAGCTTCTCCTTTACCCATATCCAGATAGCAGATGTTCTGAAAGAGCTGGAAAACCTGGACCCATACAAATCAGCTGGGCTTGACAATCTGGACCCCCTATTTCTGAAACTGTCCGCCGCCATTGTCGCACCCCCTATTACCAGCCTGTTCAACCTCTCCTTCGTATCATCTGAGATCCCCAAGGATTGGAAAGCTGCCGCGGTCATCCCCCTCTTCAAAGGGGGAGACACCCTGGACCCAAACTGTTACAGACCTATATCCATCCTGCCCTGCCTATCTAAGGTCTTCGAAAGCCAAGTCAACAAACAGATCACTGACCATCTCGAATCCCACCGTACCTTCTCCGCTGTGCAATCCGGTTTCCGAGCCGGTCACGGGTGCACCTCAGCCACGCTCAAGGTACTAAACGATATCATAACCGCCATCGATAAAAGACATTACTGTGCAGCCGTCTTCATCGACCTGGCCAAGGCTTTCGACTCTGTCAATCACCATATTCTTATCGGCAGACTCAGTAGCCTCGGTTTTTCTAATGACTGCCTTGCCTGGTTCACCAACTACTTTGCAGACAGAGTTCAGTGTGTCAAATCGGAGGGCATGTTGTCCGGTCCTCTGGCAGTCTCTATGGGGGTACCACAGGGTTCAATTCTCGGGCCGACTCTTTTCTCTGTATACATCAATGATGTTGCTCTTGCTGCGGGCGATTCCCTGATCCACCTCTACGCAGACGACACCATTCTATATACTTCCGGCCCTTCCTTGGACACTGTGCTATCTAACCTCCAAACGAGCTTCAATGCCATACAACACTCCTTCCGTGGCCTCCAACTGCTCTTAAACGCTAGTAAAACCAAATGCATGCTTTTCAACCGTTCGCTGCCTGCACCCGCACGCCCGACTAGCATCACCACCCTGGACGGTTCCGACCTAGAATATGTGGACATCTATAAGTACCTAGGTGTCTGGCTAGACTGCAAACTCACCTTCCAGACTCATATCAAACATCTCCAATCCAAAATCAAATCAAGAATCGGCTTTCTATTCCGCAACAAAGCCTCCTTCACTCACGCCGCCAAACTTACCCTAGTAAAACTGACTATCCTACCGATCCTCGACTTCGGCGATGTCATCTACAAAATAGCTTCCAATACTCTACTCAGCAAACTGGATGCAGTTTATCACAGTGCCATTCGTTTTGTTACTAAAGCACCTTATACGACCCACCACTGCGACCTGTATGCCCTAGTCGGCTGGCCCTCGCTACATGTTCGTCGTCAGACCCACTGGCTCCAGGTCATCTACAAGGCTATGCTAGGTAAAGTGCCGCCTTATCTCAGTTCACTGGTCACGATGGCTACACCCACCCGCAGCACGCGCTCCAGCAGGTGTATCTCACTGATCATCCCTAAAGCCAAAACCTCATTTGGACGCCTTTCCTTCCAGTTCTCTGCTGCCTGCGACTGGAACGAATTGCAAAAATCTCTGAAGTTGGAGACTTTTATCTCCCTCAACAACTTTAAAAATCTGCTATCCGAGCAGCTAACCGATCGCTGCAGCTGTACATAGTCCATCTGTAAACTACCCACCCAATTTACCTACCTCACCCCCCATACTGCTTTTATTTATTTACTTTTCTGCTCTTTTGCACACCAGTATCTCTTCTTGCACATGATCATCTGATGATTTATCACTCCAGTGTTAATCTGCTAAATTGTAATTATTCGATTTATTGCCTACCTCATGCCTTTTGCACACATTGTATATAGATTCTCTTTTTTTTCTACCATGTTATTGACTTGTTTATTGTTTACTCCATGTGTAACTCTGTGTTGTCTGTTCACACTGCTATGCTTTATCTTGGCCAGGTCGCAGTTGCAAATGAGAACTTGTTCTCAACTAGCCTACCTGGTTAAATAAAGGTGAAATAAAAATAAAAATAAAAAACATGGTTATCAAAACACCACGCCAGGGTAAGCCTAAATGAAACACAGACCTTATTTTTAGTGTTTCTAAAAACCCCTATGGAAAAAATGAATGGTGGAAAAACGATTGGAACCATTTTCCTGTTTAACCGCCAGGTTTTATGGGTATTATGACTGTCACGTTCCTGACCTGTTTTCTCTTGTTTTGTATGTGTTTAGTTGGTCAGGACGTGAGCTGGGTGGGAATTCTATGTTGTGTGTCTAGTTTGTCTGTTTCTATGTCAGCCTAGTGTGGGTTCTCAATCAGAGGCAGATGGTAGTCGTTGTCTCTGATTGAGACTCATATATAGGAGGCTTGTTTTGTGTTGGGATTTTGTGGGTGTTTGTTTCCTGTCTCTGTGTTTGTTCTGCACCAGATAGGACTGTCTCGGTTTTCACGGTTTGTTATTTTGTTTGTTGTTTGTAGTGTTCACTTGTGCTTAATTAAACATGTTGAACACTAACCGCGCTGCACTTTGGTCCTCTCCTTCACCCCTGGAAGAAAACCTTTACAATGACACCTCCACTGTGGGGCTCCCAAAGAATACATTTCTCAAAGAATAAACTCAGTCAAACATTTCATCCACTATATATGTTACTGATATCATAGGGCGAGAATGCTCTCTAAAATGATGGATCTGTAGGAGCACACTCCACCTGGATACCATGACAACCCTCAAGTGATTGACACTTGACAGGTTAGTTCCCACAGCCTGGTGGGCAGAACCAGAGGGACACCTGGTTCAGAGGTTCAAGAGGCCCTACTCTGACTCTCTCCTAGCGATGCCAGGAATTCCCCTAGCTAATTACCTAGGGAAGCTAGACACTGAACACACAGGCTTTAAGGTTGATAGGGCAGGCTAAACAAACCACACTGGAGCTAAGTGGCTCTGTTCGTGTGTAGACCCATCTCTCTAAATATTAACATTTCTCTATCTAAATACATTGGGCACTGACATCAAATTACCTTAGCAATAGATTTTGTTGTTTTTGTTCAATGCATAACCTCTTGTTGATCCTATAGGCATACCACCCATGCCCTTACTGACGTAGGTCTCCATAACAAAGTAATCTTCATACAAAGAAAAGAGACAGAATGGACACAGTTAGGAAATCCACAAGATCCACATTCCATGATTTCAGTACACCTGAACAAAAATGTACATATCTAATGTTGCATAATGTAGAACCCAAATTCTGAGAGGGGGCTGTATTGGGGTTGGAGAGAGGCAGAGGTCAGGCTGAAGCAGATGGCCAGACACACTACAGCCGAGACCATTCCTCTTGGGACATACTGTATACTAGTGAATGTTAAATCTGCATTTCAGCCAGGAAGAAAACTAGCAAAAGATTTCTAGTTCTTTTACTCAGAATGGCTGAACAGATGCATTAGGAACAAACACACCCCACTTTGATTATCAAATCAAATGTATTTATAAAGCCCTTCTTACATCAACTGATATCTCAAAGTGCTGTACAGAAACCCAGCCTAAAACCCCAAACAGCAAGCAATGCCGGTGTAGAAGCACGGTGGCTAGGACAAACTCCCTAGAAAGGCCAGAACCTAGGAAGAAACCTAGAGAGGAACCAGGCTATGAGGGGTGGCCAGTCCTCTTCTGGCTGTACCGAATGGAGATTATGGCCAAGATGTTCAAATGTTCATAGATGACCAGCAGGGTCAAATGGTAATAATCACAGTGGTTGTCGAGGGTGCAACAGGTCAGCACCTCAGGAGTAAATGTCAGTTGGCTTTTCATAGCCGATCATTCAGAGTATCTCTACCGCTCCTGCTGTCTCTAGAGAGTTGAAAACAGCAGGTCTGGGACAAGTAGCACGTCCGGTGAACAGGTCAGGGTTCCATAGCCGCAGGCAGAACAGTTGAAACTGGAGCAGCAGCACGGCCAGGTGGACTGGGGACAGCAAGGAGTCATCAGGCCAGGTAGTCCTGAGGCATGGTCCTCGGGCTCAGGTCCTCAGAGAGAGAAATAAATAATTAGAGAGAGCATACTTAAATTCACACAGGACACCGGATAAGACAGGAGAAATACTCCAGATATAACAGACTGACCCTAGCCCCCCGACAGATAAACTACTGCAGCATAAATACTGGAGGCTGAGACAGGAGGGGTCGGGAGACACTGTGGCCCTGTCCGACAATACCCCCGGACAGGGCCAAACAGGCAGGATATAACCCCATCCACTTTGCCAAAGCACAGCCCACACACCACTAGGGGGATATCTTCAACCACCAACTTACTATCCTGAGACAAGGCCGAGTATAGCCCACAAAGATCTCCGCCACGGCACAACCCAAGGGGGCGCGCCAACCCAGACAGGAAGATCACGTCAGTGACTCAACCCACTCAAGTTACGCACCCCTCTTAGGGTCGGCATGGAAGAGCACCAGTAAGCCAGTGACTTAGCCCCTGTAATAGGGTTAGAGGCAGAGAATCCCAGTGGAGAGAGGAGAACCGGCCAGGGTTGACTAGCATTGCTACTGTATCTGTATCGGTAGATGGTGTATATACAAATTATTGTATTTTGGAATCACTCAATGCCAAAAAAATGACATAAAACCTATTGAAGCATATTGCATCATGTCTAATTCCTTCCTGGAACATACCCTGCAGTGAATTCTAAACAGTAGAGGTGTCATTCTTGTTTTGTAAATACATTTTACAAAAGAAAACATTGCGTAATGCTACCTGTTTAGTGTTTTTTAGGTCATTGTTTTATGAGTGACAAAGTGTGCTTGTTGGGTGGCAACCTTTGCTAGTGTTATGGAAGAATGAGTTGATTTGAGACATGTATGAAGTGTTTTGGTAGTTTTAGTGTATTTTGGATGTGAAATGAACTGCTGTGCCAAACTGAAAGATCGTTAGGAGAACTGTGTATAGAGTTTTTAGTGACCTAACTAAGTATTGAGAAATGGGTCCTAGCGATTGTAAAAAAAACCTGTAAGAGGTGAAAATAGAGCAAATTATTAGGGTGAGGCACATGGGCTACTAACAGTTTACTACACAACATACACTTAGTATTACTTTCTTAGCTACAGTATACATATCTCCCTTGCATATTACATCATTTATGCAGCAGCATACAAGACAGTTTTGGACTCACCTTGGCTTGTGATGTGCTCACTTAACATGAAGGTGGCGCGGCGGTTGACTCATCAAACTTTGTCATCAAAGTCTGTCATTGTCTGGATTTCTGGTGGGAACTCAGAGAAAACCGGCAGCCACTCCTTGAATAGCAGGCTACTGGTTGCTTTGCACTGCTTGCAGTTAGCCACTGACTCCTTCCAAATGACTCATTGTTCAATTTGCGATTTCCAACTTGTTGTGTAATCTTTATGTACAATGGCCGATGAGCACCGATATACGTTTTATCTATAATTTCTCTCCATTATTTCTCTTCATATGACAAGGATTAAAAAGGATTTGCAAGTAGATTGTCGACTTGATTCATGATGATGACTGCTAGCTAAGACTTTGAAAGTAAGTGTCACGAGAATTTTCAATCCCAATGATAAAACTATCAATCAATCAATAGCTTTGACCAATCCCCGAGGTTTGTAAGACCATGGGTTTAATAATAATTAGTCAAAGACTCAGCTTATGTAAAAGGCTAGTACAGTTTATTCAGAGAACATTCTAAAGTCCATTATACAAAGACATCCATTTTATAGCTGCGCACATACTTCCACACAAACAGTAGGTATCCTACGCACATACTTCCACACAAACAGTAGGTGAGTTTTATCTCTATACTTCTCACCACTGTGTATCACTGTCCAGCCGACAGTTCCATTCCCCCGAGATTAGGGAAACCATGAGAAGTACTCCCTATGCTCTCATCGGTTCCTCAGAGGCCTAGCCAGGTCGGTTCAAACACAGGTTTTATTGTTCTTCGGTATTTTCCTAGGCACCCATATACAAGTTCAAATCCTAAACTACGCCTTGCTCAGACAGTCTGTGTTTTTCCACTATACAGATACATTGTTTAACCTAATTCCGACAAACTACACACATCATCAGATTATAATTTTATGATTCTAATCAATTTCATACAGTTATAAGGTTTCAGAGTGGAATTATTTTATCATTATCTTTCAACATATACATTATTTTATCAGTAAGACGTTGACATGATCAGTGACATGATCAGTCCAATCAAAGCTACTATTGATGTAACGTGATTTGACTTCATTTTATCTGTGGCCAATGACCTCTAGAGCCTTATTGGATTGGCACTTCTAATAGAACTCTATGGCAGGACCCAAAGGGCTGACATTTTGGATGTCTTACTAAGGACATCAACTTTGCGATGACATAGTGTCAGAACACTGAGCCAATCACGGCGCAATGCTCCGATTCTTTTACTGGCTCGCCCCACAACCACGGAAAGCACTGAGCTAGGCTGAAACACCTGCCTTTTGAACAGGATAGATAATAGACAGTAGCAGAAGTGTGTGTGTGTGTGTGTGTGTGTGTGTGTGTGTGTGTGTGTGTGTGTGTGTGTGTGTGTGTGTGTGTGTGTGTGTGTGTGTGTGTGTGTGTGTGTGTGTGTGTGTGTGTGTGTGGAGTCAGTATGCATGTGTGTGCATGTTATGTGTGTAGGCCTACAGTAGTGTGTGTGTGTATTCCAGACTTGGTACCGCTTGCCTTGCGGTAGTGGAGAGAACAGCCTGTGGTTTGAGTGGCTGGAGTCTTTGACAATTTTATAAAATAAGTGAAACCATATATTGATTTGAGGTTTCCTCAAAAGGGTTTTAGGAATAAAAAGGTTTATTTTTTTACCGCATAAAATGTGATTAAAGAAAGCAGCGAAATAAAGCGACAACGGCACAAAATGTAGAATCCACAATTCCACGTTCTGCCTGGAAAAAGCTGCAGTTATTTTTCTGATCACAAGATGGAAGCACAGACCTGAAACCCAAACATTTGTCATTTCCAAATTGTTCCTTTGCCCCATAGGTTGTTATACTGTACCAATGGTGAGCAATAATTTTGTCTCGGGCCACATCGGGATTTCAAAATTCAGCATAGGGCCGCACATTTTTTTTTTTAAACATTCAGCGGAGGGACAAAAAAAATAAAAATACAAAACATAGTAGTTTATAAAGTGGTCAGTGGCATTTAACTGGAGAGGAACACGCACTTCTTTTGGTCCTAAAAACGAAGAAAATCGGCGCAAAATTGTAAGAGTAGACTCTCCCCAGCTGGAGAGGCTTACGGTATTATAATACAGCCTAGAACATTTACCGTTTAGAATGGTTCCAACTTGAAATTATCCTATAATCGGTATAAATACTTTTAAACTAATAAGCCTATCTATCTAATAATGTATATTATCGTGTTTATTCGGTTCCTTAGTTGTCTGTCAATGTTGTGCAGTGTTATAGCTATAGGAAACGCTTAAGGATGAATGATTTGCCGTTTATAATGCTTAGAATCCAACCGTTGGATAAAAAATGGCTGTAGATTTATGCTGCAAATCAACGCAAATTTAACCCTACTGGGGCAATGCAGCATCTGACTTGACGGTTGATAAGACTGAATGTCTCAATAATGTTTTAAATAAAAGCATTGTTTGAATAATGTTTTAATTAAAAGCATTGTTTGAATAATGTTTTAAATAAAAACATTGTTTGAATGTATTTATTTATTTGTTAGGGACAGACACCGTTATTCAAATATCTATGATTAACTCTACTGCCTAAAACTTATAGCCCAAAAAAACACCATCTAATAATATAAAGAAAGTCGTAGCAGTTTTAGTTAAAAGCCCATCTTTTATTTAAGCAGACTTTAACACCTCTACACTACCAGGGGTCGGGAGGGAGAACCCGGAGGGGGCGGATAGGTCAGGTAGGTTCTACCCGTCCTGTCTAACGCCTCCTGCGGCCTCCTCTCCTGCGACGTCGGGACACCCTGGGGCGGCGGCGCCTGCGGACAGGTCGTCTGGAGGATCTGCGTCTTCTGGGCATTGTGATTGATGGATAAGACTTGTAGACGGGCCGTGCTCCCTTTTATAGGGCTGGAGGGGGGCTGGAGTGATGTCATTATGGGATAAATGATGATGCAATTATTATTAATGACAGTTTAAATTTAGAAAACTTGTGAATTCTGTGACGTCATAGTAGCAATGGCAGTATGACGCAATAGTGATATTTTTATATGTTGCATATGTAAATCGTGATCTGTGTCTTGGCCAACCCAATGAACCCTGGTAGAAAAAAAGGTCTTTACTAAATGGTTATTTGGAATGTTGTAGGAGGGGATCCTACCGCAGCATAGAGTGCTTAGCATGTTATAATACAGATATGCTACCTTACTACATACAGTAAAACATCTTCCATAGGTTATGCCAAACTAGAACAGAGGATTTAAGGAAATTCTCTGTTTAATGTCCTCTACTATTAACATTGACATGTCTGGCATATAATCAATTAGAAAGTGAAACTACTGAAAATGTTTATTACAAGAAACCTCTCAACTACTGAGTAGGCTCTCTCATTAAATCTCTTATCCATTTGATACTGTATATCAGCGGTCAGTTGAATCAGCTTCTTTCAGCTAAACTGTTCAGAAAGTCTGTGTAACTACACTCTTAGAAAAAAAGGTGTTATCTAGAACCTAAAAGGGTCCTTTGGCTGTTCCCATGGGTGAACCCTTTTAAGTTCCCTTTCTGGTTCCATGTAGAACCCTTTTGATTCCAAGTAGAACCATTTTGGGTTCCATGTAGAACCCTTTCCACAGAGGGCTCTTCATGGAATTCAAAAGGATTCTACCTGGAACCAAAAAGGGTTTTACCTGGAACCAAAAAGGGTTCTTCTATGGGGACAGCTGAAGAACCCTTTTTCTTGAGTGTACTGAAACTAACCTCTCAGAGTCAGATTGTTGTGATGTCTTTGTAATTCCAATGTGACACAATATAGTACCAAAGTATAAGTCATAATACCCATAAAACCTAGAGGTCAAACAGGGAAATGGTTCCAATAGTTTTCACACCATTAATTTTTCCCATCGGGGATTTTAGAAATGCTTAAAATAAGGGCTATGCTTCGTGTATGCTTATACTGTGGGGACGTTTTGTTAACTGTCTAAATCTCTCTAGGACAAGGTGACTGTTATCAATATATTCACCTGTATTTTCCCCCCAAAAATGAAATGCTAATTAGCTGCTAATGTGGCTATCATAAAGAACTAGAAATACCATAATGATCTGGACGAGACTGCAGAATCAAATCAAACTTTATTTGTCACATGCGCCGAAGTGTAGACCTTACCGTGAAATGCTTACTTACAAGCCCTTCACCAACAGTGCAGTTCAAGAAGAGTTAAAAAAAGATTTACCAAATAAACGAAAGTAAAAAATAATAAAAGTAACATAATGTAATCCAGTGGCCATTTGATTAATTGTTCAGCAGTCTTATGGCTTGGGAGGGCCTTTAGGTCCTAGACTTGGCGCTCCAGTACCGCTTTTTCCACATTTTGTTACGTTACAACCTTATTCTAAAACGAATTCAATTGTTTTTTCTCCCCTCAGCAATCTACACATAATACCCCATAATGACAAAGCAAAAACTGGTAAAAAATTTTTTTGATCACATTTACATTTACTCAGTACTTTGTTGAAGCACTTTTGGCAGCGATTACAGCCTTGAGTCTTCTTGGGTATGACGCTTCAAGCTTGGCACACCTGTATATGGGAGGTTTCTCCCATTTTTGGGAGATCTGTCAGGTTGGCTGGGGAGCGTCGCTGCACCGCTATTTTCAGGTCTCTCCAGAGATGTTCCATCGGGTTCAAGTCCATGCTCTGGCTGGGCCACTCAAGGACATTCAGAGATTTTTCCCAAAGCCACTCCTGCATTGTCTTGGCTGTGTCCTTAGGGTCATTGTCCTGTTGGAAGGTGAACCTTCACCCCAGTCTGAGGTCCTGAGCACTCTGGAGCAGGTTTTCATCAAGGATATATCTGTACTTTGCTCCGTTCTCCTTTCCCTCGATTCTGACTAGTCTCCCAGTCTCTGCAGCTGAAAAACATCCCCACAGCATGATGCTGCCACCACCATGCATCACCATAGGGATGGTGCCAGGTTTCTTCCAGACGTGACGCTTGGCATTCAGGCCAAAGAGTTCAATCTTGGTTTCATCAGACCAATGAATCTTGTTTCTCATGGTCTGAGAGTCCTTTAGGTGCCTTTTTGCAAATTCCAAGCAGGCTGTAATGTGCCTTTTACTGAGGGGCTTCCATCTGCCCACTTTACCATAAAGGCCTGATTGGTGGAGTGCTGCAGAGATGGTTGTCTTTCTGCAAGGTTCTCCCATCTCCACAGAGGAACTCTGGAGCTCTGTCAGAGCGACCATCGGGTTCTGGGTCAACTTCCTGACCAAGGCCCTTCTCCCCCGATTGCTCAGTTTAGCCGGGCAGCCAGCTCTAGGAAGAGTCTTGGTGGTTCCAAACTTCTTCCATTTAAAAATGATGGAGGCCACTGTGTACTTGGGGACCTTCAATGCTGTACCCTTCGCCAGATCTGTGCCTCGACAAAATCCTGTCTCGGAGCTCTACAGACAATTCCTTCAACCTCATGGCTTGGTTTTTGCTCTGACATGCACTGTCAACTGTGGGACCTTATGTTGACAGGTGTGTACCTTTCCAAATCATGTCCAGTCAATTGAATTTACCACAGGTGGACTCCAATCAAGTTGTAGAAACATCTCAAGGACGATCAATCGAAACAGGATATACCTGAGCTCAATTTCAAGTCTCATAGCAAAGGGTCTGAATACTTATGTAAATCTGGAATTTCAGTTTTTATTTTGTATAAATTAGCAAACATTTCTAAAAAACTGTTTTTTACTAGTTTTTGCTTTGTCATTATGTGGTATTGTGTGTAGATTGATGAGGGAGTCATGTAATCCACTTTAAAATAAGGTTGTAACGTAACAAAATGTGGAAAAAGTCAAGAGGTCTGAATTCTTTCTGAATGCACTGTACATCCCAATCCAAGATGGCGTAGCAGTCGGGCGTGTGTTTGTCTTGTCCCGTGTAAATAGTCCTCGTATTTTTCGTATACATTTCGTATATATTTTAATTTCACTTTCCATCTAGGAACTGAATATACATTCCGCCTCACCCAATGTGGTACGGACCTGCTATTTTTTATACTTTAGAACCGTAACCCCAATCAGAAGCTAGCCAGATAACTAGCTACTAGCTAGTAGTCAGTTAGCCACTGCTGCGGTCTTCACCCTTAACTCGGACACAGCCAGCTTCAGCTCGGGCCAATACCTGCCAGTCTGCAAGCACGATATCAACCCAGAGCATATAGGACTGCTTTTTCTCTACCACATCACCGGATTCCTGACGCAAGCTCTGGACAATTACACCGTATCATCACAGCTAGCTAGCTGCAACCGAGTGGCTACTACTGGCTAACACCTCTGTCCCGAAGCAAGCACCAGTTAGCCTTGAGCTAGCCTCGAGCTAGGCCCATCTGCCGGCTAGCCGAAGAGGTCTACCAGCGAATTCTTGGGCTACAATACCTCTTTTGCCAATTGGACTGGACCTTTTTTTGCCGACACAGAGCCCTGCCAATCCATCACAACTGGTCTAAATCAGCTACAAGCTAATTTAGCCATTTTTTGCCGCTGCTAGCAGCTTTTACCTTCTGCACAGACACCAGCCCTGTTATTAGCCTGGATATTACTCACCAATTTACCAGCATCGGACTGTCTCTCGACAACAACGCCGGATTCCTGCCGTAATCCCTGAGCCACTACTTCTGATCCTCACAGCTAGCTTGCAGCTAGCGCAGCTAGCGCCACTGCCACGAAGCTAGCACCAGTTAGCAAACACAATTCTACAATTCACAACC
Organism: Salvelinus alpinus; assembly: GCF_045679555.1. Taxonomy (NCBI): domain Eukaryota; kingdom Metazoa; phylum Chordata; class Actinopteri; order Salmoniformes; family Salmonidae; genus Salvelinus; species Salvelinus alpinus. The sequence continues at coordinate 15,665,079 of NC_092090.1, forward strand.
TCTCTTTCGCCATCGCCATCCGGCTTGGATTCTCTGTCGACACGACCACGTCTGAGCAGACCCCCTCCGTCTGAGCAGACCACCCCCCGGGCTACTAACTTTAAACGCCGCGTGCTAGCTTAGTGGAGGCCTCCCTGCTCCATCTACGGCTGCCCCCTGGACACTATGATCACTTGGCTACATAGCTGATGCCTGCTTGACTGTCCATTAATTCACGGTACTCCATTCTGTTTATTTGTGTTTTATCTGTCGGCTCTGTGCTTTAACTCAGGATCTGTGTGTAGTTAATCCGACCCTCTCTGCCTAGTTGTCGCCATTTTTACCTGTTGTTGCTGTGTTAGACTAGCACCCTGTTATTGCTGCTGTTATCTTACCTGTTGTTTTAGCTAGCTCTCCCAATCAAGACCTGCAATCACTTTATGCCTTATTGTATGTCTCTCTCAAATATCAATATGCCTTGCATACTGTTGTTCAGGCTAGTTATCATTATCATTGTTTTGGTTTGCAATGGACCCCGTAGTTCCACTCTCCGTACCTCTGATACCTCCTTTGTCCCACCCCCCACACATGCGGTGACCTCACCCATTGAGACCAGCATGTCCAGAGATACAACCTCTCTTATCATCACCCAGTGCCTGGGCTTGCCTCCGCTGTCCCCGTGCCCCACCATACCCCTGTCTGCACATTATGCCCAGAATCTATTCTACCACGCCCATAAATCTGCTCCTTTTATTCTTTGTCCCCAACGCTCTAGGCGACCAGTTTTGATAGCCTTTAGCCGCACCCTCATCCTACTACTCCTCTGTTCCTCGGGTGATGTGGAGGTAAACCCAGGCCCTGCATGTCCCCAGTCACCCTCATTTGTTGACTTCTGTGATCGAAAAAGCCTTGGCCTCATGCATGTCAACATCAGAAGCCTCCTCCCTAAGTTTGCCTTACTCACCGCTTTAGCACACTCTGCCAACCCTGATGTCCTTGCCGTGTCCGAATCCTGGCTTAGGAAGGCCACCAAAAATTCTGGGATTTCCATACCCAACTATAACACTTTCCGTCAAGATAGAACTGCCAAAGGGGGAGGAGTTGCAATCTACTGCAGAGATAGCCTGCAAAGTTCTGTCATACTTTCCAGGTCTATGCCCAAACAGTTCGAACTTCTAATTTTAAAAATTAATCTCTCCAGAAATAAGTCTCTCACTGTTGCCGCCTGCTACCGACCCCCCTCAGCTCCCAGCTGTGCCCTGGACACCATCTGTGAATTGATCGCTCCCCATCTAGCTTCAGAGTTTGTTCTGTTAGGTGACCTAAACTGGGATATGCTTAACACCCCGGCAGTCCTACAATCCAAGCTTGATGCCCTCAATCTCACACAAATCATCAAGGAACCCACCAGGTACAACCCTAAATCCGTAAACATGGGCACCCTAATAGACATTATCCTGACCAACCTGCCCTCCAAATACACCTCTGCTGTCTTCAATCAAGATCTCAGCGATCACTGCCTCATTGCCTGTATCCGCCACGGGTCCGCGGTCAAACGACCACCCCTCATCACTGTCAAACGCTCCCTAAAACACTTCTGCGAGCAGGCCTTTCTAATCGACCTGGCCCGGGTACCCTGGAAGGATATTGACCTCATCCCGTCAGTTGAGGATGCCTGGTCATTCTTTAAAAGTTACTTCCTCACCATATTAGACAAGCATGCTCCGTTCAAAAAATGCAGAACCAAGAACAGATATAGCCCTTGGTTCACTCCAGACCTGACTGCCCTCGACCAGCACAAAAACATCCTGTGGCGAACTGCAATAGCATCGAAGAGCCCCCGCGATATGCAACTGTTCAGGGAAGTCAGGAACCAATACACGCAGTCAGTCAGGAAAGCAAAGGCCAGCTTTTTCAAGCAGAAATTTGCATCCTGTAGCTCTAACTCCAAAAAGTTCTGGGATACTGTAAAGTCCATGGAAAACAAGAGCACCTCCTCCCAGCTGCCCACTGCACTGAGGCTAGGTAACACGGTCACCACTGATAAGTCCGTGATAATCGAAAACTTCAACAAACATTTCTCAATGGCTGGCCATGCTTTCCTCCTGGCGACTCCAACCTTGGCCAACAGCCCCGCCCCCCCCGCTGCTACTCGCCCAAGCCTCCCCAGCTTCTCCTTTACCCATATCCAGATAGCAGATGTTCTGAAAGAGCTGGAAAACCTGGACCCATACAAATCAGCTGGGCTTGACAATCTGGACCCCCTATTTCTGAAACTGTCCGCCGCCATTGTCGCACCCCCTATTACCAGCCTGTTCAACCTCTCCTTCGTATCATCTGAGATCCCCAAGGATTGGAAAGCTGCCGCGGTCATCCCCCTCTTCAAAGGGGGAGACACCCTGGACCCAAACTGTTACAGACCTATATCCATCCTGCCCTGCCTATCTAAGGTCTTCGAAAGCCAAGTCAACAAACAGATCACTGACCATCTCGAATCCCACCGTACCTTCTCCGCTGTGCAATCCGGTTTCCGAGCCGGTCACGGGTGCACCTCAGCCACGCTCAAGGTACTAAACGATATCATAACCGCCATCGATAAAAGACATTACTGTGCAGCCGTCTTCATCGACCTGGCCAAGGCTTTCGACTCTGTCAATCACCATATTCTTATCGGCAGACTCAGTAGCCTCGGTTTTTCTAATGACTGCCTTGCCTGGTTCACCAACTACTTTGCAGACAGAGTTCAGTGTGTCAAATCGGAGGGCATGTTGTCCGGTCCTCTGGCAGTCTCTATGGGGGTACCACAGGGTTCAATTCTCGGGCCGACTCTTTTCTCTGTATACATCAATGATGTTGCTCTTGCTGCGGGCGATTCCCTGATCCACCTCTACGCAGACGACACCATTCTATATACTTCCGGCCCTTCCTTGGACACTGTGCTATCTAACCTCCAAACGAGCTTCAATGCCATACAACACTCCTTCCGTGGCCTCCAACTGCTCTTAAACGCTAGTAAAACCAAATGCATGCTTTTCAACCGTTCGCTGCCTGCACCCGCACGCCCGACTAGCATCACCACCCTGGACGGTTCCGACCTAGAATATGTGGACATCTATAAGTACCTAGGTGTCTGGCTAGACTGCAAACTCACCTTCCAGACTCATATCAAACATCTCCAATCCAAAATCAAATCAAGAATCGGCTTTCTATTCCGCAACAAAGCCTCCTTCACTCACGCCGCCAAACTTACCCTAGTAAAACTGACTATCCTACCGATCCTCGACTTCGGCGATGTCATCTACAAAATAGCTTCCAATACTCTACTCAGCAAACTGGATGCAGTTTATCACAGTGCCATTCGTTTTGTTACTAAAGCACCTTATACGACCCACCACTGCGACCTGTATGCCCTAGTCGGCTGGCCCTCGCTACATGTTCGTCGTCAGACCCACTGGCTCCAGGTCATCTACAAGGCTATGCTAGGTAAAGTGCCACCTTATCTCAGTTCACTGGTCACGATGGCTACACCCACCCGCAGCACGCGCTCCAGCAGGTGTATCTCACTGATCATCCCTAAAGCCAAAACCTCATTTGGACGCCTTTCCTTCCAGTTCTCTGCTGCCTGCGACTGGAACGAATTGCAAAAATCTCTGAAGTTGGAGACTTTTATCTCCCTCAACAACTTTAAAAATCTGCTATCCGAGCAGCTAACCGATCGCTGCAGCTGTACATAGTCCATCTGTAAACTACCCACCCAATTTACCTACCTCACCCCCCATACTGCTTTTATTTATTTACTTTTCTGCTCTTTTGCACACCAGTATCTCTTCTTGCACATGATCATCTGATGATTTATCACTCCAGTGTTAATCTGCTAAATTGTAATTATTCGATTTATTGCCTACCTCATGCCTTTTGCACACATTGTATATAGATTCTCTTTTTTTTCTACCATGTTATTGACTTGTTTATTGTTTACTCCATGTGTAACTCTGTGTTGTCTGTTCACACTGCTATGCTTTATCTTGGCCAGGTCGCAGTTGCAAATGAGAACTTGTTCTCAACTAGCCTACCTGGTTAAATAAAGGTGAAATAAAAATAAAAATAAAAAACATGGTTATCAAAACACCACGCCAGGGTAAGCCTAAATGAAACACAGACCTTATTTTTAGTGTTTCTAAAAACCCCTATGGAAAAAATGAATGGTGGAAAAACGATTGGAACCATTTTCCTGTTTAACCGCCAGGTTTTATGGGTATTATGACTGTCACGTTCCTGACCTGTTTTCTCTTGTTTTGTATGTGTTTAGTTGGTCAGGACGTGAGCTGGGTGGGAATTCTATGTTGTGTGTCTAGTTTGTCTGTTTCTATGTCAGCCTAGTGTGGGTTCTCAATCAGAGGCAGATGGTAGTCGTTGTCTCTGACTGAGACTCATATATAGGAGGCTTGTTTTGTGTTGGGATTTTGTGGGTGTTTGTTTCCTGTCTCTGTGTTTGTTCTGCACCAGATAGGACTGTCTCGGTTTTCACGGTTTGTTATTTTGTTTGTTGTTTGTAGTGTTCACTTGTGCTTAATTAAACATGTTGAACACTAACCGCGCTGCACTTTGGTCCTCTCCTTCACCCCTGGAAGAAAACCTTTACAATGACACCTCCACTGTGGGGCTCCCAAAGAATACATTTCTCAAAGAATAAACTCAGTCAAACATTTCATCCACTATATATGTTACTGATATCATAGGGCGAGAATGCTCTCTAAAATGATGGATCTGTAGGAGCACACTCCACCTGGATACCATGACAACCCTCAAGTGATTGACACTTGACAGGTTAGTTCCCACAGCCTGGTGGGCGGAACCAGAGGGACACCTGGTTCAGAGGTTCAAGAGGCCCTACTCTGACTCTCTCCTAGCGATGCCAGGAATTCCCCTAGCTAATTACCTAGGGAAGCTAGACACTGAACACACAGGCTTTAAGGTTGATAGGGCAGGCTAAACAAACCACACTGGAGCTAAGTGGCTCTGTTCGTGTGTAGACCCATCTCTCTAAATATTAACATTTCTCTATCTAAATACATTGGGCACTGACATCAAATTACCTTAGCAATAGATTTTGTTGTTTTTGTTCAATGCATAACCTCTTGTTGATCCTATAGGCATACCACCCATGCCCTTACTGACGTAGGTCTCCATAACAAAGTAATCTTCATACAAAGAAAAGAGACAGAATGGACACAGTTAGGAAATCCACAAGATCCACATTCCATGATTTCAGTACACCTGAACAAAAATGTACATATCTAATGTTGCATAATGTAGAACCCAAATTCTGAGAGGGGGCTGTATTGGGGTTGGAGAGAGGCAGAGGTCAGGCTGAAGCAGATGGCCAGACACACTACAGCCGAGACCATTCCTCTTGGGACATACTGTATACTAGTGAATGTTAAATCTGCATTTCAGCCAGGAAGAAAACTAGCAAAAGATTTCTAGTTCTTTTACTCAGAATGGCTGAACAGATGCATTAGGAACAAACACACCCCACTTTGATTATCAAATCAAATGTATTTATAAAGCCCTTCTTACATCAACTGATATCTCAAAGTGCTGTACAGAAACCCAGCCTAAAACCCCAAACAGCAAGCAATGCCGGTGTAGAAGCACGGTGGCTAGGACAAACTCCCTAGAAAGGCCAGAACCTAGGAAGAAACCTAGAGAGGAACCAGGCTATGAGGGGTGGCCAGTCCTCTTCTGGCTGTACCGAATGGAGATTATGGCCAAGATGTTCAAATGTTCATAGATGACCAGCAGGGTCAAATGGTAATAATCACAGTGGTTGTCGAGGGTGCAACAGGTCAGCACCTCAGGAGTAAATGTCAGTTGGCTTTTCATAGCCGATCATTCAGAGTATCTCTACCGCTCCTGCTGTCTCTAGAGAGTTGAAAACAGCAGGTCTGGGACAAGTAGCACGTCCGGTGAACAGGTCAGGGTTCCATAGCCGCAGGCAGAACAGTTGAAACTGGAGCAGCAGCACGGCCAGGTGGACTGGGGACAGCAAGGAGTCATCAGGCCAGGTAGTCCTGAGGCATGGTCCTCGGGCTCAGGTCCTCAGAGAGAGAAATAAATAATTAGAGAGAGCATACTTAAATTCACACAGGACACCGGATAAGACAGGAGAAATACTCCAGATATAACAGACTGACCCTAGCCCCCCGACAGATAAACTACTGCAGCATAAATACTGGAGGCTGAGACAGGAGGGGTCGGGAGACACTGTGGCCCTGTCCGACAATACCCCCGGACAGGGCCAAACAGGCAGGATATAACCCCATCCACTTTGCCAAAGCACAGCCCACACACCACTAGGGGGATATCTTCAACCACCAACTTACCATCCTGAGACAAGACCGAGTATAGCCCACAAAGATCTCCGCCACGGCACAACCCAAGGGGGCGCGCCAACCCAGACAGGACGATCACGTCAGTGACTCAACCCACTCAAGTTACGCACCCCTCTTAGGGTCGGCATGGAAGAGCACCAGTAAGCCAGTGACTTAGCCCCTGTAATAGGGTTAGAGGCAGAGAATCCCAGTGGAGAGAGGAGAACCGGCCAGGGTTGACTAGCATTGCTACTGTATCTGTATCGGTAGATGGTGTATATACAAATTATTGTATTTTGGAATCACTCAATGCCAAAAAAATGACATAAAACCTATTGAAGCATATTGCATCATGTCTAATTCCTTCCTGGAACATACCCTGCAGTGAATTCTAAACAGTAGAGGTGTCATTCTTGTTTTGTAAATACATTTTACAAAAGAAAACATTGCGTAATGCTACCTGTTTAGTGTTTTTTAGGTCATTGTTTTATGAGTGACAAAGTGTGCTTGTTGGGTGGCAACCTTTGCTAGTGTTATGGAAGAATGAGTTGATTTGAGACATGTATGAAGTGTTTTGGTAGTTTTAGTGCATTTTGGATGTGAAATGAACTGCTGTGCCAGGCTGAAAGATCGTTAGGAGAACTGTGTATAGAGCTTTTAGTGACCTAACTAAGTATTGAGAAATGGGTCCTAGCGATTGTAAAAAAAACCTGTAAGAGGTGAAAATAGAGCAAATTATTAGGGTGAGGCACATGGGCTACTAACAGTTTACTACACAACATACACTTAGTATTACTTTCTTAGCTACAGTATACATATCTCCCTTGCATATTACATCATTTATGCAGCAGCATACAAGACAGTTTTGGACTCACCTTGGCTTGTGATGTGCTCACTTAACATGAAGGTGGCGCGGCGGTTGAGTCATCAAACTTTGTCATCAAAGTCTGTCATTGTCTGGATTTCTGGTGGGAACTCAGAGAAAACAGCCAGCCACTCCATTGAATAGCAGGCTACTGGTTGCTTTGCACTGCTTGCAGTTAGCCACTGACTCCTTCCAAATGACTCATTGTTCAATTTGCGATTTCCAACTTGTTGTGTAATCTTTATGTACAATGGCCGATGAGCACCGATATACGTTTTATCTATAATTTCTCTCCATTATTTCTCTTCATATGACAAGGATTAAAAAGGATTTGCAAGTAGATTGTCGACTTGATTCATGATGATGACTGCTAGCTAAGACTTTGAAAGTAAGTGTCACGAGAATTTTCAATCCCAATGATAAACCTATCAATCAATCAATAGCTTTGACCAATCCCCGAGGTTTGTAAGACCATGGGTTTAATAATAATTAGTCAAAGACTCAGCTTATGTAAAAGGCTAGTACAGTTTATTCAGAGAACATTCTAAAGTCCATTATACAAAGACATCCATTTTATAGCTGCGCACATACTTCCACACAAACAGTAGGTATCCTACGCACATACTTCCACACAAACAGTAGGTGAGTTTTATCTCTATACTTCTCACCACTGTGTATCACTGTCCAGCCGACAGTTCCATTCCCCCGAGATTAGGGAAACCATGAGAAGTACTCCCTATGCTCTCATCGGTTCCTCAGAGGCCTAGCCAGGTCGGTTCAAACACAGGTTTTATTGTTCTTCGGTATTTTCCTAGGCACCCATATACAAGTTCAAATCCTAAACTACGCCTTGCTCAGACAGTCTGTGTTTTTCCACTATACAGATACATTGTTTAACCTAATTCCGACAAACTACACACATCATCAGATTATAATTTTATGATTCTAATCAATTTCATACAGTTATAAGGTTTCAGAGTGGAATTATTTTATCATTATCTTTCAACATATACATTATTTTATCAGTAAGACGTTGACATGATCAGTGACATGATCAGTCCAATCAAAGCTACTATTGATGTAACGTGATTTGACTTCATTTTATCTGTGGCCAATGACCTCTAGAGCCTTATTGGATTGGCACTTCTAATAGAACTCTATGGCAGGACCCAAAGGGCTGACATTTTGGATGTCTTACTAAGGACATAAACTTTGCGATGACATAGTGTCAGAACACTGAGCCAATCACGGCGCAATGCTCCGATTTTTTACTGGCTCGCCCCACAACCACGGAAAGCACTGAGCTAGGCTGAAACACCTGCCTTTTGAACAGGATAGATAATAGACAGTAGCAGAAGTGTGTGTGTGTGTGTGTGTGTGTGTGTGTGTGTGTGTGTGTGTGTGTGTGTGTGTGTGTGTGTGTGTGTGTGTGTGTGTGTGTGTGTGTGTGTGGAGTCAGTATGCATGTGTGTGCATGTTATGTGTGTAGGCCTACAGTAGTGTGTGTGTGTATTCCAGACTTGGTACCGCTTGCCTTGCGGTAGTGGAGAGAACAGCCTGTGGTTTGAGTGGCTGGAGTCTTTGACAATTTTATAAAATAAGTGAAACCATATATTGATTTGAGGTTTCCTCAAAAGGGTTTTAGGAATAAAAAGGTTTATTTTTTTACCGCATAAAATGTGATTAAAGAAAGCAGCGAAATAAAGCGACAACGGCACAAAATGTAGAATCCACAATTCCACGTTCTGCCTGGAAAAAGCTGCAGTTATTTTTCTGATCACAAGATGGAAGCACAGACCTGAAACCCAACCATTTGTCATTTCCAAATTGTTCCTTTGCCCCATAGGTTGTTATACTGTACCCATGGTGAGCAATAATTTTGTCTCGGGCCACATCGGGATTTCAAAATTCAGCATAGGGCCGCACATTTTTTTTTTAAACATTCAGCGGAGGGACAAAAAAAATAAAAATACAAAAACATAGTAGTTTATAAAGTGGTCAGTGGCATTTAACTGGAGAGGAACACGCACTTCTTTTGGTCCTAAAAACGAAGAAAATCGGCGCAAAATTGTAAGAGTAGACTCTCCCCCAGCTGGAGAGGCTTACGGTATTATAATACAGCCTAGAACATTTACCGTTTAGAATGGTTCCATCTTGAAATTATCCTATAATCGGTATAAATACTTTTAAACTAATAAGCCGATATATCTATCTAATAATGTATATTATCGTGTTTATTCGGTTCCTTAGTTGTCTGTCAATGTTGTGCAATGTTATAGCTATAGGAAACGCTTAAGGATGAATGATTTGCCGTTTATAATGCTTAGAATCCAACCGTTGGATAAAAAATGGCTGTAGATTTATGCTGCAAATCAACGCAAATTTAACCCTACTGGGGCAATGCATCATCTGACTTGACGGTTGATAAGACTGAATGTCTCAATAATGTTTTAAATAAAAGCATTGTTTGAATAATGTTTTAAATAAAAGCATTGTTTGAATAATGTTTTAAATAAAAGCATTGTTTGAATAATGTTTTAAATTAAAACATTGTTTGAATGTATTTATTTATTTGTTAGGGACAGACACCGTTATTCAAATATCTATGATTAACTCTACTGCCTAAAACTTATAGCCCAAAAAAACACCATCTAATAATATAAAGAAAGTCGTAGCAGTTTTAGTTAAAAGCCCATCTTTTATTTAAGCAGACTTTAACACCTCTACACTACCAGGGGTCGGGAGGGAGAACCCGGAGGGGGCGGATAGGTCAGGTAGGTTCTACCCGTCCTGTCTAACGCCTCCTGCGGCCTCCTCTCCTGCGACGTCGGGACACCCTGGGGCGGCGGCGCCTGCGGACAGGTCGTCTGGAGGATCTGCGTCTTCTGGGCATTGTGATTGATGGATAAGACTTGTAGACGGGCCGTGCTCCCTTTTATAGGGCTGGAGGGGGGCTGGAGTGATGTCATTATGGGATAAATGATGATGCAATTATTATTAATGACAGTTTAAATTTAGAAAACTTGTGAATTCTGTGACGTCATAGTAGCAGTGGCAGTATGACGCAATAGTGATATTTTTATATGTTGCATATGTAAATCGTGATCTGTGTCTTTGGCCAACTCAATGAACCCTGGTAGAAAAAAAGGTCTTTACTAAATGGTTATTTGGAATGTTGTAGGAGGGGATCCTACCGCAGCATAGAGTGCTTAGCATGTTATAATACAGATATGCTACCTTACTACATACAGTAAAACATCTTCCATAGGTTATGCCAAACTAGAACAGAGGATTTAAGGAAATTCTCTGTTTAATGTCCTCTACTATTAACATTGACATGTCTGGCATATAATCAATTAGAAAGTGAAACTACTGAAAATGTTTATTACAAGCAACCTCTCAACTACTGAGTAGGCTCTCTCATTAAATCTCTTATCCATTTGATACTGTATATCAGCGGTCAGTTGAATCAGCTTCTTTCAGCTAAACTGTTCAGAAAGTCTGTGTAACTACACTCTTAGAAAAAAAGGTGTTATCTAGAACCTAAAAGGGTCCTTTGGCTGTTCCCATGGGTGAACCCTTTTAAGTTCCCTTTCTGGTTCCATGTAGAACCCTTTCCACAGAGGGCTCTTCATGGAATTCAAAAGGATTCTACCTGGAACCAAAAAGGGTTTTACCTGGAACCAAAAAGGGTTCTTCTATGGGGACAGCTGAAGAACCCTTTTTCTTGAGTGTACTGAAACTAACCTCTCAGAGTCAGATTGTTGTGATGTCTTTGTAATTACAATGTGACACAGAGGTCAAACAGGGAAATGGTTCCAATAGTTTTCACACCATTAATTTTTCCCATCTGGGATTTTAGAAATGCTTAAAATAAGGGCTATGCTTCGTGTATGCTTATACTGTGGGGACGTTTTGTTAACTGTCTAAATCTCTCTAGGACAAGGTGACTGTTATCAATATATTCACCTGTATTTTCCCCCCAAAAATGAAATGCTAATTAGCTGCTAATGTGGCTATCATAAAGAACTAGAAATACCATAATGATCTGGACGAGACTGCAGAATCAAATCAAACTTTATTTGTCACATGCGCCGAAGTGTAGACCTTACCGTGAAATGCTTACTTACAAGCCCTTCACCAACAGTGCAGTTCAAGAAGAGTTAAAAAAAAGATTTACCAAATAAACGAAAGTAAAAAATAATAAAAGTAACACAATGTAATCCAGTGGCCATTTGATTAATTGTTCAGCAGTCTTATGGCTTGGGAGGGCCTTTAGGTCCTAGACTTGGCACTCCAGTACCGCTTTTTCCACATTTTGTTACGTTACAACCTTATTCTAAAACGAATTCAATAGTTTTTTCTCCCCTCAGCAATCTACACATAATACCCCATAATGACAAAGCAAAAACTGGTAAAACATTTTTTTGATCACATTTACATTTACTCAGTACTTTGTTGAAGCACCTTTGGCAGCGATTACAGCCTTGAGTCTTCTTGGGTATGACGCTTCAAGCTTGGCACACCTGTATATGGGAGGTTTCTCCCATTTTTCTCTGCAGATCCTCTCAAGATCTGTCAGGTTGGCTGGGGAGCGTCGCTGCACAGCTATTTTCAGGTCTCTCCAGAGATGTTCCATCGGGTTCAAGTCCATGCTCTGGCTGGGCCACTCAAGGACATTCAGAGATTTTTCCCAAAGCCACTCCTGCATTGTCTTGGCTGTGTCCTTAGGGTCATTGTCCTGTTGGAAGGTGAACCTTCACCCCAGTCTGAGGTCCTGAGCACTCTGGAGCAGGTTTTCATCAAGGATATATCTGTACTTTGCTCCGTTCTCCTTTCCCTCGATTCTGACTAGTCTCACAGTCTCTGCAGCTGAAAAACATCCCCACAGCATGATGCTGCCACCACCATGCATCACCATAGGGATGGTGCCAGGTTTCCTCCAGACGTGACACTTGGCATTCAGGCCAAAGAGTTCAATCTTGGTTTCATCAGACCAATGAATCTTGTTTCTCATGGTCTGAGAGTCCTTTAGGTGCCTTTTGGCAAACTCCAAGCAGGTTGTAATGTGCCTTTTACTGAGGGGCTTCCGTCTGCCCACTTTACCATAAAGGCCTGATTGGTGGAGTGCTGCAGAGATGGTTGTCTTTCTGCAAGGTTCTCCCATCTCCACAGAGGAACTCTGGAGCTCTGTCAGAGCGACCATCGGGTTCTGGGTCAACTTCCTGACCATGGCCCTTCTCCCCCGATTGCTCAGTTTAGCCGGGCAGCCAGCTCTAGGAAGAGTCTTGGTGGTTCCAAACTTCTTCCATTTAAAAATGATGGAGGCCACTGTGTACTTGGGGACCTTCAATGCTGTACCCTTCGCCAGATCTGTGCCTCGACAAAATCCTGTCTCGGAGCTCTACAGACAATTCCTTCAACCTCATGGCTTGGTTTTTGCTCTGACATGCACTGTCAACTGTGGGACCTTATGTTGACAGATGTGTACCTTTCCAAATCATGTCCAGTCAATTGAATTTACCACAGGTGGACTCCAATCAAGTTGTAGAAACATCTCAAGGACGATCAATCGAAACAGGATATACCTGAGCTCAATTTCAAGTCTCATAGCAAAGGGTCTGAATACTTATGTAAATCTGGAATTTCAGTTTTTATTTTGTATAAATTAGCAAACATTTCTAAGAAACTGTTTTTTACTAGTTTTTGCTTTGTCATGATGTGGTATTGTGTGTAAATTGATGAGGGAGTGATGTAATCCACTTTAAAATAAGGTTGTAACGTAACAAAATGTGGAAAAAGTCAAGAGGTCTGAATTCTTCCTGAATGCACTGTACATGGTTATCAAAACACCACGCCAGGGTAAGCCTAAATGAAACAAAGACCTTATTTTTAGTGTTTCTAAAAACCCCTATGGAAAAAATGAATGGTGGAAAAACGATTGGAACCATTTTCCTGTTTAACCGCTAGGTTTTATGGGTATTATGACACCTCCACTGTGGGGCTCCCAAAGAATACATTTCTCAAAGAATAAACTCAGTCAAACATTTCATCCACTATATCTTTTACTGATATCATAGGGCGAGAATGCTCTCTAAAATGATGGATCTGTAGGAGCCCACTCCACCTGGATACCATGACAACCCTCAAGTGATTGACACTTGACAGGTTAGTTCCCACAGCCTGGTGGGCGGAACCAGAGGGACACCTGGTTCAGAGGTTCAAGAGGCCCTACTCTGACTCTCTCCTAGCGATGCCAGGAATTCCCCTAGCTAATTACCTAGGGAAGCTAGACACTGAACACACAGGCTTTAAGGTTGATAGGCCAGGCTAAACAAACCACACTGGAGCTAAGTGGCTCTGTTCGTGTGTAGACCCATCTCTCTAAATATTCACATTTCTCTATCTAAATACATTGGGCACTGACATCAAATTACCTTAGCAATAGATTTTGTTGTTTTTGTTCAATGCATAACCTCTTGTTGATCCTATAGGCATACCTCCCGTGCCCTTACTGACGTAGGTCTCCATAACAAAGTAATCTTCATACAAAGAAAAGAGACAGAATGGACACAGTTAGGAAATCCACAAGATCCACATTCCATGATTTCAGTACACCTGAACAAAAATGTACATATCCAATGTTGCATAATGTAGAACCCAAATTCGGAGAGGGGGCTGTATTGGGGTTGGAGAGAGGCAGAGGTCAGGCTGAAGCAGATGGCCAGACACACTACAGCCGAGACCATTCCTCTTGGGACATACTGTATACTAGTGAATGTTAAATCTGCATTTCAGCCAGGAAGAAAACTAGCAAAAGATTTCTAGTTCTTTTACTCAGAATGTCTGAACAGATGCATTAGGAACAAACACACCCCACTTTGATTATCAAATCAAATGTATTTATAAAGCCCTTCTTACATCAACTGATATCTCAAAGTGCTGTACAGAAACCCAGCCTAAAACCCCAAACAGCAAGCAATGCCGGTGTAGAAGCACGGTGGCTAGGAAAAACTCCCTAGAAAGGCCAGAACCTAGGAAGAAACCTAGAGAGGAACCAGGCTATGAGGGGTGGCCAGTCCTCTTCTGGCTGTACCGGGTGGAGATTACGGCCAAGATGTTCAAATGTTCATAGATGACCAGCAGGGTCAAATGGTAATAATCACAGTGGTTGTCGAGGGTGCAACAGGTCAGCACCTCAGGAGTAAATGTCAGTTGGCTTTTCATAGCCGATCATTCAGAGTATCTCTACCGCTCCTGCTGTCTCTAGAGAGTTGAAAACAGCAGGTCTGGGACAAGTAGCAAGTCCGGTGAACAGGTCAGGGTTCCATAGCCGCAGGCAGAACAGTTGAAACTGGAGCAGCAGCACGGCCAGGTGGACTGGGGACAGCAAGGAGTCATCAGGCCAGGTAGTCCTGAGGCATGGTCCTCGGGCTCAGGTCCTCAGAGAGAGAAATAAATAATTAGAGAGAGCATACTTAAATTCACACAGGACACCGGATAAGACAGGAGAAATACTCCAGATATAACAGACTGACCCTAGCCCCCCGACAGATAAACTACTGCAGCATAAATACTGGAGGCTGAGACAGGAGGGGTCGGGAGACACTGTGGCCCTGTCCGACAATACCCCCGGACAGGGCCAAACAGGCAGGATATAACCCCATCCACTTTGCCAAAGCACAGCCCCCACACCACTAGGGGGATATCTTCAACCACCAACTTACCATCCTGAGACAAGACCGAGTATAGCCCACAAAGATCTCCGCCACGGCACAACCCAAGGGGGGGCGCCAACCCAGACAGGACGATCACGTCAGTGACTCAACCCACTCAAGTTACGCACCCCTCTTAGGGTCGGCATGGAAGAGCACCAGTAAGCCAGTGACTTAGCCCCTGTAATAGGGTTAGAGGCAGAGAATCCCAGTGGAGAGAGGAGAACCGGCCAGGGTTGACTAGCATTGCTACTGTATCTGTATCGGTAGATGGTGTATATACAAATTATTGTATTTTGGAATCACTCAATGCAAAAAAAATTACATAAAACCTATTGAAGCATATTGCATCATGTCTAATTCCTTCCTGGAACATACCCTGCAGTGAATTCTAAACAGTAGAGGTGTCATTCTTGTTTTGTAAATACATTTTACAAAAGAAAACATTGTGTAATGCTACCTGTTTAGTGTTTTTTAGGTCATTGTTTTATGAGTGACAAAGTGTGCTTGTTGGGTGGCAACCTTTGCTAGTGTTCTGGAAGAATGAGTTGATTTGAGACATGTATGAAGTGTTTTGGTAGTTTTGGTGCATTTTGGATGTGAAATGAACTGCTGTGCCAAGCTGAAAGATTGTTAGGAGAACTGTGTATAGAGTTTTTAGTGACCTAACTAAGTATTGAGAAATGGTCCTAGCGATTGTAAAAAAAAAACCTGTAAGAGGTGAAAATAGAGCAAATTATTAGGGTGAGGCACATGGGCTACTAACAGTTTACTACACAACATACACTTAGTATTACTTTCTTAGCTACAGTATACATATCTCCCTTGCATATTACATCATTTATGAAGCAGCATACAAGACAGTTTTGGACTCACCTTGGCTTGTGATGTGCTCACTTAACATGAAGGTGGCGCGGCGGTTGAGTCATCAAACTTTGTCATCAAAGTCTGTCATTGTCTGGATTTCTGGTGGGAACTCAGAGAAAACCGGCAGCCACTCCATTGAATAGCAGGCTACTGGTTGCTTTGCACTGCTTGCAGTTAGCCACTGACTCCTTCCAAATGACTCATTGTTCAATTTGCGATTTCCAACTTGTTGTGTAATCTTTATGTACAATGGCCGATGAGCACCGATATACGTTTTATCTATAATTTCTCTCCATTATTTCTCTTCATATGACAAGGATTAAAAAGGATTTGCAAGTAGATTGTCGACTTGATTCATGATGATGACTGCTAGCTAAGACTTTGAAAGTAAGTGTCACGAGAATTCCGACAAACTACACACATCATCAGATTATAATTTTATGATTCTAATCAATTTCATACAGTTATAAGGTTTCAGAGTGGAATTATTTTATCATTATCTTTCAGCATATACATTATTTTATCAGTAAGACGTTGACATGATCAGTCCAATCAAAGCTACTATTGATGTAACGTGATTTGACTTCATTTTATCTGTGGCCAATGACCTCTAGAGCCTTCTTGGAAGGGCACTTCTAATAGAACTCTATGGCAGGACCCAAAGGGCTGATATTTTGGATGTCTTACTAAGGACATAAACTTTGCGATGACATAGCGTCAGAACACTGAGCCAATCATGGCGCAATGCTCCTATTTTTTACTGGCTCGCCCCACAACCACGGAAAGCACTGAGCTAGGCTGAAACACCTGCCTTTTGAACAGGATAGATAATAGACAGTAGCAGAAGTGTGTGTGTGTGTGTGTGTGTGTTTGTGTGTGTGTGCATGTTATGTGTGTAGGCCTACAGTAGTGTGTGTGTGTATTCCAGACTTGGTACCGCTTGCCTTGCGGTAGTGTAGAGAACAGCCTGTGGTTGAGTGGCTGGAGTCTTTGACAATTTTATGAAATAAGTGAAACCATATATTGATTTGAGGTTTCCTCAAAAGAGTTTTAGGAATAAAAAGGTTTATTTTTTTACCGCATAAAATGTGATTAAAGAAAGCAGCGCAATAAAGCGACAACGGCACAAAATGTAGAATCCACAATTCCACGTTCTGCCTGGAAAAAGCTGCAGTTATTTTTCTGATCACAAGATGGAAGCACAGACCTGAAACCCAACCATTTGTCATTTCCAAATTGTTCCTTTGCCCCATAGGTTGTTATAATGTACCCATGGTGAGCAATAATTTTGTCTCGGGCCACATCGGGATTTCAAAATTCAGCATAGGACCGCACATTTTTTTTTAAACATTCAGCGGAGGGACAAAAAAAATAAAAATACAAAACATAGTAGTTTATAAAGTGGTCAGTGGCAAGTAACTGGAGAGGAACACGCACTTGTTTTGGTCCTAAAAACGAAGAAAATCGGCGCAAAATTGTAAGAGTAGACTCTCCCCCAGCTGGAGAGGCTTACGGTATTATAATACAGCCTAATACATTTACCGTTTAGAATGGTTCCAACTTGAAATTATCCTATAATCGGTATAAATACTTTTAAACTAATAAGCCTATCTATCTAATAATGTATATTCTCGTGTTTATTCAGTTCCTTAGTTGTCTGTCAATGTTGTGCAATGTTATAGCTATAGGAAACGCTTAAGGATGAATGATTTGCCGTTTATAATGCTTAGAATCCAACCGTTGGATAAAAAATGGCTGTAGATTTATGCTGCAAATCAACGCAAATTTAACCCTACTGGGGCAATGCAGCATCTGACTTGACGGTTGATAAGACTGAATGTCTCAATAATGTTTTAAATAAAAGCATTGTTTGAATAATGTTTTAATTAAAAGCATTGTTTGAATAATGTTTTAAATAAAAACATTGTTTGAATGTATTTATTTATTTGTTAGGGACAGACACCGTTATTCAAACATCTATGATTAACTCTACTGCCTAAATCTT
Organism: Salvelinus alpinus; assembly: GCF_045679555.1. Taxonomy (NCBI): domain Eukaryota; kingdom Metazoa; phylum Chordata; class Actinopteri; order Salmoniformes; family Salmonidae; genus Salvelinus; species Salvelinus alpinus. The sequence goes on from NC_092090.1 coordinate 15,682,884, forward strand.
ATAGCCCAAAAAAACACCATCTAATAATATAAAGAAAGTCGTAGCAGTTTTAGTTAAAAGCCCATCTTTTATTTAAGCAGACTTTAACACCTCTACACTACCAGGGGTCGGGAGGGAGAACCCGGAGGGGGCGGATAGGTCAGGTAGGTTCTACCCGTCCTGTCTAACGCCTCCTGCGGCCTCCTCTCCTGCGACGTCGGGACACCCTGGGGCGGCGGCGCCTGCGGACAGGTCGTCTGGAGGATCTGCGTCTTCTGGGCATTGTGATTGATGGATAAGACTTTTAGACGGGCCGTGCTCCCTTTTATAGGGCCGGAGGGGGGCTGGAGTGATGTCATTATGGGATAAATGATGATGCAATTATTATTAATGACAGTTTAAATTTGGAAAACTTGTGAATTCTGTGACGTCATAGTAGTAGTGGCAGTATGACGCAATAGTGATATTTTTATATGTAAATCGTGATCTGTGTCTTTGGCCAACCCAATGAACCCTGGTAGAAAAAAAGCTCTTTACTAAATGGTTATTTGGAATGTTGTAGGAGGGGATCCTACCGCAGCATAGAGTGCTTAGCATGTTATAATACAGATATGCTACCTTACTACATACAGTAAAACATCTTCCATAGGTTATGCCAAACTAGAACAGAGGATTTAAGGAAATTCTCTGTTTAATGACCTCTACTATTAACATTGACATGTCTGGCATATAATCAATTAGAAAGTGAAACTACTGAAAATGTTTATTACAAGCAACCTCTCAACTACTGAGTAGGCTCTCTCATTAAATCTCTTATCCATTTGATACTGTATATCAGCGGTCAGTTGAATCAGCTTCTTTCAGCTAAACTGTTCAGAAAGTCTGTGTAACTACACTCTTAGAAACAAAGGTGTTATCTAGAACCTAAAAGGGTCCTTTGGCTGTTCCCATGGGAGAACCCTTTTAAGTTCCCTTTCTGGTTCCATGTAGAACCCTTTTGATTCCAAGTAGAACCATTTTGGGTTCCATGTAGAACCCTTTCCACAGAGGGCTCTTCATGGAATTCAAAAGGATTCTACATGGAACCAAAAAGGGTTTTACCTGGAACCAAAAAGAGTTCTTCTATGGGGACAGCTATGGGCTATGCTTCGTGTATGCTTACACTGTGGGGGTGTTTTGTTAACTGTGTAAATCTCTCTAGGACAAGGTGACTGTTATCAATATATTCACCTGTATTTTCCCCCCAAAAATGAAATGCTAATTAGCTGCTAATGTGGCTATCATAAAGAACTAGAAATACCATAATGATCTGGACGAGACTGCAGAATCAAATCAAACTTTATTTGTCACATGCGCCGAAGTGTAGACCTTACCGTGAAATGCTTACTTACAAGCCCTTCACCAACAGTGCAGTTCAAGAAGAGTTAAAAAAAGATTTACCAAATAAACGAAAGTAAAAAATAATAAAAGTAACAATGTAATCCAGTGGCCATTTGATTAATTGTTCAGCAGTCTTATGGCTTGGGAGGGCCTTTAAGTCCTAGACTTGGCGCTCCGGTACCGCTTTTTCCACATTTTGTTACGTTACATCCTTATTCTAAAACTAATTCAATTGTTTTTTCTCCCCTCAGCAATCTACACATAATACCCCATAATGACAAAGCAAAAACTGGTAAAACATTTTTTTGATCACATTTACATTTGTGCCCTCCCGTGCCCTTACTGACGTAGGTCTCCATAACAAAGTAATCTTCATACAAAGAAAAGAGACAGAATGGACACAGTTAGGAAATCCACAAGATCCACATTCCATGATTTCAGTACACCTGAACAAAAATGTACATATCCAGTGTTGCATAATTGTTGCATAATGTAGAACCCAAATTCTGAGAGGGGGCTGTATTGGGCTGGAGAGAGGCAGAGGTCAGGCTGAAGCAGATGGCCAGACACACTACAGCCGAGACCATTCCTCTTGGGAGCCATACTGTCTGTACTGGAATGTTCCTCAGGGGACCCTTACTTACTCTTGTTGTGTCAATGGGCACAAGCTGCCTGCAAAGATACAGTAACGGTCCAGCTTTATTTTTATACTGCATTGCGATACGACATGACACCAGTTCTTGTTTGTGTTTGCTATGCAAAGGCCAAACAAATGGATTCATAAAGACGTTCATCTTAGATTTTGCTGAAGCAATAAGTGTCTTTTTTTCTCATAGAGGTGGCAATGACATCAGTATTGTTTGCTATCCAAGTTAGTCACATTGAGATAGTAACTTTTGCATGCTAGGCCTGTGACATACAGACTTTATCCCCTGATGTGGTAGGCCGTCATTGTAAATAAGAATTTGTTCTTAACTGACTTGCCTAGTTAAATAAAGGTTTAATAAAATAAAACTACATACTGTAGCGATCCTCGCTATGTGAGCCATGTTACAATTCCCACCAAGTAACACACAATAAAGGAGAGCAGATTTGACCTGTCACGCAGAGACACGGGTTTGCTTCCCTGGCCCGCCATTGTCGACATTGGTGTCAGAAGTGGGATGGCGGCTGTCATGGCCCAGTGTGAGGGGGCTGAGGTTAGTCGAAGCATGGGGACGTGCCTTCCCGTTCGGAGGGGGCAGTGTAGCGATCCTCGCTATGTCAGCCACATTACAATTTCTACCAAGTGGAAACCCTATTGGTGTGATGCATAGGGTGTTCGCCTTTCACGGCAGAGATCGGGGTTGCTTCCCTGCCCCTCTGTTCGCTACAATACTGTGTTGATAATGAATAAATTAACATATACTGATCCTTGATACAGATGCATTCAAATAGAACCAATAACCATTCATTTAGCTCTCACCCATGATGAAGTGTAACCTGTAAACATTTCAGTATTTCACCCTGTTTCCTGTGATGTTGAAAGTAGGCCATATTGTGAGCCGTGAGATGTCATGACCTTGAGGTGGTGAGTGTCCAGGGGAGACTTCCATGGCTGACAGATGAAGAGGTTGTCCTCGGGTTTGAGTCCCTCCAGATTTCTCTCTGGCAGTCTGGACCCCCTGATGTGGAAGGGAAATGGGAGCTCTATCTCGTTCTTCACGGCTGGATTAACGTTTCCTCTATTAATCATCTCTCTCTCTCTCTCTCTCTCTCTCTCTCTCTCTCTCTCTCTCTCTCTCTCTCTCTCTCTCTCTCTCTCTCTCTCTCTCTCTCTCTCTCTCTCTCTCTCTCAATTCAATTCAATTCAATTCAAGGGGCTTTATTGGCATGGGAAACATGTGTTAACATTGCCAAAGCAAGTGAGGTAGATAATATACAAAAGTGAAATAAACAATAAAAATTAACAGTAAACATTACACATACAGAAGTTTCAAAGCAATAAAGACATTACAAATGTCATATTATATATATACAGTGTTGTAGCAATGTATAAATGGTTAAAGCACACAAGTTAAAATAAATAAACATAAATATGGGTTGTATTTACAATGGTGTTTGTTCTTCACTTCATTCTCTCTCTCTCTCTCTCTCTCTTTCTCTCTCTCTCTCTCTCTCTCTCTCTCTCTCTCTCATATTGACATTTGAATTAAACTTGCACAAGTCACAGAAACACCTCAATATCATTCCCTAGCATCCTTTCCTCTCTCTAACATTAAACTTAGAATGATAAAAATCCCTGGAACGTCGTGTCCTCTTCCCTCCGACTACAACAACCAGTTGTCCCTTCCTAAACCTGCCTCTATACTACTGAGAGCAGAACCAGACCATTACCCGGAGAAGGAGGAACATCCAATCTTCCAAAATGTGCTAATGCTATGTTCTCCCTGATGCTAACGGCGATGCTAGTGAGTGTTTACAGGGAAAGAGCATTTAAGGTGGGTGTTCATTCTCCAGAACACACTAGTATAACACTGGTGTTACAGTGGAAAGGCAGCATGTGTCTCCATAGCTGTCTAGAATGACACAGACAGCTTGTTGATGTCTAGACTGTGACTCTGTGTCAAACAGCCAGCTGGTGTGTGTATGTTCTCTCTGAAACAGTATGATATGACCAACAGTCCCATACTATGACACACCACCACTGTGCTAACGGAGAGACAGTGTCCTCCAACAGGTTAAATATAGAGATGAATGGTCTAGTTGCTGTGTAGCTTGCTCAGTCTCCCCTTGCAAAATGTCATAATGTCAATATGTATGTTGAGGATAAAGAGCATACACATCTAAATGGATTATTAGAAACTAATTTGAAATGTAAAAACCTTGTCTTGCTTGAACCGTAGATGTTGGACCAAATTCAGAAATAACAGAACACACCTGGCCACTTTCCTTTTCGGAATGTTTTCACGCACAGGAAAGGATGGCGCTTGTTCTCAATTAAAGTCACACATTTTGATGAAAATGTGTCTAAAATGGTTTCAGGTTGTTGTAGTTGGTTTCAGATGAGTGAGTGTGAGGGCATGCATACCTACGTGTGTGTGTGCGTGCAGTTAACTCTGTTTGGAGTCCATCCTGAAAGACCTCTAAAAACAGATAATGTGAAACACCTGAGATGCTACAGGGAATCTCAGCTCCGAGGAAGAACTCCCCAACAGGCCATGATAACAGACAGCGCTGATCAACAGACCAGATCAATTAACCCTGTAAATGGAACAGCGTGTGTGTGGGGGGTTTAACATCTCATATGAGTGTTTGTTGTGTGGACAAAGCCTAGCCGTAGCAGAGAGGCAGGCTTGGTACCGTCCGGTGAGCGTTTTCATGATGAGAGGGTGTTGACGAGCTCCCTGCAGGGCAGATTCAACCCTGGCTCATAAGCATTCCACCCACAGCCAGGTCTACAGAACTGTATCACTTGGAATGGGAAAACATCTGCCCGTGTGTTTTATCTTGGCATTCTCCACAGCCAACATGCACTCAATGCCATGATGCTGGCACCATGTCTCTAAACAACTGTCCTGTTTTCTTTCAGATGGGTACTTTCACTGTTTTAGGAGAATGAATGTGTGGTTAAAATCCCACATTCATGCACAGGTCAAATCTGCTCTCCTTTATTGTGTGTTACTCTGCAGCGCTCAGAGGAGAGAGAGAGAGGGGAGAGAGATTTCTCTAATAGAGTTTGCCTGCCAAGGCGGCGAGTGGTCCCAATCTTGTGTGGTTTATGGGGACAGTTGTAAACCTTAATGGGATTGTCTGTCCGGGCAGCTAGGCACTCCTGGTGAAATATGACCGTCGGGTGTGAACGGGCACATGACGCCAGAGGCACGAGACAGTCTCCATGGTGGCACTGCGCCAAGCGGCGTAACTCTCAGAGCAACGGGGCCCTCAGCCAACGATGCCATGGCAGTACCCGTCTCTCTCGCCCATTCTCAAGTGTATGTCACAACAGACAGTGGTCTAAACAGTACGGCTGCCTCTCAAATGACACCCTATTTCCTATACAGTACACCCTATTCCCTATACAGTACACCCTATTCCCTATTCGTCTCTGGTTACAGGTACAGTATAGTGCACTAGAGGGAATAGATTTTTGTCAAAAGCAGCTCACTATATAGGGAATATGGTGTCATTTAGTATGCGGTACCGGTACGTGCATTGATTATAGAGAACCAATAAGGATAATCAACAACATGCAGTAAGTGGAATCTACCAGAGTGAAAAGAGCTCTACATTATGATGTCAGCATTAAAAAGCCCTTTTGGAGCTGCTGAGTGCTGGCTTTGTCCTATAAACTGGGTGGTTCGAGCCCTGAATGCTGATTGGCTGACAGCCGTGGTACATCAGACCGTATACCACGGGTATGACAAAACATACCATTTTACTGCTCTAATTATGTTGGTAACCAGTTTATAAAAGCAATACGGCACCTCTGGGGTTTGTGGTATATGGCCAATATACCACGGCTAAGGGCTGTGTCCAGGCACTCCACGTTGCGTCGCGCATTACTACACCCCCTGAGGTTTTATTGCTTAACTATACAACGCCTTCATAAAGTCTTCATACCCTTTGATTTATTTCACATTTTGTTGTATTACAGCCTGAATTCAAAATTGATTAAATAGATTTTTTTCTCACCCATCTACACACAATACCCCATAATGACAGTGAAAACATGTTTTTAGAAATGTTAGCAAAAAAAATAGTCAATAAATGTTAGAATCACCTTTGGCAGCGATTACAACTGTCTTTCTGGGTAAGACTCTAAGAGCTTTGCACACCTGGATTGTACAATATTTGCACATTATTATTTTTAAAATTCTTCAAGCTCTGTCAAATTGGTTGTTGCACATTACTAGACAATCCTGACTGGTTCCCGAGTGGTGCAGCGGTCTAAGGCCCTGCATCTCAGTGCAAGAGGCGTCTCTGCAGTCCCTGGTTTGAATCCAGGCTGCATCACATCCAGCCGTGATTGGGAATTCCATAGGGCGGCGCACTATTGGGCCGGGTAGGCCGTCATTGTAAATAGGAATTTGTTCTTAACTGACTTGCCTTCTTAAATAAAAATGAAATAAATAAAAAAGACAGCCATTTTCAAGTCTTGCCACAGATTTTCAAGCCGATTTAAGTCAAAACTGTAACTAGGCCACCCAGGTACTGTACATTCTATATCGTCTTGGTAAGCAACTCCAGTGTATATTTGGCCGTGTGTTTTAGGTTATTGTCCTGCTGAAAGGTGAATTTGTTTCCCATTGTCTGTTGGAAAGCAGACTGAACAATGTTTTCCTCTAGGATTTTGCCTGTGCTTACCTTAATTCCATTTATTTTTATCCCCCCAAAAATCCCTAGTCCTTGGCGATGACAAGCATACCCATAACATGATGCAGCCACAACCATGCTTTAAAATATGAAGAGTGGCATTGTGTTGGATTTGCCCCAAACATAACGCTTTGTATTCAAGACATAAAGTACATTTCTTTGCCACATTTTTTTTGCAGTTTTACTTTAGCGCCTTATTGCAAACAGGACGCAGATTTTTTATTCTGTACAAGCTGCCTTCTATTCACTCTGTCATTTAGGTTAGTATTGTGGAGTAACTACAATCTTGAAGATCCATCCTCAGTTTTCTCCTATCCCAGCCAATAAACTCTGTAATTGTTTTAAGGTCACCATTGGCCTCATGGTGAAATCCCCGAGCGGTTTCCTTCCTCTCCGGAAACTGAGTTAGGAAGGATGCCTGTATCTTTGTATTGACTCTCTGTATTGATACACCATCCAAAGTGTAATAAATAACTTCTCCATGCTCAAAGGAATATTCAAAGTTCTGTTTTTTTTACCCATCTACCAATAGGTGCCCTTCTTTGCGAGTCATTGGAAAACGTCCCTTGTCTTTGTGGTTGAATCTGTGTTTGAAATTCACTGCTCGAATGAGGGACCTTACAGATATTTGTATGTTTGGGGTCCAGAGATGAGGTAATCATTAAAAAATCATGTTAAGCACTATTATTGCACACAGAGTGAGTCCATGCAACTTATGTGACTTGTTAAGCAAATGTTTATTCCTGAATTGATTTAGGCTTGCCATAACAAAGGGGGTTGACTACTTATTGAAATTTCAGCTTTTCATGTTGTATTCATTTGTAACAATTGTGTAAAACATCATTTCACTTTGACATTATGGAGTATTGTGTGTAGGCCAGGTGACACATCTCAAGGTGTGAATACTTTCTGAAAGCACTGTATATGGTACTGCATAACGGCATAACTGTGACGACCGTGATCTAGAGCCTTCATAGGTTGACTGGAGTATTACGACGTATTATGACGTGTGAGGCGTCTGTGGAATGTCATGTGCACTCCACCACAAGCCTGCAGTGGATTGTCTCTGGGCTATCTGCATCATGGCCGTCCCCGCTGACAAGCTAAGCCTGTCTAAAAGTGATACCACCTATAAATATGGATGGTTCAGATTCTACCGCCATTTGTGGAAAAGAATAGCCCGTTCTTATTCTGACTGTTTCTCATAGCCTTGGACTTTAAAATACAATCTGTGTTGACTGAGTGAAGGCTTTCAGATGAGATGTAGGTCAGGAATGATCACTATAGGCACCCATTCTCAACGCTGTAGACTAATTCTATAATTCTGTTTGTGTATTGTATCCCCAGATGGATATAGTCTCAGGAGTTGTGTAATAATACTGTTTGTGATGACTGTCTGCAAGCCTCTGCTGGCCCTTTGGAAGGGAAATCTAGATCTTCCCAGAAACAACCCCCTACTTCAACCTAAGCACCTGTGTAGATCAGAGGGCAAGTTGAAGCATGCGTGTTTATGTTTCTATCTATCCAATTCATTCAGACCGACATGAAGTGTGGAGAGGGTAAGGGGACAGGCCTATTTCCAGTCAGAACGCCAAATGTCAGGCAACAGTCCTTTAATTACACTATAATTACACTACACTACAAACAGTCCTTTAAATTACACTACAATTACACGATACTACAGTCATTTTAATTACACTACTATTACACTACACTAAAAACAGTCATTTTAATTACACTATTACACTACACTAGAAACAGTCCTTTTAATTACACTACTATTACACTACACTAAAAACAGTCATTTTAATTACACTACTATTGCCTGACATTTGGCCTTCTGACTGGAAATCGTCTCAATCGGAAATGACCTTTAAATTTCTAGCACACAATCTGTAACGCTTCAGCGATACAGCCTGAATAGAGGCGTAAACGGGACTAATGAAGGAATGTAATTACCGGGACCTTGTGATTCATTCCAAGATTGAATGGTTTTCTATTCTTCAGATGTTCATCATTGCCTCAGCCAGTAATGAATAAATAATTGATATGTCATTACTACATTAGTACTATATTCATTATTCACACACTCTTGTTGATTTTGAATCATGTATTTGACTGCATGTTACGGACACAAAGTGGAACCAAATTGGGCTGCTTATTGATTTCAGATTCATTCCTTTATTATCATCCAAAATACTGTAACAATTTCAACATGAAATTCATTTCTCTCATATGCATATAATCTCATATATAAGATATGTCACGTTCGTGTTCCTTGCTTGGTTTATTGGAAGTGCATCATGGAGATACTGTGTAAATGTTAATGGTTTACTAAGATAAGAACTAGGTTTTATTTGCAGGTTTAGTAAACGGAGAGGATCATGGAACTGGTGTCGCCATACAACCAGCATTTGGCCATGATCAACAGGTCATCCAAACATTTCTTCCTTGTGAGGTTATTGTATATTTAACATTCTAAGATATATTCTTCATATCAATTCTAATTCATTTACAGCAAACCTGAGCAAAAATCATTGTCAACAATTTAAACATTTTCTTACAAGATCAAATGAAATACAGTGAAGAGAAAACGTGTCGTTCTTTTCAAGATGTCCATTTCTCCTGTGTTTATTTTTATTTTTATACCTGACCTAGTGTTGTTTACGTGCTTTTTGTAAGATCCTATTCTGGACTTTCTATTTCCTACCTCTGATATTGAACTCTGTTGAGGAAACATTTAGCTGGATGGTTTACGCCTGTTGTATTCTGTCATGCGACAAATAAACTTTGATTTGTAAACCGCTCCTTGTGATGAATATGATAAATAGATAATAAATTAAACGTATTGTATAGGCATGCAGGTGCAGTGTTTACATGTGTTGTTCTGGTAAATATGACAGCAATTGTTGTATAAAGCCTGAAATATTGGAACACGGCTTCAATCTTTTACTATCAAAGGCAATATCTTTGTGATTATGAATGTAGATCCAGTGCATTCCTTCATTGACCTTAAAACTCCTGGAGGCTCTCCTGTTCTGAGTACATTGAGGACACGCTTAGTGCTGAGGAGGAGAACATAGCTCCCCAGGTCAATCTCTGTCCAGTCTCTGGATCAGTCTGCACCACTCTAGCCTCTTCTGAGTGATGTAGGCCGGGGTGATGGTCTGGACAGGGAGGCGGGGCGAGCCCTCCACTCTGGCCCTCTCACACAAGGCCTCTGCGTTACAGATCACATACATGCCGCAGTCATAGCTGTTTTGCTGCAAAGGACAGGGCTCCTCCACAAAGGGCACTTTCCTCCCCGACCCCAGGAAGGGCTCCAGCTTTGTGGCGATGCGCCGGGCGTGAAGTGAGTTGCCACCACTCTGCGAGTCGTAGTGGGCAAAATGGCCACCGTCGCGCAAGAACAGCAGCAGGCTCCAGTGAGAGCCGCCGGCAGTCTGGATGGAGTTGTCGTTGACAGCCAGGAAGACCCAGCGCCGGGAAGCTAGCCCCAGCGGCTCCAGAAACAGGGCTAGTTCCTCCGGGCAGGCAGCACACTTGATGAACTGGGTGACCTCGGGGCTGATGAAGATGGCCGCTTCACCAAGGCCTTTGAAGAGCTCAGCGGCAAAGTACTCGAAGGCAAAGCCGATGACCTGGTCGTTGAGCCAGTGAGGGCCCTCCAGTAAGGCCACATCAGAGCGCCGCAGGAGGCTGTCCTGGTAGCTCAACACAACAGGATCCATTCTCTCCAAGGCAGGGTGGGGGCGAACAGGTAGACAATGTCAGTCTGGAAAACATGGAGGAACCGGTTTTGGAAAGATTAAGTGAAAGATGAAGCAACACTACTATACACAATCACAAACTGTCATCTTGTCAGATTTTTCAGGAATGAGCGCTAGCTAATTCATTAATTGAGTGTATGAGCCACAAAAATGTGTTTTTCTACTAGTTAGATATAGCCTAGGTGCTGAAAGTACTTTCCAGATAGCTAACCTTAGCTATGTTGGCAGGCTGATTAGCTATGAATAAATAAAACTTATACTGGATATAATCTTCAATCTCACAATTAGCACTATAGCTATAAAGCCTATCTAACAACACACTAAGTTAGCTAGTTATAGCTAAAACATTTTTTATTTTGGTCAAATTTGGCAGGGTTGCTGGCGCTGCATTGCGTTTTGCTATGCTAGCTAACACAATCCAATGGGTTTGGCATGCGCAGTGGGTTTTACGATGTACGAAATTAATAAACAAACATTTTATTTCACATACCTTACCAGACACATTCACTAAAAAGTTCCATCAAAAATGAAACCTTCCTTCCTCGTTGCAGTAAGAAACGTAAACGAGTACAAACTGCTCCACTACTGTAAACATTTTGCGACAGTACTGCGGGGCAAGTGGGCTTTCCCGAGACATTTGGGACCCGCTATGTCCATGCGGGTGATTCGCTGAATGAGTCGGTACATCCAATCCCCTCGAACCTCTCTGGGAAACCAACCCTCCCTGATTATTTCACCCCGCCTATCAAGTAGCGTGAGCGCGCACTGTTTAGCAAGGGGAAAAAGGCAGCAGAGGTTTCATCGAACGTCACCGGGGATAGGAAGGGCTGCTTTTAATACATTTTAAGAAGAGGAGAAAATAGGACAAATATGCGTCACTGTTCGGGACTGATCTGAATTTTGAGTATTCTTTTCGGGGGAAGTTATTTGGAGAGAAGAACGAAGACGCAGTTGTTTAAGGAAACCCAGGGAATTAAAAATCAGATTTGAGAGTTGCATTTGTGTGCTAATTCCCCTGTCCCAAACGAGAAGGCTTCCGCGCACAACAGATTTGGATTAACGTTCATTGATGTAGTAAGGTAAGAAGTGTTGTTACTGTCTCAAACGGAGCTTTTCATGTGTGTGTAAATATATATATATATGTACCAATCACTGGGGTACCAATAGGCAAGGTTTTGCTATTGACGATATGATTTTTGGAATTCCATTCATCGCGCGATGAACTACCCTTCCCACTGAGCCACAGGGACTTTATTGCGTGTAGTTACCATTATTGAAACGCTGTGTTAATTTATTGACTGAATTTATAGTTTGACCACTTTGTGATTGTGCGTGTATTAATGAAACCACATCTTTGCATACAAAATTAGTTATTTTTTTTTACTTTGTCAGTAGTGGGACACCCATTATTACAAAAGTCTTATTGCTTTCGAGTAGTAAGTTATTGTCATGAGCTGTTCGTTAATTCGACAACTGATGTTGTAGTTTATGTCAAGTGAACCGAAAGTTTATAACCTACGCACTATAGTTTTTAAACAATTATTTCAAGTTAAATCAAGACAGTATCTGTCAACGTCCATGCAGATGCATTGTATCCCATCAAATGTATCAAGCAAAATATGAAGGTTACAATGTCCCGCCAACTTCAAGTGATCTCAGACACCCTCTTTTGACACAAAGTAATCGAACAATAATTGAGAGCACTAGCAATAGCAGAGGTGTGTTGTCTATCTCTGTCTGGGGCGGGGAAATGTTTGCATGTATTATTTAGTGGAGGTCAGCCAGAATAGCTTATAATGCAGTGGATGCAGTACAGACTGCAAAGCAGTGGAATTGTAGAGGAGGTCTAATGGGGTGAATAAGCTGCTGAATCATGGGGCCTGCCCAGAGCAGCACTCCTTAGCCCATAATATTTGTTCCATAGCTTTATCCACTACTTATCCCTCAAGCTGACCTATCCTAATTCATACTGAGTTGATTGAGAATGTTTATATGATCTTTGGAAAAAAAAAATTGTTTGTAATGCCAGTGTAGAGGCTATAAGCCTGTATTCTATACATGTCTTCTGTAGTTTGGATTTTGTTTAGCCTGTAGATTATTTTTTATTAATAAGCTTCTCTGGAGTCTGATATGGGTATGATGGGAAACGATTACTCAATGGTGAGCAACAACAAGACATTTTGAAATTACTAAAATATAACGAATGTTTAGTAACTCACTTTTATTTCTTAATGTTGTTGCATTGTCGAGCCTGCAAGTAACCACTTCGTTGGACTGTGTAAACCATGTGTATCCCGTACATATGTCTAATAAAACTCCCAGGTACTACAACTATATTCTCCATAAAGTTTGTTACTTTGGCCAATCCTCTGCACAGGTGATCAGAGTGGGTCTGGAGGAATGCATTGGGACTGAGAAGACACAGCTGCCTGATGGGGTAGCACCAGAGAGGCCTGCCATGGGCATGACATTAGAGTCCAGCAACTTGTCCCACTGACATGACTCCCGGCAGGCATCTCCTCTCTCTGACATTTCTGAATGGCAGACCTCTTGGCTGTATCACGTCATGGGGTAATAGAACACTTCAGCTCTAGTTAACTCTATGGTTAACATCCAATGAATAGTCATGATATGATGTTCTGGGGAGTGTCCATGGTTGGAGCGTGTTTACCTGAAGAGTGTAATAGCCTAGGTCAGGACTAGGCTGCAGGATATTTCTGATCACAACTGGATACATTGTGACGTTTGGGTTCATCTTGTTGAACTGAAGGCCTACAGGATAATATGGAAAGCAAACCATCAAACAGAGACGAAGGCTTGAGAAAAACCACGTTGTGCTGATATGAACCTAGAGAGGTTCAAAAGTGGGAGTGATTGTCAGCGCAGCAGAGTAGCTACAGCAGCTGTTGTAGCCAGATATCTAACACCTGATGCAGTAGAAGCAGTGCAGATGCAGTAGAAGCAGTGCAGATGCAGTAGAAGCAGTGCAGATGCAGTAGAAGCAGTGCAGATGCAGTAGAAGCAGTGCAGATGCAAGTGCAGATGCAGATGCAGTAGATGCAGTGCAGATGCAGATGCAGTAGAAGCAGTGCATATGCAGTGCAGAAGCAGTGCCGATGCAGTAGAAGCAGTGCAGATGCAGCGTCTGAAGGGAACTATGTCACTCTATCTGCAGTTTGGAAATGCTCAATCATGAAGTATTCATCTGGGAATAAAAATGTTGGAATATTACTGACTGGGGCTATGGAAATTGTTCATGTATGTTCCTAGGTGGGGTATGCTGTGGTATACTTTAGAAACCGATTATCTTTGAGGTGGATCAGTGAAATCAATGGGAATGGCCATTTGGCTGCACATTATTTAGTCATTGTACGCTACTCTGTAGATGCTCCAAAGTCTGAGCTGTGGGCTGCTGCTTTGACAAATGGAAACAAGCTTTACAGTAGTAGCAGAGCTCTTCCAAAGTTTTGATGGCTAGCCTCCATGATGGAAAAGACCATTGCAGAAATATACAACTATTGCATCACCCTAAAGCTATCACTCCCTAACCACAGAGACTGTAGCCAACATGTTGACTGTGTCAGTTCTATCCTGATTGTTTTGTTCACTGGTGGACCGAGACGACAAACCGCTCCTCTGTGACCATGCTGTGCTTTTCCCATACAGGCCTACACAATGCCTTTGAGGATTCTAAAACCCAACATGACCTCAAATGAGTGACCTCATTGCCACATGCTTCTGTGGGGTTAGGTGGGGTGGGGTGGTAGGTCACGTGCTGAGTCACTTGGTCGGCCGCACATGAAAAGTGTTGTGCGGCCGCATGGCCGGATTGTATGGCGTAAGTGATGGGCACGCACATGAAGCGAAGTCATTAAAGTGGAACATGCCTGTTGCCCATGAACAAAGCTCCCCATTCTCTGTGGCCATTACAGAAGGAGGCTACGGGACCTCAAAGGCTTGGCTTCCCCCATGGCTTTGTATTTCCCCTCGTTAACTCCTCATGGTGCTCAGAATGGTCAGAATGAGAGTTTCTAGTTTTAATGTCACATGCACAAGTACAGTGAAATGCCATTCTTGCTAACTCAAAACCTAGCAATGCAATGATCAGTAACAATGTATTACTAGAAAAAAAACCCCCACAAGAATAAGAAATATAAAATACACAATTAAGTAAGTAAGCATACTAAATAAAGGACATTTTTAATAGGTCAGTTCCAGTACCATATTTACATGTGCATCGATACTGGAGTGATGGAGGTAGATATGTACAGGGGTAAGGTGACAGGGATACTGGAGTGATGGAGGTAGATATGTATAGGGGTAAGGTGCCAGGGATACTGGAGTGATGGAAGTAGATATGTACAGGGGTAAGGAGACAGGGATACTGGAGTGATGGAGGTAGATATGTATAGGGGTAAGGAGACAGGGATACTGGAGTGATGGAGGTAGATATGTATAGGGGTAAGGAGACAGGGATACTGGAGTGATGGAGGTAGATATGTACAGGGGTAAGGTGACAGGGATACTGGAGTGATGGAGGTAGATATGTACAGGGGTAAGGAGACAGGGATACTGGAGTGATGGAGGTAGATATGTATAGGGGTAAGGAGACAGGGATACTGGAGTGATGGAGGTAGATATGTACAGGGGTAAGGAGACAGGGATACTGGAGTGATGGAGGTAGATATGTATAGGGGTAAGGAGACAGGGATACTGGAGTGATGGAGGTAGATATGTACAGGGGTAAGGTGACAGGGATACTGGAGTGATAGAGGTAGATATGTACAGGGGTAAGGTGACAGGGATACTGGAGTGATGGAGGTAGATATGTATAGGGGTAAGGTGACAGGGATACTGGAGTGATGGAGGTAGATATGTACAGGGGTAAGGTGACAGGGATACTGGAGTGATAGAGGTAGATATGTATAGGGGTAAGGTGCCAGGGATACTGGAGTGATGGAAGTAGATATGTACAGGGGTAAGGAGACAGGGATACTGGAGTGATGGAGGTAGATATGTATAGGGGTAAGGAGACAGGGATACTGGAGTGATGGAGGTAGATATGTACAGGGGTAAGGTGACAGGGATACTGGAGTGATGGAGGTAGATATGTACAGGGGTAAGGAGACAGGGATACTGGAGTGATGGAGGTAGATATGTATAGGGGTAAGGAGACAGGGATACTGGAGTGATGGAGGTAGATATGTACAGGGGTAAGGAGACAGGGATACTGGAGTGATGGAGGTAGATATGTATAGGGGTAAGGAGACAGGGATACTGGAGTGATGGAGGTAGATATGTACAGGGGTAAGGTGACAGGGATACTGGAGTGATAGAGGTAGATATGTACAGGGGTAAGGTGACAGGGATACTGGAGTGATAGAGGTAGATATGTACAGGGGTAAGGAGACTAGGCAACAGGATATAAGATAAACAGAGTAGCAGCAGCTTGTATGTGAGTGGGTGTGTAGAGTCAGTATAAATGTATGTGTATATTATGTGTGAGTGACCAAATGATGGAGTGACAGAGTGTGTAGGGCCCTGTGAGTGTGCATAGAGACAATGCAAAGATTGAAATAAAAGGTAAATTAAAGGTTAACTCAGTCGGTGTAGCTATTTTATTAGCTATTTATCAGTCATATTGCTTGGGGATAGAAGCTGTTCAAGAGCCTGTTGGTGTCAGACTTGAAGCACCGGTACCTCTTGCCGTGCGGCAGCAGAGAAAATAGTCTATGGCTTGGGTGGTTGGAGTCTACACCACCAGCTGTAGAGGTCCTGGGTGGCAGGGAGCTCGTCCCCAGTGATATACTGTTCTGTCCGCACAACCCTCTGTAGCGCCATGTGTTCGAGGGTGGTGCTATTGCCATACCAAGCAGTGATGAAGCCTGAGGATTTTAGGGCCCACGCAAAACTTTTTCAACCTCCTGAGGGGGAAGAGGCACTGTTGCGCCTTCTTCACAGCTGTGTGTGTGTGTGTGTTTTTGACTATTTTAAGTATTTAGTGATTTGGACACAGAGGAACTTGAAGCGGTCTACCTGCTGCCCCCCCTGTTTCCTGTAGTCCACGATCAGCTCCTTGGTCTTGCTGGTGTTGAGGGAGAGGTTGTTGCTCCGGCACCACACTGCCAGGTCACTGACCTCCCTGTAGTCTGACTCATCGTCGCCGGTGATCAGGCCTACCACCACCGTGTCGTCAGCGAACTTGAAAATGATGTTGGAGTTGTGCGTGGCCACACAGTTGTGGGTGAACAGGGAGTACAGGAGGGGACTAAGCACACACCCCTGTGGGGCCCCTGTGTTAAGGGTCAGCGTGGCTGAGGTGATGTTGCCTACCCTCACCACCCGGGGTCGTACCATCAGGAAGTACAGGATCCAGTTGCAGAGGGAGGTGTTCATACCCAAAGTCCTAAGCTTGGTGACAAGCTTGGAGGAGACAATGGTGTTGAACGCTGAGCTGTAGTCAATGAACATCATTCTCACATAGGTATTCCTCTTATCAAGAGTGATCGAAAACAAGGAATTGTTTTTCTTTTCCTAACATTACCGGCGGTGTTTTCTGTTTTCACCAGATTGAGTCGGCCTAAATGCAGATCAGGCCTATTATTTGGCTACTAGCCTACTTGGTCACTAGCCTACTTGTTACTTGGTCACTAGCCTACTTGTTACTTGGTCACTAGCCTACTTGTTACTTGGTCACTAGCCTACTTGTTACTAGCCTTGGTCACTAGCCTACTCATTATTTGGTTATTAGTGTCCCTTTAAAAGTACGGAGTTCGCTCCTACAGTAGTTCTCCTCTAAAAAGGAGTGTCTGTTGTGGAAAGAGGACAAGGCCAAATCTTTGTTTAATTCCTCTCTATTGAGAAACCCCTGTTGAGATTTAGTTCATATGCTAGAACAATCACAGGAAACTCGAAGGGCATGTAGCGAAAGTTGCTTCTGGAAGAAAGCCCTTGAGGTAATTTTAGCTACTGCTTCATCACTCTTAGCAAATGAGGTCTAGGGTATTTCATAATTTAAGCACTAGATTTTATTTAGCTTAAATGGTTACGTCAACTAAATGATTAGACCAAGATGGAATTACCGTTTACCCTCACTTCTTGGACATACCAGAGCCTTAGACATGCAGTTTTAGAAACTGTTCTTTGTCCTGTAAGCCTTACATGGCAATGCAGGAATTTTGATAGCGCTCACTGCACAGGGCTGCAGGCCAGAAGTTTGTGGGTTCACAGACCACCGTGGACAAGAGTAGGAGTGGAAAGATCTCCTTTATAGTAAAAACATTGCATGAATCTATCATCATATTTACATACCCAAGAAAATATAGTCTTTTATAAACATTTCATTAAATTCTACATCATTTTAAACATCAGCTTCATCGCACTAGAGATACTGGTTCGAGTCCAGGCTCTGTTGCAGCCGGCCACGACCGGGAGACCGATGAGGCGGCGCACAATTGGCCTAGCGTCCTCCGGGTTAGGGGAGGGTTTGGCCGGCAGGGATGTTCTTGTCCCAACGCGCACTAGTGACTCCTGTGGCGGGCGCAATGCACGCTGACACGGTCGCCAGGTGTACAGTGTTTCCTCCGACACATTGGTGCGGCTGGCTTCCGGGTTAAGCGGGCATTGTGTCAAGAAGCAGTGCAGCCTGGCTGGGTTGTTTCCTTCGCCTCTCCCGAGTCTGTATGGGAGTTGTAGCGATGGAACAAGACTGTAACTACCCAATTGAATACCACGAAATTGTGGCGAAAAAGGGGTAAAATAATATCAAATAAAATGGACTCCGAGATATCATATATTGCCAAATCAGTGTGTCTTGTTTGCAATGAAAAATGTTACATTTAACTTCTGGCTATTCTTCTTCCGTGGCTTATCCCAATGAGAGAAGGTCAAGTGTTTCGCTAAATGTTGTCTAAGCTTAAACATCTTCTATTGTACAGAGTGAATAGCTTAATCAAATGATAGTGAAATAATTTGATTACTTCCCAAGCAAGGTGTATTTTTTGTTTCCTCGGCTATAGAAGGTTGCAGCTCAGCCTCTGAATGTCAAATAAATGAAACCGTGATATCCCCATATGTGTCGGAGTCACGTCTTTCCCGGGCTTCTACACCTGCATTGCTTTCTGTTTGGGGTTTTAGGCTGGGTTTCTGTACAGCACTTTGTGACATCAGCTGATGTAAGAAGGGCTTTATAAATAAATACATTTGATTGATTGATATTTTACATCTTGTTTTTAGCATAAAGCATCGCGGACCAAAGTGCTGTTATAGATCACTTTATATAATCAGATCCGTTTGATTTTCTTTCAAATCTTAAGCTATGGTTCCCATTTTCACTCCATTATGGAACTTTAAGGGTTTATGATATAGTCCCTCTAGTAATTTAAATCATTGGTTGCATGTTGCGTAACATTTTTTTTTGGAATGTTTGTTTTAGGACTGATGCCCAACTGAGCATTCTGCTCAATACATCCTTATTGGGACGAACTTTGCAAGCTAATGTCATTGCCATCTGTCTAAAGTAAATTTGACAACATGATGTTGATGGCAAAGTTGTTTTCTACTATTTTATGAAATAAGCCCAAATCCTAAAAACATTATACCGACCTATAGAGTTTACAATTGCATTGATGAACATCTCCCTCTGCGCTCCCTTAATATATCATTTCTTTATCTACCCATTGTTTTAGAATGCATGGTGTTTGTTAGTTCTCCCATTGAACTCCCTGACCTCCCCTCTCAGTGTAAGATAACGCTATGTTGTTTAATATACTTCATCAGACACGCGGTCTGCTAAAGCAATTAGCGCCGTTAGCGTCGTCAGTGTTCACCTCAGACAAAGCGCCTGTCTTGTCCTCCTTTGACTGACTGATCTGCCAAACTGTTATGGTTTCTTCCCATGTGCTGTCTGACGGCCTGTGATTCACACCCTAGAGCAAGACTTCTCAAGTACTATTTGAGAAGGTCCGGTAACACACATTTCCTAGGTGGCAAAGGTCCTGAATGCATATTGTCATTTATCGGCGTAGTAACAAACCCCAACCTAGCAACCCATGTGATCCCAAACTGTTCACTCCCCTCTTGTTGGCAAAGAGAGAATTTTGCAGTTTTCAAAGCTTATTTCCTGCAATTCTACACATTTTGCAATGTCTTATGTGTGTTCATATTATACAAGGTGTTGCACTCTTTGATATTCTATCACAATAGATATACATTTGAAGGTTATTTAGAACTATCTCAAAATTGTCTTGTTAGTTTATCCTGGCTGTAGGAGTAAAAGCTAGGCCTATTTTATGCTAACTTTCCAGTCAGACCTTGTGTGGTGTTCCATGGTGTTTTTCACCTCTGATTGCTTTGTTCACTCGCTGTGCGCCCATTTAGCACGGAAAATGCTTCCCCTGGTCATGTCACACAACTCCAGGCGAGCCGTGGAAGTTACAGGCACAGAGGCCTGTAACTCGCTCCAAGTGTTTCCGGAGGGGGGCCAATGTAAATCTGGGAAAATGGACTCTAAATAGGAGCACTGGACTGCTGTGACCCTCTTATTCAAGGCAGCACGCTATTGTTCAGAGAGAAAAAACACCTGAGCTGTCACTATTTTGGACGATAAGTCCCTTTTGAAGACGTATTACATCCCTTCCTGAAACAAGTTCCTGGCTAATTGGTCAAGATGCTAGTTAAATTAATCAATGTGAAACTGGCTGAGCTTTGATTCAGTATAATAGTGACTTATGGACAGATTTCTACACTAAATCTACACTTTGCTTTGGGGGGGGGGAAACGTATTTGGGTAACATTACAAAGGTAATGTTTGTGGCCTCTGTAATACCTAGGACTGCCACAAGAATTGTGAAGCTCAAAAGTTCTCAAGTTTCTTTCCATACGTTCATCTCAAACAAAGCATGGATCAATGTGGCCACTGTTTCAGATTTCTTCTGCCTCCCTCCATCCACTGCTGCTCCGACTGCACCATTCGTCTCATATTTCAAAGAGCGTCGTCTGGCTGCAGACTGACAGCGATCAGTCAGGCCCGTCGTCATGTTGAAGAGTCTGAGAGAGCCCTCTGAACACTGACCTATAGTTAGAGGTCATTTTGTTGATAATGCGCTAAGCAGATGTGCTTAACATTCAGCCCTGCAGTTAATGTCATAGCCTGCCCATTGTACTGTATATGATGAATATTGCATTAGTGCCATCATGGCTGCCAATGCATAAGCTATACTGTTTTGTTATACATGGGAAACCTTAATGGTCATCCCAAAACATGCTTTTAGGTTGTGCTTTCAAATCTCTGATAACCTTTGCTGGTATTAGAGGCGTTGACGGTTGCAACAGTGCAGCAAACAAACCAAATGAATTGTTGGTTTGAATGATAAAAAGCATTTTCTGCTTTGCTCATGTTCAGTTCATAGAAAATGCATCATCAAGTCATTAGAGTGGATCCACTACCGAGCACATATTACACTTGGCATTATTCCATCGCTCAAGTACCCAAGCTAGCTTGTCAAACAAAGCCAGTCAGGCCAAGTGGATTTCCTTAGGCTAGTATAGAAATGCCTTTTGAAAGGGAATAACACGCCTGGAAGGATTGGTTTGGAGTCTGGAACCGCATACAGCATGTTAGCTAGCTACCTAACGTCACGTTAGTTGGCTTCTAATACATCGAACTTGCCAGTATATTAACTATATGCTATCTAACTAACTACCCAACGATTATTGACATGATTATTCACGTCATTCTTAGCTCAGCTAAGTGGTATAGTCTTTGTGGGGTGGCAGGTAGCCTAGTGGTTAGAGCGTTGGACTAGTAACCAAAAGGTTGCAAGATCGAATCCACGAGCTGACAAGATAAAAAGCCCCTGAACAAGGCAGTTAACCCACTGTTCTTAAGCCGTCATTGAAAATAAGAATTTGTTCTTAACTGACTGACTTGAATTAAATATAGGTAAAATAAAATGTATTCACTCTGGCTATCTACTCTGATTTCAGAGCACTCTCGTCTGAGTGTGCCAGAGTGCAGAATAACTTATGAATTTACAAACGCTCAACACCCGTTGTGTGTGTGTATATATATTTATACCTAGTGTCAGTAAACCTCTGGGGGGGAAAATCGTAATTAAATAGTTGCCAGCAGCACAGTTAGTCACCAAAGCTCTGGATAACATGAAAACAACCTAACCAGCTCTGCCAGGGTGAGTAAAATGGTCAGAGGGAGGTGTTCTCTCATTTGTGTCTGGAAGTAGCTAGCAAGTTAGCCAGTTAGCTTGGGTGCTTGACTGCCACTCTGATCAACAATACTCTTCCGCCAGTGTCCAGTGTGCGCTCTGTATGATCCAAGAGCAAAACGCTCTGAATTGACAAACTGACAATACTCTGAATTGACAAACGCCCAGAGCGCACGCTGGCACTCCAGATTGAATTTATGAACACACCCAAAGTCAAATGATTTCATATGTGTATATAATGTATTCTATTCTACTGTATTTTAGTCAATGCCACTCTGACATTGTGCTTCCTAATATTTATATTTCTTAATTCCATTATTTTATTTTAGATTTGTGTGTATTGTTGGGAATTGTTAGATACTACTGCACTGTTGGAGCTAGGAACACAAGCATTTTGCTACACCCGCAATAACATCTGCTAAATATGTGTATGTGACCAATACAATTTGATTTGATGCCTAGCTAGTAATTTGTTATGCTAACAGGCTAGCAAGAGGTTGCATAGCAACAGCATCAACTTCCTGTAGACGGGCGAAGCGCTAGTATGCTCAACTGAAAAGATACCGTTCGTTTACAGACAGTATACTAAAAGGGAACTAATAGTATGCAGTATATATTCATTAAGTATGTAGTATACAGTATGTTAGTATGGGTATTTGAACACAGCTATGGATTCTGTTATGGAGTGTGTATACTTTTGGACTGCCAACGACTCCAGTTGATTGAATTGAACCGGATACTTTTATGATGGAACTCGGGATTACCTTGCACAGCATGACATCATATGGCTGGGTTGTATCTTTGAGGTTTCAGTCTAAACTTTTTTTTATTATACTAAAAGTTGTACGCCCTCCAGTATGGATTAGGGGTGTGAAAGTAAGAAAAGTCCTTAACGCAAAAAACGGTTATTTCGTTTTTTTTTCTCCCCACTAAATTAAAATAACACTGCTGCTGGCTCGCTTGCTCTTTCTCTTCGTTAATGATGCGAGTGGTCAGTCTTCGGTCTATTGCTTGTAGAATATCCTAACCTATTAATTGATGATAGGCCCTGCTTTACTGAAGTTGCAAAACATTGCAAGTCAAGAAATTGCGAAATACAGCATTCCATTGCAAGATACAGCTTTTGATTGCTGATAGATAGGTCTCTAGTGCCTTCTGACTCCTGTCTGCCTGGTGGCCAACGTGCCTGGACGTGTCTAGAAGGGATACATTTTTTGTCAAATTTGTCGTAAAAAGTGTATATTTTTAGCATTTCAGCTACCCCCCTATCCTTTATCAAATGATCCTAACCTGCTACGTTAATTCTCCTAACCTGCTGCATAAGTTTTCCTAAACCTACGAAAAGTAAATTTTGACCAAAGTGTATGCCTTCTAGAGAACACCGACCTGCCTGTAATGTGCTCCTCTCCTCTCTCTGTCCCTCGCTAGCTCTATATGAAAGATGCGAGTGTTCTTGGAAGTGTTGGAAACTAAATCAGTCTACTCCGTTACAAAAATACTGAATCTTACAAGTCGATTCCTAGCAAAAGATGTCTTCTTTCTACTAAATGTCTTGATTTAAATCAGTATTTAACAAACAGGCAGGCTGCGCGCAGGTAGTTTGAGATGATTTGATTGACAGTTCTGGTTGCCTAGTGATGGACGTTAGTCACGCTTCAGAAGCTGCATTCCTTTACAGACAAGTAAAATACCCGTTCAGTGGCGCTTCGAAACTATCTCCAGAGGTTTCGTGACCGCATTTAAAAAGCCTTAGTGTACCTTTACAGACAGACAAACAAACATGCCGTAGCTGGGTGCTGTCAAGGGGTATATGACAGTGGTACAGAACTTCATTGCCTGGCCCTAGCGGTCATATAATGTGACCATTATTCTGCATTGTGAATTGACGTCGAATTTTATGATTTTTCTTATCGTTTTTAATGGAAAACTGATTTTTTTTAAATGCTGTTTTTAAACGTTTACTTTAGATGTGTGTAGCCTTTCTTTTTTACGATAAGAAAAATCATACAATTCCACGTCAATTCACAATGCAGAATAATGGTCGTATTATATGACCGCAAGAGCCAGGCAATGAAGTTCTCTACCACAGTCATATACCCCTTGAATGCACCCAGTTACGGGCATGTTTATTTGTCTGTAAAGGTACACTAAGTCTTTTTTAAACGTTAAGCAAAATTGTCCTTTTATAATTTGTCCATAGTATGGGATACAGTTATGAATCAAGACATCACAAGTGACAACTGCAGTGTGGTTATGTAATTAATGCCCCACAAAGGAATCATCCTGCAGATAATTCGATCAACATCAACACAGTTAATTGACTGTGATGGTTAGTTTGATTCAGATCTTCATACCCTGCAGGTCTAAAGACTGTTTGTGTTCAGTCGGTTGCATGACCGCATCATTCCAAAGACTGACGGAGGCATCGAGCAGGAAACAGACCATTTATCAGTTCAGATCTGTTGACACTGAATATTCAAGGCAGGTTGTATCTCTGGCACTGTAAGGGGAGCAGAAGTCCTCAGCAGACAGCTGTGAACTTGCATTGTTCATATCTTGCATTACTCATCTCATGTGTATATATAGTATTCTATACTATTCTACTGTATCTTAGTCTGTTCCGCTCTGACATAGCTCGTCCGTATGTATATAGTCTTAATTCATTCCTCCTTAGATTTGTGTGTATTGGGTATATGTTGTGTAATTTGTTATATATTACTGGATTGTCGCAGCTTGAAGCACAAGCATTTCGCTACACCCGCTGATCACGTGTATGTGACCAATAAAATTTTATTTGAATTTGTGTGAGCTTGCGTGTTCGTGAGAACGGTTACATGCACACAATGCGGAAAAAAAAAAAATATATATATATTTTTTTTGATAATCTGATTTAATATAATAGTTTGATTAAAACATTTACAGTGGCTTGCTAAAGTATTCACCCCCCTTGGAATTTTTCCTATTTTGTTGCCTTACAACCTGGAATTAAAATAGTTTTTTGGGGGTTTGTATCATTTGATTCATACAATATGCCTACCACTTTGAAGATGCAAAATATTTTTTCTTGTGAGACAAGAAAGAACTTGAGCGTGCATAACTATTCACCCCCCCCAAAGTCAATACTTTGTAGAGCCACCTTTTGCAGCAATTACAGCTGCAAGTCTCTTGGGGTATGTCTCTATAAGCTTGGCACATCTAGTCACTGGGATTTTTGCCCATTCTTCAGGGTAAAACTGCTCTAGCTCCTTCAAGTTGGATGGGTACCGCTGGTGTACAGCAATCTTTAAGTCATACCACAGATTCTCAATTGGATTGAGGTCTGGGCTTTGACGAGGCCATTCCAATACATTTAAATGTTTCCCCTTAAACCACTCAAGTGTTGCTTTAGCAGTAGGCTTAGGGTCATTGTCCTGCTGGAAGGTGAACCTCCGTCCCAGTCTCAAATCTCTTGAAGACTGAAACAGGTTTTCTTCAAGAATTTCCCTGTATTTAGCACCATCCATCATTCCTTCAATTCTGAGCAGTTTCCCAGTCCCTGCCGATGAAAAACATACCCACAGCATGATGCTGCCAACACCATGCTTCACTGTGGGGATGTTGTTCTCAGGGTTATGAGGTGTTGGGTTTGCGCCAGACATAGCATTTTCCTTGATGGCCAAAAAGCTCAGTTTTAGTCTCATCTAACCAGAGTACCTTCTTCCATATGTTTGGGGAGTCTCCCATATGCCTTTTGGCGAACACCAAATGTGTTTGCTTATTTTTTTCTTTAAGCAATGGCTTTTTTTCTGGCCACTCTTCTGTAAAGCCCAGCTCTGTGGAGTGTACAGCTTAAAGTGGTCCTATGGACAGATACTCCAATCTCCACTGTGGAGCTTTGCAGCTCCTTCAGGGTTATCTTTGGTCTCTTTGTTGCCTCTGATTAATGCCCTCCTTGCCTGGTCTGTGAGTTTTGGTGGGCGGCCCTCTCTTGGCAGGTTTGTTGTGGTGCCATATTCTTTCAATTTTTTAATAATGGATTTAATGGTGCTCAAAGTTTCTGATATTTTTTTATAACCCAACCTTGATCTGTACTTCTCCACAACTTTGTCCCTGACATGTTTGGAGAGCTCCTTGGTCTTCATGGTGCCGCTTCCTTGGTGGTGCCCCTTGCTTAGTGGTGTTGCAGACACTTAGATTGCACACAGGTGGACTTTATTTAACTAATTATGTGACTTCTGAAGGTAATTGGTTGTACCAGATCTTAATTAGGGGCTTCATAGCAAAGGGGGTGAATACATATGCACGCACCACTTTCCCACTTTTTTTTTTTTTTAATTTAAATTAAGTAATTTTTTTCCCTTCACCAATTTGGATTATTTTGTGTATGTCCATTTACATGAAATCCAAATAAAAATACATGTTTAAATTACAGGTTGTAATGGAACAAAATAGGAAAAATGCCACGGGGGTGAATACTTTTGCAAGGCACTGTACATGCTTTGTAAGAAGAACGATTTCCCTAATAATTATTAATAATCCTCTTTCCATGGAGCCATCTGAAATCAGGCTACCTGATGGCACTCTGATAAATGCAGAAAATCACCAATCAAAATAAATGTTCTACCAAAGCGACTGTTATTTTTGGGAAGCATATTTGATTATGAGTTCGGACATATAATGTTTGTATGTGAACTATTTCTAAGAGGCATACATTCAGTTGTTCCAAACTCACTTCACTAGCACTATAGAGGGTGCATCACTCGCACTATAGAGGGTGCTTCACTCGCACTCGGCTGGTGCTTGCACATGCGCAGATCAAATACACCTTTGGAAAGCAGATTCAAGGTGTTTACATGTCCTAATAATTAGAACGATTTCTCAGAAAACCAGGTGTTTTAATCGCAGAGTAAGGTGTTTACATGACTATTGCATAATCTGTTAAATATCAAATTATTACTGTGCATATAAACGTACTCGGTGTGAGCGTGTGTATTTACCAGCCACTGTGTCTGGAGGAGTCCACCCGCTGGTGCCCAGCTCCTCCTCCTCTTGTCCTTGAAGCTGCCTTGCCCCAGGCCAGGACCTGCTGAGCTGAACCAGGCCTTGGCCTAATGGATACCATTCTTCTAGAGAAATGGAGTGTGTGTAATCCAGGTCACTGATACCTCCTACAGTAACCTCCCTGTGTCTTCTTCTTCACCCTCCTCTCCACTCCCTCTCTGCTGCTTTTTCTCCCTCTGACCAACCCCAGCTGCTTGCTTTCAGCACCGGCGGAGTGGATGCTCTGACATCGCCCCACTCACTCCTCTAGAGTCGAGTGGTTCCCAACTTTCCCAGTCGAGGCTGTTGGCATCAGGATTGGGGTCAATTCCATTTCAATTCAAGAAGTACACTGAAGTTCTCTTTTAGAGTACATTTTCCTCATGGAAGATAATTGGAATAGGTTTTACTTTCTGAATTGAAATGGAATTGACCACGACCCTGCTTGGCATCATACAGTCATTTGCCATGCAGCTCACCACCAGACAGATTTGTGCTTGAGGTGATACCTTTCTAGTGGTTAGACTTGGCAAACATCTGAAGAGGTGTACAAGCCAGCTACACATGAGCTCACCGGTGTTCTTTATTCAGTTGCTGTGGGCTTCCTGCCACACACACACACTGAACTTCTTTCCAGTATGAATTGATGAGCGGCTTTACCAGGAAATGTTTTTAAATAATTCTGTGTGATGACTATATATTCCATGCCAGCTAGTTCCCCCATGTCTTTATTTTTTATAAAATGTGTTGCCAAAGAAATCCACAACTGTCTGGAGATTAGAGAATGGCCAATTTTGACAGATTTCTCTTTCCTGAGAAAGGAACATCCTACTCCTCCCCTATACTAATGTTAAAGTAAGTTAATACCCCAGTGTAGCAGATTCATGCTGTTAATGATTAAGTTCCATTTGTAACACAGATGTTGTTCTTGCCAAGTCTTCATCCAGATGATACTGATATCTCTGACACCATGGCTGCGTTTACACAGGCAGCCCAATTCTGCATTTTTTTTCACTAATTGGTCTTTTGACCAATCAGATCAGCTCTGAAAAATATCTGATGTGAAAAGATCTGATGTGATTGGTCAAAATATCAGAATTGGACTTCCTGTGTAAACGCAGCCTATTAGGATCAGGCTACCTCATACTTATTTGGTTGTATGGTATGATTGGCATCCTTTAATGGTTTACTGTTGGAATGCCCTCTATCATCACCTCTTACTGTGTCTAGTTCTGAATGATTTCACATGGACACTATATCACTATATAACTAACTATAGAACTCTCACCTTTCAGCTGTAACAGAGACACAATCAGAGGGGGAGATGGACAGAGAGAGGGGGAGATGGACAGAGAGAGGGGGAGATGGACAGAGAGAGGGGGAGATGGACAGAGAGAGGGGGAGATGGACAGAGAGAGGGGGAGATGGACAGAGAGAGGGGGGAGATGGACAGAGAGGGAGGGGGAGATGGACACAGAGAGAGGGGGAGATGGACACAGAGAGAGGGGGAGATGGACACAGAGAGAGGGGGAGATGGACACAGAGAGAGGGGGAGATGGACACAGAGAGAGGGGGAGATGGACACAGAGAGAGGGGGAGATGGACACAGAGAGAGGGGGAGATGGACACAGAGAGAGGGGGAGATGGACACAGAGAGAGGGGGAGATGGACAGAGAGAGGGGGAGACGGACACAGAGAGAGGGGGAGACGGACACAGAGAGAGGGGGAGATGGACACAGAGAGAGGGGGAGATGGACAGAGAGAGGGGGAGACGGATGGTGTGGGAGAGAGCGACTGGACGACAGTGAGAGGGGGAGATGGCCAGAGAGGTTTGGAAAGGGCAAGAGTTCTGGTATGTGTCGTATTCTTCTGGATTAGGGTTAGAGAGAGTGGAGGTTTGGCGAGAGGTTTGGAAAGGGCCAGATCTCTGTGTGTTATTCTCCCAGGTTCCTGACAGGTGTCTGTAGCCCTATCTACGTCCTACGCCGGTGCTCTGTCTGCAGCCAGTCAGAGGAGCGTGGGAATGGTGAGAGTCCTCCAGAAAAAGCTCACATGCTGTCTGACCCACGGACCTGTTTGGCAGTCTGTCCATCCGTACTGTTTTCTAGGTAGTGTCTGTTGACAGGAAGCTCTGGCAGTCTCCTCACAGTTGGCTGTCTGTTGTGAGAATCCCTCTCCGGTTGGGATGTCCTGTTTGATCATGTTCCTGTCTGTTGTAGGTCAGAGGCAGACATTGATGTTTTATTTCCTCTTTTGTCATAGTATTTTGTGTAATCTTCTCTTTTCTGACTTAAAGGGCAGGGAATTTAAGAGCCCCTGTTGGCTACGATTTTGTAGCTAGATGTTAAACGTTGACATACGGCATCAATTTGACCCCCAACGAGTTAAAGTTCCTCAAACTGGGAACATTGTAGCATCAAACAGGACACTTAAAAGTTCATAATGAGGTTCATGCTTTGCTATCAGTAGAAAGTGGAAAGGGAGCCGTAACAATGTCACGGTGTTGTTGTTGTGGAGAAGCCCCCTGAACCATGCTTCCTGCTTCGCCCATGCCGGGGTCATTGTCCTGGGAGTGGATGAAGGAAGTAGGCCTCGCCATTGCGACCACGCAGGGGTGGTCCTGTTTACTCTCCCTGTCTCCAGCGCTCTTTTCCATGCAAACCCCTTCAGTGGTATTAATAGCAGTTCCTTTCAGGAACCTGCCTTTGAGTTCACTGGCATGACAAAGTCTGTTGGATTGTTTGGCCCAGAGTGACTAGTATTTTCTGAAAGGCCCATGAACCATCCCCTTACTGTATGTAGAGAGGGGACAGCATAGCCAATTGAAGGCTGGCCATGTTGATAGAAATGGAAGTCCTGCGACCTACCTCAAGAGTTACAAAGATTTGCTGATTAGAGAACGCTATTATGGTGGCCATCTTTGATTTAGGTTAAGCTGCCTTATTCTTCAACGTTGGAGTCTTTGTTGACCAGTGGACTACTAGGTGACATTGACATTTAACTGCTGAAATGAAATGGTGTCCTTTCATTATAAAGTCAACATTAAGAAATGAATGAACATGGCTATACACATGGCTATGGGTGTAGTTATTCTTGGCTAAGTAGTGACATGCTCTTCCTGCTACAGAATCCGTTTGTCCTGGCTTGTCACTGGCCAGGCCCGGATGTCTCTCTTCAAGAGTTGCAAGTTTTACAAGGCTATAAAAAAGCAATTTAGGCTTGACTCTGTGGTGGGATTGCTCTCCCATTTCTTTCCACCTTTACATTTAACGATAGGCCGTTTATTTATATACATATTTTATTGTAATCTCATAATTCTGTTTTCTTCTTTGAATGTGGCATTAGAGCAATTCTGAACAGGATCAGCACAGTCTAGCATCCGATCATTCCTAGTACATCTTCCCCCTTTGTCTAGCGAGCGAGCGCTCCTTGTTCTGTGACCACACACTGTGCTAACTGGACTGGCCATGCTGGGGCTATTATTAGTACAATCTCGGCTCTTATTTTAGCAGTGACACATGGCTCTGTCACCCTGACCCACCAAACAAGATCCTCCGGGTCTCCTCAGCGAGACAACTTCATATTTGTGTACGAGTGCAAATCCACAATTGTGCCACCACCACACACCTGTCAGCGTTTAGCGTAAGGCAAGCATGTTCCTATTATAGCAGGCATGTGGCGGGAGTTAGCATGGCAGTTGTATTTCATTTAGAATACCCGTTATTATCTCTGTGCTGTGTCGTGCACACAGGCCCAGGGAGCCTTTGGCTGTAATTCCAGTGAGAACGGTGAAGTTTGGAAGGGATGTGTCAGTTGGGTTAGCCACATGCTAGCATGCTACCCTGCTAGGTTAACAGGTTAGCGTTATTGCACTTTGTGTTAGCCCAAACTCTGCTTGACATTGTGATTGAATTACTAAGGTATTTGTGATATCTTATCTATGAAGTTGTAAACAGGGCACCAATATTTATTGAGGAAGGAACTTCAAGTAGGCAGAGGTGAAGGTGTGACATACAGGCACCAATCTCATCCTGTTTCCCCTTCATCAAAGAGTTAACCTCTTGGCCAAGTCGAGGAGGCTGAAGGATCTCTGTTCCCACTCAGAGGAGGAGCCGGTGACGGCGCGGCCCTTTAAGTGACTTGGCAACAGTGGCAGTGTTTCTGTTGGCTATGAAGGCGTGGGGCAGCCATGTTTCCTCTCCTCTCGCTGACCCTGGCCTGCTGACTCAGGTGTCTCCTTCCAGCTCACAGTTCATACGCTGTACACAAATAGTTTATGACAAGCCCTGTGTTCAGGTCCTGGCAGTGAATCAGAGAGACTGCATCAAAGTAGAGCTACTATAACTGTTTCATCTCTCTTTGGCTCTTCTCACATAATTCCTGGCTGTCGTTTGATCAAGAGCTTTTGATAGTGTGTTTATATCAGAGCATCAGTTGACGCCTTAACAAAGTTCTGAGAGGCCATGGTTGTGTTGTTTTCTCTGTGGCTGTAAGGAGTCCACATGTTTATTCAGTGTAGATGACTGACACTTTCTTTACATGTAATTCATCAAAGTCTGGAGAACATACCGTTTCAACCCAAAAGTTGAATACAACCTGAACCTTTCCAGCCCAGCATGACAGTGTGCCTGAATTATGTAGAATGTCTTTGTTTTCCACTGGTTATCTGTTTATTCACTTTACATATTTGATTGAATAAGGCCCTTACTGGAAGAGGCAATATCCTGCTAGCCCACCAGGTATGCTACATTTTCAACCTCTAACATTGTAAAATGGATTATGTGGCAGCAAACAATGACATACACATCTTAAAACAAGGTCAAGGACACGGAACAAAAAACATTTAGCTACAAGCAAAAATGACTTGGTCTTTGTGTGTTTACCTGTTCCCGTATTTAATTGGTTAGCCGTGAGTTTCACCTCAGAGAGCTGTGTTTTTAGAGCCCGCTATTGGATTTACTAAGGGTGTTTTAGAAGAGTTGCCAGCGCACCACATCAGAAGTGTACTACTAGCAGGACGTCTGTTCTCCCCTTGAGACCCTCTCTTAACTCAAATCTGCTTGGATTCACTAATGAGCTACTAGCAGTTGTCTGTTCACGTAGTTTACTTTGATCTTGTACATCTTGTAGGTCAAACACTTTACAGCTTAAACTTGACGATTTCAACTTCAATTGCAGTAATGGTTCTGGCAATGCGTTTAGACTATGTTACAAACATTGAAAGACTTGTGTTGGTGTGACATTGATTGAAGTATGGAGCACAAGGTTGAGTGAAAACGGTCACATATAAAGGGTTGGCCTACATTTAGCTAGGGAGCAATAGACGGAGCTAGGCAGAGACAGTGTTTGAATTAGACATGGTGTGGAGATTCAGGAGCCTCATGTCTTGGTTGTGGGGATATTATCCCACAAAAGCACCCACTATTGGTCTCACTGTGCCCACCACCACAGAGAACTATTTGCTCTGCAAACAGAGCATCTACCTGATCTGCTAGCCAAAAGAAACACCTACGTGAGAATGCTATTCATTGACTACAGCTCAGCGTTGAACACCATAGTATCCTCAAAGCTCATCACTAAGCTAAGGATCCTGGGACTAAACACCTCCCTCTGCAACTGGATCCTGGACTTCCTGATGGGCCGCCCCCAGGTGGTGAGGGTAGGTAGCAACACATCTGTCACGCTGATCCTCAACACTGGAGCTCCTCAAGGGTGCGTGCTCAGTCCCCTCCTGTACTCCCTGTTCACCCACGACTGCGTGGCCAGGTACGACTCCAACACCATCATTAAGTTTGCAGGCGACACAACAGTGGTAGGCCTGATCACGACAACGACGAGACAGTCTATAGGGAGGAGGTCAGAGACCTGGCCGGGTGGTGCCAGAATAACAACCTATCCCTCAACGTAACCAAGACTAAGGAGATGATTGTGGACTACAGGAAAAGGAGGACCGAGCACGCCCCCATTCTCATCGACGGGGCTGTAGTGCAGGTTGAGAGCTTCAAGTTTCTTGGTGTCCACATCACCAACCAACTAGAATGGTCCAAACACACCAAGCCAGTCGTAAAGAGGGCACGACAAAGCCTATTCCCCCTCAGGAAGTTTCCATACACTTAGGTTAGAGTCATTAAAACTCCACAAATTTCTTGTTAACAAACTATAGAAGTCGGTTCGGACATCTACTTTGTGCATGACACAAGTAATTTTTCCAACAATTGTTTACAGACAGATTATTTCACTTATAATTCACTGTATCACAATTCCAGTGGGTTCAGAAGTTTACATACATTGACTGTGCCTTTAAAGTCTGGTTCATCCTTGGGAGCAATTTCCAAACGCCTGAAGGTACCACGTTCATCTGTACAAACAATAGTACGCAATTATAAACACCATGGGACCACGCAGCCATCATACCGCTAAGGAAGGAGACACGTTCTGTCTCCTAGAGATGATATGAAAAGTGAAAAGTGCAAATCAATCCCAGAACAACAGCAAATTAGCCCGACTAACCGGTACCTGTATATAGCCTCGCTACTCTATATAGCCTCACTACTGTTATTATTTATTGTCTTTTTACAGTTTTGTTATTTCCTTATCTATTGTTCACCTAATAACTTTTTTTTTACTTAAAAATTGCCCTGTTGGTTAGGACCTGTACGTAAGCGTTTCACTGTAAGGTTGTATTAGGTGCACGTGACAAACTTTGATTTGATTTGAGCTCTCATTTCAGGGGAAGAAAAAAGAGGGCAAAGGAAAAAATTTTGTAAAGGATTGGATTGAAGACGAGCTGAGAGGATATAGACCGGCAAGGACAAAGAATAGACAGTAGAAGAGAGGGCGAAGGAGAGCACATGCTTACTTCCCACTGTATAGGGCTGTGGTGTGTTTTGACAGGCCGCTGACACACACACAGACACACACTTCCTTGTCATGAGGCCAGAATAAGGGCTGTGTGAGAGAGGGGGGGGAGACAGTCACAACGCAACACACATATGGTCAGTGTGACTCGAAACGTTTGTGGCACACTCTGTCCTTCCCGGTATGGAATGTCTGGAGGTGTGAGTGCACTGCTGCACTTGTGGAGATCTGCTAACTAGCTGAAGCACTACTCTTCACTACAGAGACACACTCAACATACTGGAAGATTGGTTGTACACCAACTCTCTGTTTTAAAGACCTGAAAGAGCTACACTTAGCAACAACATGACTGCTTAGACTGAGAACTGTCTTAGAACCAAACTTTTTTTCTTTTACTTTGCAGGACTCAGTGGCTTAATGCCACCTACTCATAACATTGAAGATGTCTGGTATGTAGTGTATATTGGTTGGGTTCAGAGACACCTCGGTTTGCTTCAGGAGTTGGGCCACACGTTCATGCTTGCTGTTCCTCTTCAAGTCAAAAGATGAGGGCATTTGAATGTTTGGTATGTCCTTGAAACTCTGGGGAGAAGGCGTTCAAACGCAATGTTGTAGCCTGTACTGGGATATGTGCTGTGAACTTTAAGTTCTAAGTCCCACCTCAGTGTTTTGTTCTGGATCTGGAATGAACAATGTATGAAAAGAGATATTTGAAATGTCGACCTTTTGAGGGAACACGAGGTCTTGGAAAATGATGAGACGACATTCTACGTGTTGGCACACTGTTGCTTGTGTTTTGTTTATAATTATTTGCATAATAAGTCTAACTACCGGTGAGATTAGACTGTAGGAGTTGGAGACTGAAGACTACCGGTGAGATTAGACTGTAGGAGTTGGAGACTGAAGACTACCGGTGAGATTAGACTGTAGGAGTTGGAGACTGGAGAGGACGTTGCACGGCTGATTTGCAATTCAAATAGTTTTACCGCTCTGAGCTGACTTGTAACAGAATCATTGGCTGCGGTGTCAGCAGCTGCAGATTTTCTTTCCCGGCAGGTCAAGCAAGACAAAAGGGAAAACATCCCCCTGATGACTATGCAGTCAACCAATTGGTTAGAAACTAGTGGTTGAATTAAGTCACTATTGTATTTTGGCAAAGTTTTGCTTTGCAATGTCCCGAGCCTACAAGACGGGCCCTCCTGTAGAAGTGGCCTACCAGACGGGCCCTCCTGTAGAAGTGGCCTACCAGACGGGCCCTCCTGTAGAAGTGGCCTACCAGACGGGCCCTCCTGTAGAAGTGGCCTACCAGACGGGCCCTCCTGTAGAAGTGGCCTACCAGACGGGCCCTCCTGTAGAAGTGGCCTACCAGACGGGCCCTCCTGTAGAGAAGTGGCCTACAAGACGGGCCCTCCTGTAGAAGTGGCCTACAAGACGGGCCCTCCTGTAGAGAAGTGGCCTACCAGACGGGCCCTCCTGTAGAAGTGGCCTACAAGACGGGCCCTCCCTCTTGTAGAAGTTTTTGACTCAATGCTTGGCTCGATAACACTGCTTCACTAATACTCTCTTAACAGTATAACTGTGAAGTCATTGACTTCCTGCTGAATTGTAGTATCCCTGTTGACAAGGTCATAACTAGTGCCGCTGAGTCACAATGGTGCCGCTGAGACACAATGGTGTCACTTAGTCACAAGGGAAAAGGTTTTGGGGCCCCGCGCGCGCACACACACACACAGCAGTCCTGTGTTATGTTACTCCTCTTCAACTGTCTTTTCTCACCAAACACCAGACTCATTACTGTGCTCTTGTGACCAGATCTTGCCCTGCTTACTGTACCCCCTCTCACTCAGCCAGATATCCCATGATCCTCTCTGCCTCCGCTGGTTGAACACCCAGGACTGCCAGCGATAGAACACCCCCCCCCCTTTCATTTTGGAAATGAATTGAGTCGTTTGGTTAATTAAGACTTCTCCCCTCTGACTGTATTGTATCATAATCCATAATGCCAAACATAAGGA
Organism: Salvelinus alpinus; assembly: GCF_045679555.1. Taxonomy (NCBI): domain Eukaryota; kingdom Metazoa; phylum Chordata; class Actinopteri; order Salmoniformes; family Salmonidae; genus Salvelinus; species Salvelinus alpinus. Next base: position 15,718,482 of record NC_092090.1, read on the forward strand.
GCTTTAATTGAAGGCTTGCTATTGGCTGCTCAGAGTTTTTGCCAGTTATGACAAACCAAAGCACTTAGCACATTGAGCTTTGAGCTTAGTCGACTGTTCTGTGTTTCATGCCTGTTTTTCACAAGCCATGTTCTATGCATTTTTCTTTATGGCTGTATGAATGTACTGTATGAATGTACTGTATGAATGTACTGTTGCAATGTGTTTTGTGTCCAAAGTGCAATTTCCTTTCTCTGACTTTGTGTTTGGTGTCTTTTCCCCCACATCTCTGGAGCCCTTGTAGAGGAAGAGGGACCTGACCAGTATAGATATAATGGAGGAGTCTGGCTCTCCACGCCCCATTAGGTTCTAATGCACTACTATAGGTGATGCATGGTCCAGAACATATATGCTATGCCATGTAAATGCATACATACACACATTCTTAATAAACTGGTACAGGAGATCTAACAATGACCGTTGTCTGACATGGTCAGCTGTCGGTGTGTTTGTGGTTGATGACACACAGCTTCTCAAAACCATGATGTAATAACTTAAACCGACCCAACTCCATCCTCCGCTCCTCTCACAACGACAGCCATTTAATCAGTCAGCACTAATACATTCTACCCTCCTCCGAGTGGGTGACCCTTTCCCATTGTTTCCCTGTTAGTGAGTCAGTTTTTTTTACTGACTGAAATGTAGAGGGAACTTGGAAAGTGACACACACACTGCGGGATGTTTTTGTCCCTGTGGGTTTAGTGTGCTGTGTCACACTGAACCCACCAATAGAAAAGGTCCACCACGGGACCTCTATTAGTCTCCACAAACAGCGGCAGCTCTCACTGTCCTCAGGCACCATTACATCATGGCTTAGACATTCTCTCTCTGTCTATGTCCCTCTGTCTCTCGGGTCTTTCTATGTCTCTCTGTCTTTGCAGGGCCTTGTCTCTCTGTCTTTGCAGGGCCTTGTCTATCTGTATATCTCTCTTCTCTCCTCTCTCTTCTCTCTGTCTCAGGACATTTGCTTCAGCAAATGGCAAGATTGTTCAGTTTTTGTTTGCCAGTCAAATGGATAATAGTTTCAGAATGCGGCAACAACAATGGGATATTCTGTCCCTGGCCGTACGGGGTGTGTTCACTGATTCATATTGACACTGTATCAGTGTGTGTTGACGGTGTAACGTGTTGTTATGGGGTTACGAGAGTCTAGGCCACTTTGTTCTTTAGAGTATACTACTACAGCCTCATTTTCCTGCTGGAAGGAATGTGTTGACTTGGGCCTATAGTTGTGTAATTTTAATGGCAGTTTAAAAACGGATTGCTGGTTGTAATCATCAGTGAGTATGGTCTACTCTACACTGTTTTTAACCAGAATACTATGTTTTATTTGATTGAATATACAGTTGTCATGTACGGTACTACTACTAATCAATACACAGTACATTAAGAATTACCACCCACCCTGCAAACATACAATCCTCTGACATAATGCACTCCACCCCATAATCAGCTTCAGTCTTGGGCTGACACAAGCTCCCCCCTCTACCTCAGCTGTGAATAAAAGGATTGTGCATCTCCAATCCAAACTGGAGATGAGATTCTAGACCCCAGACAGTTGCGGTGATTGCTAAGGGCTGGTGATTCCCTGGAGGAGAGCATTAGTTGATTGACCTGATGTGGTGAACATGGTTCGGCATGGCCAGCCAGTCAGCCACTGAGGGAGAACAACCCTAAATCTATTAACCCCTATCCTTTAAGCAGTGCACTGGCCATCTGCTCCGCCACCCGGCCGTCACACACACACACACACACACACACACACACACACACACACACACACACACACACACACACACACACACACACACACACACACACACACACACACACAGCGAAGTGCACCATTAATACCCCCAGTGTGTGTGTGCCCAGCCTTACACAATCTGGTTAGCAGGGGTGTGTGTGTGTTGGACGCATGCAGGCAAGGCTGTCCACAACCTGGTCGTGGTGGGGGGGGGGTTGAATGTAGGCCGGCAGGAAATTGGAGAGAAGGGTGCAGCATTGTATTAGGACCCAGCTGGAGATGGCGTGCCACCTATATGCTTCCCTGTTCCATTTCCTGTTTTCATTTTTCTTCTCCCCACATGCAGGTTTTTATGGGTAGGAGCAGTTTTGTCCTTAGCAACAGAAATAACACCGTATATTGGACTGACAAAGCAGCATCTGTGTATGTTTCTAGCTGATACATTGTGAGAGGAATTGTGGTAAACACAATCATGTTCATATGGCAAATGGTTCTCATTGGCTCTGGTATCGGACATTCAATAATTCTTTGTCTACACCCATTCAGCATCGTTCACACCCTCTAAAGCCTTAGACCCACCCAGCTCTTTAATGATTCACATGTGAGGCCATGTACTAAACAACCAAAGATACCCTCCGTAGTGCCTTGCGGTTGGAGGCTGAGTAGTTGCCATACCAGGCAGTGATGCAACCAGTCAGGATGCTCTCGACGTTGCAGCTGTAGAAACTTTTGAGGATCTGAGGACCCATGCCAAATCTTTTTAGTTTCCTGAGAGGAATAGGCGTTGTCGTGCCCTCTTCACGATTGTCTTGGTGTGTTTGGACCATGATAGTTTGTTGGTGATGTGGACACCAAGGAACTTGAATCTCTCAACCTGCTCCACTACAGCCCCGTCGATGAGAATGGGGGCGTGCTTGGTCCTCCTTTTCCTGTAGTCCACAATCATCTCCTTTGTCTTGGTCACGTTGAGGGAGAGGTTGTTGTACTGGCACCACCCGGCCAGGTCTCAGCCTACAGGGAGGTGGTCAGTCTCATCATTGGCTTATGCAAAGCAAATTACACAACACTAGTGAATACCTGAATATCTATGCTACCTTTGTAGTTGTGTACACTCTGTGTGAGGTATTGTGGATGGTTTCTGTTTCAGTATAGTCTCCATGGGAATGAGCTGTATACAGGAGAGAGGAGCCCAGACAAAAGAGGGCTTAGTGGTTTGCACACACACACACACACACACACACACACACACACACACACACAGAGACTGACTAATGCTACGTTTATACCGATTTTTAGGCCATTTATATGGTCCATCCATCAATCAAATGTATTTTATAAAGCCTTTTTACATAAGTAGTTGTCACAAAGTGTTGAGGAGTTTAGGACAGTCCAGTTGGACAGATGTTTTGTCTCTGACTGTCTCATAATGCTCTTCTCTTCTCTCTGTGGACACCAGTCACCCCATCAGAACTTTTGGGTGTATATTAAGGTTTTGAATGGTGTTATTGTGTGTTCAGTGGAGAAGCTGGCAGCTGCTAGTCTTGGCATGGGGCTGGACTGCTGCTGCTGTGCCGTGTAATCTAGTCAGTCCAGATGCTGTGATGCCTGAATGTTCCAGTCTCTTTATGTTGGCCAGCCAGCTAGAAACTCATTTGGACATTTTTCATAGATTACATAATAATATGAAATTCACATTTTGTGGTGGATTCCGTGATGAATGATTTACGGTGTTAACCTCTCTGTGTGTCTTGTCATCTCTAACCCTCTATTTCTGTCTCCTCCAGCGGTGATGTCTTGAGGCAGTCTCCCATCCGACCTAGTGAAGGACGTGCGAGGTCAAGTGACTGCTAATGGGAACCCCTGTGACACCATGAGCGCTCGTGATGGCGGCCACGGCGGCGGGATCGGCGGCGTGGGCACGCTGGGCAGGCGAGGACGATACGAGGACTCGGAGTTCACCTTGCGCATCTATCCGGGCTCCCTGGCCGAGGGCACCATCTACTGCCCCGTCAGCGCCCGCAAAAGCACCACGGCCGCCGAGGCCATCGAGCGCTGCCTGGAGCGCCTGCGTCTGGACCGCGACCGCTGCTACGTGCTAGCCGAGGTCAAGGAATTTGGCGGGGAAGAATGGATCCTGAACCCCAGCGACTGCCCCGTCCAACGGATGATGCTGTGGCCCCGCGGGGCTCTGGAGCAGCGCTCGGGCTCGGGCGGCGGGGAGGACTACCGCTTCCTGCTGCGGCAGAAGAATCTGGATGGCTCCATCCACTACGGCGGCAGCCTGCAGATGTGGCTGCGTGTGACTGAGGAGCGCCGGCGCATGACGGAGCGTGGCCTGTTGCCACAGGAGGAGGTCAGGGGTGACCACGCCGACTTGTGCTGCCTGCCGGAGCTCACCGAGCGCTCGCTGCTGGACAACCTACGCTCGCGCTTCCGCCAGGAGAGGATTTACACCTACGTAGGCAGCATCCTCATCGTCATTAACCCCTTCCAGTTCCTCCCCATCTATAACCCCAAGTACGTCAAGATGTACGACAACCACGCTCTGGGAGACCTGGAGCCGCACATCTACGCCGTGGCGGACGTGGCCTACCACGCCATGCTGCAGCGGCGGAGGAACCAGTGCATCGTCATCTCTGGGGAGAGCGGCTCGGGAAAGACCCAGAGCACCAACTTCCTGATTCACCACCTGACCGCCCTCAGCCAGAAGGGATTCGCCAGCGGGGTGGAGCAGATCATTCTGGGGGCGGGGCCAGTGTTGGAGGTAAGGACACCGTTGCAATAAAAATCCTTTGTTATTTGTAACAGTGATTAGAGGTCGACCTCTAACAGTGATGGTTATTTGTAACAGTGATTAGAGGTCGACCTCTAACAGTGATGGTTATTTGTAACAGTGATTAGAGGTCGACCTCTAACAGTGATGGTTATTTGTAACAGTGATTAGAGGTCGACCTCTAACAGTGATGGTTATTTTGTCTGAGTTTTCTGGTGCTATTTTCCTCTCATGGACAAAATGAGCCAAAATGCTTTTGTTCTGTTTGTCAGCCAGTCTACAATGCTGTTTCAGTCAGCCAGTCTACAATGCTGTTTCAGTCAGCCAGTCTACAATGCTGTTTCAGTCAGCCAGTCTACAGTGCTGTTTCAGTCAGCCAGTCTACAGTGCTGTTTCAGTCAGCCAGTCTACAGTGCTGTTTCAGTCAGCCAGTCTACAGTGCTGTTTCAGTCAGCCAGTCTACAGTGCTGTTTCAGTCAGCCAGTCTACAGTGCTGTTTCAGTCAGCCAGTCTACAGTGCTGTTTCAGTCAGCCAGTCTACAGTGCTGTTTCAGTCAGCCAGTCTACAGTGCTGTTTCAGTCAGCCAGTCTACAGTGCTGTTTCAGTCAGCCAGTCTACAGTGCTGTTTCAGTCAGCCAGTCTACAATGCTGTTTGTGTCAGCAAGTCTACAGTGCTGTTTGTGTCAGCCAGTCTACAGTGCTGTTTGTGTCAGCCAGTCTACAGTGCTGTTTGTGTCAGCCAGTCTACAGTGCTGTTTCAGTCAGCCAGTCTACAGTGCTGTTTCAGTCAGCCAGTCTACAGTGCTGTTTCAGTCAGCCAGTCTACAGTGCTGTTTCAGTCAGCCAGTCTACAGTGCTGTTTCAGTCAGCCAGTCTACAGTGCTGTTTCAGTCAGCCAGTCTACAGTGCTGTTTCAGTCAGCCAGTCTACAGTGCTGTTTCAGTCAGCCAGTCTACAGTGCTGTTTCAGTCAGCCAGTCTACAGTGCTGTTTCAGTCAGCCAGTCTACAGTGCTGTTTCAGTCAGCCAGTCTACAGTGCTGTTTCAGTCAGCCAGTCTACAGTGCTGTTTCAGTCAGCCAGTCTACAGTGCTGTTTCAGTCAGCCAGTCTACAGTGCTGTTTGTGTCAGCCAGTCTACAGTGCTGTTTGTGTCAGCCAGTCTACAGTGCTGTTTGTGTCAGCCAGTCTACAGTGCTGTTTGTGTCAGCCAGTCTACAGTGCCTCCTGTCAGTCTATGAACTATGTGTAGTGGTACAGCAGCTGTGGTTGATGGTGCAATAAAAACAGTTTCCAGTAATGAAGAAACCGTTGCTCTATTATCAACCAGGTTTGTACCTGATAGATGGGATGAGCTGTGTGTTCAGACTCTGTTGGCTTGTACCTGATAGACGGGATGAGCTGTGTGTTCAGACTCTGTTGGTTTGTACCTAATAGATGGGACGAGCTGTGTGTTCAGACTCTGTTGGCTTGTACCTAATAGATGGGACGAGCTGTGTGTTCAGACTCTGTTGGCTTGTACCTAATAGATGGGACGAGCTGTGTGTTCAGACTCTGTTGGCTTGTACCTAATAGATGGGACGAGCTGTGTGTTCAGACTCTGTTGGCTTGTACCTAATAGATGGGACGAGCTGTGTGTTCAGACTCTGTTGGCTTGTACCTAATAGATGGGACGAGCTGTGTGTTCAGACTCTGTTGGCTTGTACCTAATAGATGGGACGAGCTGTGTGTTCTGACTCTGTTGGCTTGTACCTAATAGATGGGACGAGCTGTGTGTTCAGACTCTGTGGCTTGTACCTAATAGACGGGATGAGCTGTGTGTTCAGACTCTGTTGGCTTGTACCTGATAGATGGGACGAGCTGTGTGTTCTTATGCAACAGTGTCTGGCCCCAGCTGTCCCTGTGGCCAGAGTTCTACTGCTCTATAGAAGGCTTTATTGCAGTTTCATCCAGCTGTGCAGGGATTATATTGTACACAGAGGAGCTTTTTCCTCTGCCCACAGCAGCTTCTGAATGGCTACAGTTGTGCCTTCTTGTTTCGCTGTTTCCCCCTTGTTTTTGGATACCAGACCGGAACGCAAAGCACCGTCCAAGGTTGTCAATACATAATAGTTCAATCAAAATAAATTCTGAATCTGTTGATGGGCGGCAACAGAGCTTGGAAGGAAGGACAAACTCAAAATGAGTTGTTTATTACTGAGTAGTGCTACCTGTGTCAGAGGCCTAGGTTGTCTGAATGACAAGCCCTGTAGTGTATTCTGGGGCACCCTCTATTTCTGAACATTCCAAAGGGATTTACCCCCCCCCCCCACATCCTCTGTCATTCATCTGTATGTCACACAACAACCACACCTGAACATTATTTCACCAGAATACCCTGGCAACTACAGCCTCACAGCCTGGCAACTACAGCCTGCCTGGCAACTACAGCCTCACAGCCTGGCAACTACAGCCTCAGTGCCTGGCAACTACAGCCTCAGTGCCTGGCAACTACAGCCTCAGTGCCTGGCAACTACAGCCTGGCAACTACAGCCTCACAGCCTGGCAACTACAGCCTCACAGCCTGGCAACTACAGCCTCACAGCCTGGCAACTATTGTCTTTTTTCCGTCTCTGTGGTTCGCCGTCTGACCACAGTCTGTTTACAGTAGCTTGGGTTTCATTGAACGTGGGAGTGTACACATTCCTTCTGACATTCCTTGAGGAGGACTTCAGAGTGGCACCACACTCATACTGTGTGACTGAGGAGTATATTGTTTTAGGTGGCTTTGGAAAGTGTACCGTTTTAGTGTTCTGAAGTAATTGTAAGAACTGGACAAGCAGGTGTTTTGGTCAACCCCGACCCTGATTGGTGTACAGTACTTACTTGCCTCGTTCTATATGAGAACATTAACACCTATACTGTAGGCCTATTACAAGTCAAGTGTTTGAGGGAGAACTATTCCTCTAGATTCATTCAGCCGTACTGTTAAAGTGGTGTCTGATACCAGTCTGAAAGCCAAGTGTATGAAATGACAGAACGTGACCAAGATCAAGGGGTGCTATTTTTTACAGCCTCTCAGGAACAACATTTACGGTGCCTGTCTCCACTCTGGACAGCTAATGTGTGTGTCTCCCACTCTGGACAGCTAATGTGTGTGTCTCCACTCTGGACAGCTAATGTGTGTGTCTCCACTCTGGACAGCTAATGTGTGTGTCTCCACTCTGGACAGCTAATGTGTGTGTCTCCACTCTGGACAGCTAATGTGTGTGTCTCCACTCTGGACAGCTAATGTGTGTGTCTCCACTCTGGACAGCTAATGTGTGTGTCTCCCACTCTGGACGGCTAATGTGTGTGTCTCCCACTCTGGACAGCTAATGTGTGTGTCTCCCACTCTGGACGGCTAATGTGTGTGTCTCCCACTCTGGACAGCTAATGTGTGTGTCTCCCACTCTGGACAGCTAATGTGTGTGTCTCCCACTCTGGACAGCTAATGTGTGTGTCTCCACTCTGGACAGCTAATGTGTGTGTCTCCCACTCTGGACAGCTAATGTGTGTGTCTCCACTCTGGACAGCTAATGTGTGTGTCTCCACTCTGGACAGCTAATGTGTGTGTCTCCACTCTGGACAGCTAATGTGTGTGTCTCCCACTCTGGACAGCTAATGTGTGTGTCTCCCACTCTGGACAGCTAATGTGTCTGTCTCCCACTCTGGACAGCTAATGTGTGTGTCTCCCACTCTGGACAGCTAATGTGTGTGTCTCCACTCTGGACAGCTAATGTGTGTGTCTCCCACTCTGGACAGCTAATGTGTCTGTCTCCCACTCTGGACAGCTAATGTGTGTGTCTCCACTCTGGACAGCTAATGTGTGTGTCTCCACTCTGGACAGCTAATGTGTGTGTCTCCACTCTGGACAGCTAATGTGTGTGTCTCCACTCTGGACAGCTAATGTGTGTGTCTCCCACTCTGGACAGCTAATGTGTGTGTCTCCACTCTGGACAGCTAATGTGTGTGTCTCCACTCTGGACAGCTAATGTGTGTGTCTCCACTCTGGACAGCTAATGTGTGTGTCTCCCACTCTGGACAGCTAATGTGTGTGTCTCCACTCTGGACAGCTAATGTGTGTGTCTCCACTCTGGACAGCTAATGTGTGTGTCTCCACTCTGGACAGCTAATGTGTGTGTCTCCACTCTGGACAGCTAATGTGTGTGTCTCCACTCTGGACAGCTAATGTGTGTGTCTCCCACTCTGGACAGCTAATGTGTGTGTCTCCACTCTGGACAGCTAATGTGTGTGTCTCCCACTCTGGACAGCTAATGTGTGTGTCTCCCACTCTGGACAGCTAATGTGTGTGTCTCCCACTCTGGACAGCTAATGTGTGTGTCTCCACTCTGGACAGCTAATGTGTGTGTCTCCACTCTGGACAGCTAATGTGTGTGTCTCCACTCTGGACAGCTAATGTGTGTGTCTCCCACTCTGGACGGCTAATGTGTGTGTCTCCCACTCTGGACGGCTAATGTGTGTGTCTCCCACTCTGGACGGCTAATGTGTGTGTCTCCCACTCTGGACGGCTAATGTGTGTGTCTCCCACTCTGGACGGCTAATGTGTGTGTCTCCCACTCTGGACGGCTAATGTGTAAGCCCTGTGGGTTAATCTCTAACACGCCGGCACAATTGAGTGGTTTTTGAGTGCGGAGGTGCAGCATTTAATTGTTTGCACAGTGAGATTGCGTATCTGCCCTTTACTGATTAGTATTGCTAGGGCCCAGGAGAGGGGGACTAAGGGAACTAGGAGAGGGGGACTAAGGGAACTAGTAGAGGGGGACTAAGGGAACTAGTAGAGGGGGACTAAGGGAACTAGGAGAGGGGGACCGAGGGAACCGGGAGAGGGGGACCGAGGGAACCGGGAGAGGGGGACCGAGGGAACCGGGAGAGGGGGACCGAGGGAACCGGGAGAGGGGGACCGAGGGAACCGGGAGAGGGGGCCCCGACAGTCTAACCTTGGATCACTCAAAAAGGGACAGTGGCTTTAAGAGGTATAGGGAAGTAGCAGTGTGAACTCTGTTTAAATCAAGAATCTATTCATCCAAGGTGCATTTCTAAATGCTAGTTGTGTGGAACAGAATCCTGCTTCCCTCTAATATTGTTAACAGACCTTTTAAGACTGCTGTTAAGGTTGAATTAAGACACTGGAAGTGTCTCCATTCCAGACTCCTCTCTCCTTGCCTCTTTCTCAAAACCTATTGGAGCAGAAGGTCAGAGGGGAGGGACCTCTGGCTTTCTACTCCAATGGGTTTTAAGAAGGAGGCGAGGAGTATGCAATAGAGATCTTCCTGTCCTTTCATTCCTCTCTCCCTCCCTTTGATGGTACATTACCTTGACTTGACTCTCACTCAAACATGGGGAGGGGGGCTGGGTCGGCTACCATTTCACTCCTGAGAGAACAATGTGCTACTGGTCTTTACGCTAATGTCAGAGCCCCGGACTAGCTAGTTAGCTAACACACATCTAACCTTTGGTCCAGCTGTCAAGCACTATTCAGGCAGCCAGTATGTACATATATCCACTGACATAGCCATTCAGCTGGACCTACAACAGAGACTATAGAGTCGTGTTACCTGTCAAACCACTAGTTTACCTCAGTTAACTCTAGGCTCAAAGTCAAAATTTGCGAACATAGAAATCCATAATGAGAATATAGCAACATACCTGCTAGCATTGTTCTGACAGATGTGATTTATGATGCACATTATTCTCTTGGCTTTAGCCTTGAGATAGTATGAGACACTCCCTTCAAGCACGTAGCTCATGCTCTAAATAAATGCCTACCACAAACAGTAACGTTATGGAGGCTGTTTAAGCTAATGGCTCATTAGCTCACTGCATTTGCTAATGGCCATAAATGGTTGAAGCGATTCGATACTTTATCATTGAGCTTTGTTAAAGTGGTAGCACTGCTTATTAAACGCAGCGGATAAGGTCGGATAAGTGTTATGAGTAGGATACCAGGCTGTATCACTAATGGCCGTGATTGGGAGTCCCATAGGGCGGCGCACAATTGGCCCAGCGTCGTTAGGGTTTGGCCGAAGGGTAGGCCGTCATTGTAAATAAGAATTTGTTCTTAACTGACTTGCCTAGTTAAATAAATAAAAATATTTCCTTCTGGGGATTTCTATATTACTGTTGCAAAACCAAAGCTGAGCACACAGTCATTTTCCAATGGCTGTCAGTTGAGAAGCTCACCCCGGGGCCACGGGCACAGACAGGATGTTAACGCTTGATGGAAGATATCACTTACGAGAGGCTTTACTCTGGAGCTCTGCCAACACCAACAGTTCGCTGTTAGCTCCTGACATGCCCTGTCTCTCAAGTGCTCAAATTAATCAAGCTTTGGATTGATTGAGATGAATAGTGAGACTCAAGCTGCCATCAGCCAGGCGCATGTCTCTGAGTGGCAAGGTCATGTTTCTAGGTCACGTACTGCTGTGAGTAGTGTGTAGGGATCACTGAAGGATGACAACGAATGTGGGATGTAGAGGGTTCCATCTTTCCCCTCCTGTCCTCCTCTAACCACTACTACTAATGCTTCCATCTTTCCCCTCCTGTCCTCCTCTAATGGTTCCATCTTTCCCCTCCTGTCCTCCTCTAATGGTTCCATCTTTCCCCTCCTGTCCTCCTCTAACCACTACTACTAATGGTTCAATCTTTCCCCTCCTGTCCTCCTCTAATGGTTCCATCTTTCCCCTCCTGTCCTCCTCTAATGGTTCCATCTTTCCCCTCCTGTCCTCCTCTAATGGTTCCATCTTTCCCCTCCTGTCCTCCTCTAACCACCACTACTAATGGTTCCATCTTTCCCCTCCTGTCCTCCTCTAATGGTTCCATCTTTCCCCTCCTGTCCTCCTCTAATGGTTCCATCTTTCCCCTCCTGTCCTCCTCTAACCACCACTACTAATGGTTCCATCTTTCCCCTCCTGTCCTCCTCTAACCACTACTACTAATGGTTCCATCTTTCCCCTCCTGTCCTCCTCTAATGGTTCCATCTTTCCCCTCCTGTCCTCCTCTAATGGTTCCATCTTTCCCCTCCTGTCCTCCTCTAATGGTTCCATCTTTCCCCTCCTGTCCTCCTCTAATGGTTCCATCTTTCCCCTCCTGTCCTCCTCTAATGGTTCCATCTTTCCCCTCCTGTCCTCCTCTAATGGTTCCATCTTTCCCCTCCTGTCCTCCTCTAATGGTTCCATCTTTCCCCTCCTGTCCTCCTCTAATGGTTCCATCTTTCCCCTCCTGTCCTCCTCTAATGGTTCCATCTTTCCCCTCCTGTCCTCCTTTAGCCATTTGGCAACTAGCCGCTCTCCATAATTTCTGAACATTGTTTACATTTCTTTCCTAGATACAGCAGAACCTTATGTGGACAAGATGTTTAGCATTGGCAACTTGAACTACATTGGAATCCACCTCAGAACAACCAAGCTGTTCCACTACCTCAAAACAACCCAATTGAAATCAGTTGTTCAGTTTCAGAGTTGCTCTTGCCTCTAACTGTGTTCTGTTTGTTCCATACTGCTCATCAGTAATGATAGGTCAGCTCAGGAAACCAGTGTATCGTCTTGGAGATAACTGACAGGAACGCTCAACGTCGTGGTTTGCCTCACACACACTATAGTCAACGTGACATGTACAAGCAGAGTGCAAACAGTCTTGACAGATTGATGGGTCAGCTCATGCTCCCGGTCCTGTGCTCTGGGAGGGAAAGGGTGGGCAGATTGCAGACATAAGGGCCAGATAGGATAGCCCGTTGACTTGTTCAGCTCTAGCCTGTAGACAGACCTTCCTGGTTGCGTAACTACCACTCCAATCCAGATGGATTGTCTGTTAAAGACCCCCATGTTGAAGATATGTTAGACCCATGGTTGTTGGTATGTTGGTTTAGAGATGGTTTACCGAATACGTTTAATACCATGTTTAGTATTAGTTAGCCAGGTTTAGTATTAGTTAGCCAGGTTTAGTATTATTCAAATGTCGTTATAAACTAAGCTCCAACAAAAATGATACATTGTGATCATTTACAATTTGTTTAATTTGTTTTACAACATATTCACCAACAGAATACTTTATCTACATGTCCAAGACAATTGGCCTGCGGTCAAGATTAGTTTTTATCCGGCAATTAAAAAGCTATCATAATAAAAGACAGCTGTGGGAACATGGCATCAATTTAAGATAAACAAGGGAGTATAGATTCATGAAGGATGACACGTATCAAGACATCATTTTTCTAGCACTTCAAAACAGAAAAATAATCTCATAGGAAAAAGACTAGTTCTGGGCTACCTGTAGATGTGAGTGGAGACAGCTGGCTTCCCTGGGAGTGAGTCAGGAGCAGGCAGAGTTAGGAGTGACTTACGCTGCTCTTTCTGTGGTTGCATCATCATTGTCTGCCTTTGAAGAATAAGGAGCTGTCACAGGAGCTTAGTGTGGGAGAGGCTGGGTGATGCACTGGAGCCCGCTTCAATGCTCCTGGCACTGCTGTTAGTGTGTAGCTTCCTCTAATTTGCACACACACACACACACACACACACACACACACACACACACACACACACACACACACACACACACACACACACACACACACACACACACACACACAGATCAGCTCTGTGAGGGCTCCCGAGTGGCGCAGCAGTCTAAGGCACAGCATCTCAGTGCTACGGACACTGGTTAGATTCCAGGCTGTATCACAACTGGCCGTGATTGGGAGTCCCATAGGGCGGCGCACAATTGGCCCTGCGTCGTCCGGGATTGGCTCGGGTAGGCCGTCATTGTAAATAAGAATTTGTTCTTAACTGACTTGCCTAGTTAAATAAATAAAAAAACTCCTTCCGCGTGGCTTAGTGACGTAACAAAACCGTTAATTAGATTTGAAGATGTTTTATAGTCTGGTTGCCTTTTATCTTCTTCTCTCTATCAGTGCTGAGCCTGCAGTGTGAGCTAGTGGTTGGAGAATAGGATGGTGACCAGGAGATATATGGTTTGAAATCCAGGTCGGACACAGTAAGTAGACCACACTCACCGCTGAGGAATCGGGATCATGCAACTTGCTTTGATTGAAATGTAGCCTACTTTTCAGACTGTTCCCCCTAAAACATGGATTCAAGAAAATAATCTCTGTAGAAGACCTCCGACTAGTTACTGTCTGTGGATGGAGCTGCTGTAAGGAGTCTGGAGGGTCAGGCTAGTTACTGTCTGTGGATGGAGCTGCTGTAATGATCATTTGGCCCAATGCTACATGCTACTATTGTACTCCCCCTACGACATGTACGTCCAACAGAAACACTCCCTGAGTGAGTCAGCCCAGGTCAGCAGCTTCTCCTCTCTGCTTTATCCCTCATCACTACCCTGCTATCTCTCTCTCTCTCTCTCACACTCACACACACACACACACACACACACACACACACACACACACACACACACACACACACACACACACACACACACACACACACACACACACACACACACACACACACACACACACACACACACACACACACACACACACACACACACAGCACATGTAATACCAACCCCCCTAGCCCTGTAATGCTCAGCAGGATTAGAGCTGTACTGTATGTCTCCCACACAGGGTGGGGTCAGCAGCAGACATGGGGTTGGGGGGGGCTTTACTGTCCACTGGAAGTGGTTGTTTTTCATTCCCCTTGGCAACAGAAAGACCAGACAGATTGGGATCCATTGAGCTCTCGGCTTCCTGGTGGTAGAATCTGGTGTGTCCATTTTGTTTGTGTGAAACCAAATCACCCTGTGTGTGTGTATTGAGAGGGTGTGTGTTGAGGCCCTGGGGTGTGTGTGCTCGTGCTAGGTTACACAAGGTATTGTAAATGCAGTCCTACAGTATCGACTGGTTGACTAAACAGTCCGCAGATACAGGCTCAGTTCCAGTTTCTCCTAACATCGTATAGATGACAGAAAAGGATAAAGGTGTGATTATACTCCTACTCTCCTGTGTTATTCTCTCACCCCATTAGGTTGCTGGTGTGACTGGTTCTGTGTCAGACTTTCTAGTAGTTCTAGTTGTCTGCCTCATTAAGATCTTATACATGTCAGAGATGATCCACTTCAGGAAATAAACGAGCTAAATGGATTCAATCCCTGTGGTTGTAATTAGTGCTGTCTCGAGAGAAAAACTAAAGTTGTCTGTTCTTTCGACCAATCGATTGGTAGAAATGTTAAAACGTGTCTTTTTCCATATAGACACACCCTGTGTTTTAATAAAATCAACTATACAGTGCATTTGGAAAGTATTCAGACCCCTTGACTTTTCCCACATTTTGTTACGTTACAGCCTTATTCTAAAATGTATTAAATTACAGTTTTTCCTAATCAATCTACACACAATATGTATAAAAGAAAATATATACTGATCTGCGTGCCAGTTATGGTTTTCATATGCACATTTTCGTTGAACAGTTTAATTACATTTATAACAAGGTCTTTGTATCTCAAAATCATTGTCATGTGGTTAATCAAAAATCAATCTAAATGAGAATAATACAAACATTAAAAGCATATGAAGCCAACAAATAATAACATTGCAGCCTGCAGGAAGAAAATATCCTGATTTAAAATATATTTATATTTTTTAAAGGGGAAAAAAAGAAGCATAACTCACATTGGCTACACATGGCCTGTCTGCAACAAACTTTAAACATTTGTTTTAACTATTAACTTGAGTCTGGCCGGAAGCTCTTGCTAGCAAACTTGCGACATTGTTTTAAAATATTCTGGGCCCTCAGTTTCCAGCGGGACAGACACAGCTGTAGGCTATTTGCACAAGGGATAATAAGTAATCATGTAGGCCTATTTTATGAAGTTTCCACTGGATTAGAGCGTTACTTTTTTGCACTTTCATGCTGAGTAGTTATCGAAACGAAGCAAGCTGGAATACATTGAGGAACTATTGTCATTCTCAGTGGATGTAAAAACATATTTTGTTTGCTTGCTGTTTGAGGTGAAGAAAACAACATTACTTTGAGAAGCTCCACAGCTCATTAGTGGTGGTGGTGGTGCATTAAGCCAATCAGAAATACTATCAGATCCCCAAATGGGCACATACATATGCATTGGTGTAAAAATACTTGAAAGTACTACTTAAGTAGTTTTTTGGGGTATCTGTACTTTACTTTACTTATTTATATTTTTTACTACTTTTACTTCACTACATTCTTTAAGAAAATATTGTAATTTTTACTCCATACATTTTACTTGACACCCAAAAGTACATTTTGAATGCTTAGCAGGACAGGAAAATAATCAAATTCACACACTTATCAACCAAACATCCCTGGCCTCTGATCTGGCTTACTAACTAAACACAAATGCTTTGTTTGAGTGTTGGAGTGTGCCCCCGGATTTCAGTAAATAAAAAAAACAAGAAAATTGTGCCGTCTGGTTTGCTTAATATAAGGAATTTGAAATGATTTTTACTTTTGCTACTTAAATATATTTTAAACCAAATATTTTTACTCAATTAGTATTTTACTGGGTGACTTTATTTTACTTGAGCCATTTTCTCTTAAGATATCTTTACTTTTACTCAAGTATTGTATGACTGTTGCGTACTTTTTCCACCACTGTTAAAATGCCTACATTTGCGCCCAGGCCAGGTAGCCATAGCCTACTTCTATGAGTAATCACGTGCGCGTCCTTACTCAACATAGACGGAATGAATGTGCACAAATTGGCGGGAAAGAGCGCATTCTGAAGCGAGATGTGCATTTTAGCCACACCCCTTTTTCCTGGACTGAGTCATCCCCACGGCCTCCGCAATGGATTAGTTCACTGACATCGGCGCGAATAAGACCGGTGTCTCATGTGCCATTAATAAAACAAATATATGTGTATATATATTTGCTACTGCTCAACAACAACAAAAAATTGACCAGTCGACTAATTGGGTCAGCCCTACTTGTAAAGATAATGACGAAATGAGATGATAAACTGCTCAATTATAGTGGGCTGCAAACGGCCCTACTTACTGTGATGGTGTTCGTCATTAAAATAGGCTGCATCCGAGAACACTCGGTTATGTGAAAACGTCATATGCTTCTGTACCGTGCATGTTTTAAACAGGGAACGTCCTGATTTGGCTCTCGTGAAAGGAAGAAGTATACATACCAGGAAGTGTTTTCAACAGGAGGCTGTGTGTTGGGCCTCCCATTTGAATAAGTGTAGTAATAACTTTGTGTATACTGTGAATGGTTTCTACAGTTTCAATCCTTTTCCATCACCTTGATATGGGCTGGTTAGGGGCAGCATAGTAACTACAGTTAATGTTATGATATATAAGGTTGTTAACTATAATCCTTGTTAACTGTGAAAGTTGACCAGAGTCCTGTGAGCTGTAGAGTAGATGCAGTACAGGATATGGTAGTATAATGGATCAACCTGTTAAGAACACATGTGTCTCTTCCTCTGCTGGAATGCTGTTTACATAGACTAGCCTCATTAGAACGGCTGTGGTGAGCTGACCTCTCCGTCTGAGCTACACACACCTCCTCTGTCCTCCCTTTTACACAGGCTGCATTCTGCTCGTATACGTGTGTGCATTGCACCAGCCTCAACTCCTAAATATGCTTTACTCCAACCATGCACACAGACACACTCTATTTTAGGGGTACTCTGATATTACTAGTCATCTTCTAAAGTGTTCTCAAAAGTCCTATTACTATACATGTAGTGTACATGCCAGTGCACTAACCTGTATCCCCCCCCAAAAAAAAATAACTGAGCTGTCGTGAAATTGAATGATTTGCTTCAACCAATTGGCGTCTAGGTAGAGGAATGCTGACCAACTTCCCTCTGCTTCTTCTCAACACTCGTTATCTCCCCCAGGCAGAGCCAGAGCCAAGCACAGTTTCTCTCAGAGACACTGTGTAGGGTTGTAATGGAAGGCTGGCCTGATGCAGCACTAGCTAGCTGAGGGACGGTTCGCTACAGTACATGTTGTTCCATCCTGGACCTATTTTGTCATCCTGACTCAACATTCATGTGTTTGAATGTATTGCAGTCCTGTGTGATTTTTATGTGCTTGTACTGTACCTGACACCACAAATAAAGTTCCCTCAGAAGTTCCCGCTGAAAAAACATATAATTCCCCCAGAAGTTCCCACTGAAAAAATAAGCGTTCATAGTGGATCGACGCTCACTGCTGCTTCTCCCATTGGATCAAAGGGCTGCAGCCAGGTCAACGTTCAGTCAGACATTTTGTCTCTACGTCGGATCCAAGTATCGACAGGGCCAGAGTGAATACTTGGATGGTTGTGAGCGGTGAGTCCACTCCCCTTACTAAATCAAAGGAAGGGATGCTCCAACTAGACTCCTGAGCTCATCTGCTGCCAGACCCTTCCAAAACATCTCCATGTCAACATCCTGCCTGTGTGACTGGGGGCACATTGTATTTGGTATACACAGTGCAGGTGGTGGAGTTTCTTACGAGAAGACAGACTAATAACTTCTGTATTAGTCTGGAGAGAAACAATGCATTGTCCTTGATCTGCTCGAGTTACTCACATTTTCCTGTAACTATTTCTAATTGACATCAAGTCAAGACGATGCACAAATCATTTGCTCAGGGGACCTTTTCTGGAGACAAAGACCACTCAAACAATACCATATCTGTTATAGCATTCACTTGCTCAGAAGTCTTTGCAGAAACGTATCCTAATCTCTGAACAGGTGTAGCATTAGCTGCCCAGGCTGATGCTAGTGTGCCGGGTCTGGCTCCTGTCACAGTACTAAAGTCTACCAGTTGGCTAGGCAGTGGCAGATGCTGTTGGTGTGTCAAGTCAGTGGCAGCCCAACAATGTGCTTGTGTTTGTGCGGCCTCAAAAAGCCTCTTTATTTAAGGGGAGGCAGGTGAGAGTCCTCAGATGCCATGTCAGCAACACAGTGTAGCCAGCACCTGCTGTCGGCATTCACTAGCTGCCCCGGCCCACTGCCTCGGCCCGCTGCCCCGGCCCGCTGCCCCGGCCCGCTGCCCCGGCCCGCTGCCCCGGCCCACTGCCTCGGCCCGCTGCCCCGGCCCACTGCCTCGGCCCACTGCCTCGGCCCGCTGCCCCGGCCCACTGCCTCGGCCCGCTGCCCCGGCCCACTGCCTGTACTACACCTGGGCCTTTGTCAGTGTGGCTAGAGAGATAGATGTATGGAATAGTCTTGATAGATATATGGGAGAATAGATGTTTGGAATAGACTTGATAGATAAATGGGAGAATAGTCATTTGCATATAGACTTGATAGATAAATAGGAGAATAGATGTTTGCATATAGACTTTTTTTTAATTTTTTTTATTTTACAGTTATTTTACCAGGTAAGTTGACTGAGAACACGTTCTCATTTGCAGCAACGACCTGGGGAATAGTTACAGGGGAGAGGAGGGGGATGAATGAGCCAATTGTACTTGATAGATATATAGGAGAATAGGTGTTTGCGTATAGACTTGATAAATGGGAGAATAGATGTATGGAATAGTCTGGAACAGAAAAGTGTGTCAACTCTGTCAGATTTCTATCTGTAGAAATAGTCTCTGTTCTCTAATTATCATCCGTAATCATAATAGCCGTCTACCAGGATTTCTGGAAAACCACGTCATTTATTGAAAGTTCCAGGAATTTTGCAACTCTACCCATCACCCATAAATGGGTTTGAAGTAGAATTGACAGTGTTTTAGCCACATGAAATCTTATTAAAATCTGTTCCTATAAACCCCCAAGAAGAATATGACAGCTTTATATTTGTATTTAAAAACAAGTGCGCACTTAAATTTGGTCACTTTCAGACTGTTTGGGAATGATGTATATTAAGGCAATTGAACATTCTATAGCAATATAAAGTGGGAACGCACACTGCAGTAAATTAAACCTAATAAAAACATCTGTCTTGTCCAGGATCTGACTCTACATAGACCGGTGTGCCATAGCCAATCAGAGCTGCAGTATGCCTATATGCAAATAAGCAATTTTCCACACGGGCATGCCATCATTCACTTTGAACTGGACTGTGTGTTTACAGGCAGTAGGACCTGCCATCATTCACTTTGAACTGGACTGTGTGTTTACAGGCAGTAGGACCTGCCATCATTCACTTTGAACTGGACTGTGTGTTTACAGGCAGTAGGACCTGCCATCATTCACTTTGGACTGGACTGTGTGTTTACAGGCAGTAGGACCTGCCATCATTCACTTTGAACTGGACTGTGTGTTTACAGGCAGTAGGACCTGCCATCATTCACTTTGAACTGGACTGTGTGTTTACAGGCAGTAGGACCTGCCATCATTCACTTTGAACTGGACTGTGTGTTTACAGGCAGTAGGACCTGCCATCATTCACTTTGGACTGGACTGTGTGTTTACAGGCAGTAGGACCTGCCATCATTCACTTTGAACTGGACTGTGTGTTTACAGGCAGTAGCAACAGCGCATCATTAGATCATTATAAAGCATATGGCAAAATACACCTGAATGGATTTCTGCAAGTATGTAAATACCACGGGAGTCCTCTAATATTTGGGATCTTTACAGTCATGTTCATCAAATAGCCTACCTGTTCATGGTTGTCTTTGAATCAAATAGAACCTATTTTTAAAACTTCTTATAAAGTTGGTATTGTAGCATAAACTAGGAATTTGATATATTTTTCAGATATTATGATTCTGTTTGTTTCATATCTGCAAAGTAGTTAAAATGCTGTCAGTTCCACTTTAATGTTTCATCCCAATGAATAGACTGTATATCTTCCCAACAGCTTTAACTAACATACACAATGTGTCTCTCTGTTATTCATAGACATGCACTCACTGTCTGTGCACGTTATGGAAGTGGAAAATAGACATTCTGTATTTCCATTTGTTATGGCTTGGTTTCATTCTTTCCAGTTGAAACTACATGGTTCAATAATTTCCGTTCAAATGCGCTCAGTACCCCCGAAGAGTGCTAGGGGAGATGGTTACGCTCTCTGTTTTATTCCTCACGCTTCCTTCGTTGTAGAGACACATCATAGTGTACAAAAATAACAACATGAACATGCACAGGAACGATCATTCACACATCACTAATGCACATCATCTCTCTCTTTGCTCTTGCTCTCTTTTTCCTACCCCCCCCCCCATACACACACCATCCATTCCTCCTTTCCTGTGTGGCCTTGACTGTGTCCATGTGCAGCTGGCTGTGTTATCCTGCTGCTCCCTCCTCTGCAGACCTCTACACTCCTCTTCTGTCCTGTACATGTAAAGGAGTGGATGTCAGTTGGTTTTTTAAAGTCCTTTTTGCACTCTCATTTTCTGCCTCTGTAACACCTTTCTCCTCCTCGTCTTTCCCTTTCCTTCCGTAAGAGGAGTGGGAGGGCTCTTTGTGGCGGGAGGGGGGCTTAGTAATAATGATAGTAATAATGAATACCATTGGGGGACCAGTATGAAAAAGTATGAAAATATAGGCACTCACTACTTACTGTAAGTAGTTCTGGATAAGAGCGTCTGCTAAATGACTTGAATGTAAATGTGTAGTTAGTCTATCTGGGTGTATAAAGTCAGTGTCTCTAGTTAGTCTATCTGGGTGTATAAAGTCAGTGTCTCTAGTTAGTCTATCTGGGTGTATAAAGTCAGTGTCTCTAGTTAGTCTATCTGGGTGTATAAAGTCAGTGTCTCTAGTTAGTCTATCTGGGTGTATAAAGTCTGTGTCTTTATGTTACTGTCTCAAGTTACTCCCATGTGCACCACTTCCCCACCTGTCTCCTGTACTGAACTGGAAAGGTGAGCATTAGAATGTGTAGTCCAACACTCCTTAACCCTAACTCTTATCATGTCCGCACAGCTAAACCACACCCATATCCCCTTCCACTAGCTCATTGGTCAGTTGGGTCCTTTCCCGGGATTTATTTGAACAGGGACCATTAACATTTTACCCATGGTCATAGATGTTGTTAAAGAGCCTTTTGGTCCTAGACTTGGCGCTCCGGTACCGCTTGCCGTGCGGTAGCAGAGAGAACAGTCTATGACTTGGGTGACTGGAGTCTTTGACCATTTTTTGGTCTTTCCTCTGACACCGCCTAGTATATAGGTCCTGGGTGGCAGGAAGCTTGGCCCCAGTGATGTACTGATAGCAGCTAAATTGCAGCATGTTAAAGGGATACTTCAGGTTTTTGGCAATGAGGCCCTTTATTTACTTCCCCAGAGTCAGATGAACTAGTGGATACCATTTTTATGTCTCTGTGGCCAGTATGAAGGAAGTTAGAGGCAGCTGCGTCATACAATGCTAACTAGCGTTAGTGCAATTTAAATGGTATCCACAAGTTCATTTGACTCGGGGGAAGTACACTGAACAAAAATATAAACGCAACATGTAAAGTGTTGGTCCCGTGTTTCATGAGCTGAAACAAAAGAACCCAGGAATTTTCCATATGCACAAAAGGCTTATATCTCTCAAATGTTGTGCTAAAATTGGTTTATATCCCTGTTAGTGAGCATTTCTCCTTTGCCAAGAAAATCCATCCACCTGACAGGTGTGGCATATCACGAAGCTGATTAAACAACATGATAATTACACAGGTGCACCTTGTGCTGCGGACAATAAAAGGCCACTCTAAAATGTGCAGTTTTGTCACACAACACAATGCCACAGATGTCTCATGGTTTGAGGGAGCGTGCAGTTGGCATGCTGACAGCAGGAATATCCACCAGAGCTGTTCAGAGATTAGGGCCTAATTCATTTATTTCAATTGAGTGATTTCTTTGAACTGTAACTCTGTAACCAAAATTGTTCTATGCTGCGTTTTATATTTTGTTCAGTATGCATCAATCCACGGAGGTGACCGTAATGGTGTGGTTCACATCTGGCGATGGCCGTCGTAGCAGCCCAGTTCTCTTAGTCCAGATGGGCGTCGTAGCAGCCCAGTCCTCTTAGTCCAGATGGGCTTCGTAGCGTCCCGGTCCTCTTAGTCCAGATGGGCGTCGTAGCGGCCCGGTCCTCTTAGTCCAGATGGGCTTCGTAGCGGCCCGGTCCTCTTAGTCCAGATGGGCGTCGTAGCGTCCCTGTACTCTTAGTCCAGATGGGCTTCGTAGCGTCCCTGTACTCTTAGTCCAGATGGGCTTCGTAGCGGCCCGGTCCTCTTAGTCCAGATGGGCTTCGTAGCGGCCCGGTCCTCTTAGTCCAGATGGGCTTCGTAGCGGCCCGGTCCTCTTAGTCCAGATGGGCGTCGTAGCGTCCCTGTACTCTTAGTCCAGATGGGCTTCGTAGCGGCCCAGTCCTCTTAGTCCAGATGGGCTTCGTAGCGGCCCGGTCCTCTTAGTCCAGATGGGCTTCGTAGCGGCCCGGTCCTCTTAGTCCAGATGGGCGTCGTAGCGGCCCGGTCCTCTTAGTCCAGATGGGCTTCGTAGCGGCCCGGTCCTCTTAGTCCAGATGGGCGTCGTAGCGGCCCGGTCCTCTTAGTCCAGATGGGCTTCGTAGCGTCCCGGTACTCTTAGTCCAGATGGGCTTCGTAGTGGCCTGGTCCTCTTAGTCCAGATGGGCGTCGTAGCGGCCCGGTCCTCTTAGTCCAGATGGGCTTCGTAGCGGCCCGGTCCTCTTAGTCCAGATGGGCTTCGTAGCGGCCCGGTCCTCTTAGTCCAGATGGGCTTCGTAGCGGCCCGGTCCTCTTAGTCCAGATGGGCGTCGTAGCGTCCCTGTACTCTTAGTCCAGATGGGCTTCGTAGCGTCCCTGTACTCTTAGTCCAGATGGGCTTCGTAGCGGCCCGGTCCTCTTAGTCCAGATGGGCTTCGTAGCGGCCCGGTCCTCTTAGTCCAGATGGGCTTCGTAGCGGCCCGGTCCTCTTAGTCCAGATGGGCGTCGTAGCGTCCCTGTACTCTTAGTCCAGATGGGCTTCGTAGCGGCCCAGTCCTCTTAGTCCAGATGGGCTTCGTAGTGTCCCGGTCCTCTTAGTCCAGATGGGCTTCGTAGTGTCCCGGTCCTCTTAGTCCAGATGGGCGTCGTAGTGTCCCGGTCCTCTTAGTCCAGATGGGCTTCGTAGTGGCCCGGTCCTCTTAGTCCAGATGGGCTTCGTAGTGGCCCGGTCCTCTTAGTCCAGATGGGGTTTCTCCATTTGCAAAGTGCGCATGCTGTTCCTTCCTCACACTAAAGCACAGACATCTGGAAAACAGCAGGGTTTCTTACTAGTGAACAACATGAGGGACATCCCCCCTCAGTAGGTCAGTCGTGGAAATAACATCACGGGCCGTGGACTGTGCTCTTCCTGTAACCGTCCCGTAGTGTGGTTTAGGTGCATGCTGTGTTTGACTCCAGGCAGGTTTGGAGAGTTTGTGTCCTCTTCGCCATACTTTTTGGTTGAAGAGCATAGTGCGCTCTGAAGTATGTCTACAGCAAGGTTGAGGTCAATTCTGTTTACATTTAACTGAGTTAATTTAGTGAATGCATCAACAATTTTTTTTATTTTTTATTTTTTTATCAAGTTTGGTGGACAGTGACTCACAGCCATGTAGTGTTGAGGCCAAAGGTCGACAATAAATTAAT
The DNA here is from genome assembly GCF_045679555.1 of Salvelinus alpinus. Lineage (NCBI taxonomy): Eukaryota > Metazoa > Chordata > Actinopteri > Salmoniformes > Salmonidae > Salvelinus > Salvelinus alpinus. The sequence continues at coordinate 15,742,597 of NC_092090.1, forward strand.
TGTTGAAGGAAAGCTTGAACTGTCAGTCCCTTCTCACCTTCTCCCCCTCGCTCCCTCACTCCACCCCTCCTCTGGTTGTCTGGTCGTTCTAACTGCACTCGACTCACAGCCCTAGCCCTGTAGGATGATACGTGTCACCACCATGCTAAGAATAAAGCGCTTGTCCACCTGGAATGTTGCCTGTGGTATAGTAAATGACTTAACTGTCCACAACAATGACTACAGTTCCCTCCCAATGTAAAGCCCTTAACAGCCTATATCTCCATTGTATCTGGACTTCACTGCTTCCTTCTGAGTAAGCCGTGGCCTTAACAATGTCCTGTTGATGTGTAACAGGACGTTGTTACAGTAAATGCGTCAGAACATGGTTCTCTAGTGAATGTTTCGGTACAATAGGCTACATTCTTTTTGCGTTTGTTTAGCTCATATAGAATTTAGCATATCATACTCCCAAGGGGCGCTGCAGTCTAAGGCACTGGTTTGAATCCAGGCTGTATCACATTCGGCCGTGATTGGGAGTCCCATAGGGCGGCGCACAATTAGCCCAGCATCGTCCGGGTTTGTCCAGGGTAGGCCGTCATTGTAAATAAGAATTTGTTCTTAAGTGATTTGCCTAGTTAAATAAATACAAAAATAAAATAAAAATACTCCCAGCCTGCAACTGTATCTGGACACTCCGCAGGGATATACCCCTGAGAATTTTCACGGGATTGGAAGAAGTGTCTCTGAGATCTAACTAATGGGATTGACCTCCTTTCTGCTGTGTCCATGTGGGTTAGCGTTAGCCTCATTGTGCTAAGTCACTCCCTTCACTCCGTCTATAGTTAGCCCTAGTCTAGCCGTAACCAGCTAATGCTTGACATTTGACCCATGTTGTGGGTTTGTTGCCGGCTGATAAGGCCAGCTGTTCTGGCTTTACCTCAACATGTCTGGTTTAACAGGAAGAGCTCTAGAAACACCCAGAGCATTACATGTGCAGAACCTCCCCCTTCCTCTGCCTCCTCCTCCTCTTCTCACACTTCAAACTAGCTTAGAATCTGAAGTTTGACACTTCATTTATATTTTTTTAACCCTTTTTTCTCCCCAATTTCGTGGTATCCAATTGGTAGTTACAGTCTTGTCTCATCGCTGCAACTCCCGTACGGACTCTGGAGAGGCGAAGGTCGAGAGCCGTGCGTCCTCTGAAACGCAATCCAATGCAATCCGCACTGCTTCTTGACACAATGCCCACTCAACCCGGAAGACAGCCACACCAATGTGTCGGAGGAAACACCGTACACCTGGCAACCGTGTCAGCGTGCACTGCGCCCGGACCGCCACAGCAGTTGCTAGTGCGCGATGGGACAAGAACATCCCTGCCGGCCAAACCCTCCCTAACCCGGACGACACTGTGCCGATTGTGCGCCTCCCTATGGGTCTCCCGGTCGCGGTCGGCTGCGTCAGAGCCTGGACTCGAACCCAGAATCTTTAGTGGCACAACTACAGTGCCTTGCGACACTCGGGAGGCAATATAACTGCAAAATGCACCAATTTAAAATATTTTACTGAGTTACAGTTCATATGAGGAAATCTGTCAATTGAAATAAATTCATAAGGCCCTAATCTATGGATTTCACATGACTGGGAATACAGATATGCATCTGTTGGTCAGATACCTTTAAAATAAAATGGGCCTCGAAATGGGCCTCAGGATCTCATCACGGTATCTCTGTACATTTAAATTGCCATCGATTTAAAATGCAATTGTGTTAGTTGTCCGTAGCTTATGCCTGCCCTTACCATAACCCCACCGCCACCATGGGGCATTCTGTTCACAATATTTACATCAGCAAACCGCTCACCCACACGACGCCCACACGAGGCTGGTGGACGTACTGCCAAATTCTCTAAAACGACTTGAGGCGGTTTATGGTAGAGAAATGAACATTCAATTATCTGGCAAATGCTCTGGTGGACCATTTCCTGCAGTCAGAATGCCAATTGCATGCTCCCTCAACTTGAGACATCTGTGGCATTGTTGTGGGACAACTTTACATTTTAGTGACCTTTTATTGTCCCCCGCACAAGGTGCACCTGTGTAATGATCATGCTGTTTGATCAGCTTCTTATTATGCCACACCTGACAGGTGGATGGATTATCTTGGCAAAGGGAAAAATGCTCACTAACAGAGATGTAAACAAATTTGTGCACAACATTTGAGAGAAATATGCTTTTTCTGCATATGGAACTTTTCTGGGATCTTTTGTTTCGGCTCTTGAAATGTTTATTTTTGGTCAGTGTAGTTATTGTTACATCACTTCGACAGAGTTTTGTCGATTGATTTAAATAATCTCTTGTTGTAGTCAAGCAAGATAGCAATGGAAGCTGTACGTGACCCACTACACAGGAGCTGAAATCATCAGCGCTGTGGCGTTTAGTGAAGGGTGTTTGCCGGGTAAATACTGGTCTTGGATTAGGGAATGGAAGCTCTCCAAAGTCAACAATGTTCATGTGTGGAGGAGTTAAGGGAGAAACTTTTCATGGTGAGACCGAGGGAGAGAGTTAGGGAGATAAAAACAGGCAGAAAGCCAAACTGTCTTTCTTCACCATTTCCAATCAAAAGCCTAGCAATCACAGCACTGATAAAACCCATATGAACACAATGATAAAGTACCGGTTTCATACATTGCTTCTGGTGAATCCACAAGGATTTCCTTGCAGTTTCGTAAGTGATTTCCTGCTTGGTTAAATATTTCCTGGCTAGTAGAATAGATGAAGTCATAGCTGAGGCTTGAGGAGCAGCTGCAGTCCTGTAGAGCAGAGGTTCTGTTTCAGTTAGACACCCAAATGAGAAATTGACTGTCGTCCCGAGACCTAAATCATCCTCCAACGAGCCAAATTAAGTAGAAATAATGTGTGATTTATATATCAATCAAATGTATTTATTTATAAAGCCCTTTTTACATCAGCCAATGTCACAAAGTGCTATATAGAAACCCAGCCTAAAACCCCAAACAGCATGTATTCTCATATCTCACGACCCACCTCTCACATGCCCAGGGCCCACTTTGGGTCCTGACCCCTATTTTAAGAAACCTTGCTGTAGAGTGTTGAGTGTTCTGTACCATTTTACTTATTGTGGGCCAACTGGTTCCTGTCTGAAGTGGGTTATTGACATCTGGCCAGAAAGCAGTGCTGTTTTCCTCCCATTCTGAGGCTCAGACGCGATCACATGAATGTCCTCATGCTAACCTCAATAAAGATAAAGTAGACTTGTATTTGGTGAAGTTGGATACCTAACCTAAAGCTACCAGAAGTACATCTTCAGGAGTCATTTATTTTATGGAACATTTGGCTGATATCTTTAAAGCCTTGAGGTAAGGTTTAAAAAAACAGAACCAAGAATCTACCTTGCACAAAATGGCTTTTCATCTGTTTAACAGATTCTTCTCTCCCTGGAGTTGATTTGGAACGCTACTACAGTATTGGCAGGGAACACAATAGTAGTTATTGTTCTACTGTCGCAGTGGGATGCCCAAAAGCTCACTGTAGGTCTGCTATTGTGACTTTTGTCCTGGTTTGCTTTGACCGTGGCTCAGTCGGTAGAACATGGCGCTTGCAACTCAAGGGTTGTGGGTTCGATTCCAGCTGGAACCACCCATACGTAAAATATATGCACGCATGGCTATAGGTTGCTTTGGCTAAAAGTGTCTGTTAAATGGCATATGTTATTTGTTACTACTGCATCTCTGTCCCCTTCTCTTTTTGTGATTGTGTGTTAGAGAACGACTTTCCTTCAGCCACCTTTACCACACTAGGCCTTTACCACACTAGGCCTTTACCACACTAGGCCTTTACCACACTAGGCCTTTACCACACTAGGCCTTTACCACACTAGGCCTTTACCACACTAGGCCTTTACCACACTAGGCCTTTACCACACTAGGCCTTTACCACACTAGGCCTTTACCACACTAGGCCTTTACCACACTAGGCCTTTACCACACTAGGCCTTTACCACACTAGGCCTTTACCACACTAGGCCTTTACCACACTAGGCCTTTACCACACTAGGCCTTTACCACACTAGGCCTTTACCTTCCACCGTCTCCAGTAACTCCATCCCTGCACACACAGTTAGCTAAGGCAGTACTCGGGGAAAGCAGAAGTCCTAGCTCAGCCTCCGGCCAACACTGACTGATCTATAATACCAATTAGCAATAGCATCGCTCTGTTAGCACAAGGAGATTCTTGGCCTCACAAATACATGAGGAGAGTTGGTTTGCTGCTGCTGAGGAATCCCACTCCATACTCGACCTCCCTATAGCTGTTTTCACAGCGCTGCTCCTTCATGCTTCACACAACAGTTTTTCCACCCAACAGTTCGTCTTTGAATAATGAGGTTGTTGGTGAAGGGATGTGGAGCTCGCGTTACAATTCATCAATGTGTGAGAAAGGAAAACAATGCCATACTGGCCAATCAGACTTTGGTAACACTTTACTGTAGGTGTCCTTATTCATAAAGCCTTTATAACAGATATATAACACTTTACAACTTTTGTCATAAGAAACATTTCTCTCTCTTTCCATCTCTCTCTTTCCATGTCTCCCTCCCCCTCTGCTACATTCCTTCCCCCTTTGTAGTAGCCAGATTTGGGAAGATTCTCTCCCCGCCACCCGCATTTCCTCTGCTTCCGCTCGCGTCTGGCCTCCTTCCTTTTCCCGCCATGGCAAGGCCAAAGCCTGGCGGGCCCCCTCCTTTAAGCCATCCTCATTCTACTGTACCTAACAAGCCAAGTGGAGGACAAAGGGCCTGAGTGGTAGAGAGGGATGGCTGGGTGATACTAGAGTTTTCCACTGGACCGAGTGCATCTTGTGTTTTGGTATGAACACACACATTCGTATACCGACAAGTATACAAACGTACGTACGCGCACACACACACACAAATAAAACTCACACGGATGGATTTGGGGTTTCTCTCCTTACCCGTCAACAGTTCATAAATCCTCCCCAAAATTCCTTGTGGCACACCTCGGCTCTCTGGAGACAACTCATACATCAGTACACTGGTGGAGCTTTATGTTCTCTTGTCTAGAGGGGTCCTCTATGGTGGAGCTGTATGTTCTCTTGTCTAGAGGGGTCCTCTAGGGGTCCTCTATGGTGGAGCTGTATGTTCTCTTGTCTAGAGGGGTCCTCTATGGTGGAGCTGTATGTTCTCTTGTCTAGAGGGGTCCTCTATGGGGGAGCTATATGTTCTCTTGTCTAGAGGGGTCCTCTAGGGGTCCTCTATGGTGGAGCTATATGTTCTCTTGTCTAGAGGGGTCCTCTATGGTGGAGCTATATGTTCTCTTGTCTAGAGGGGTCCTCTAGGGGTCCTCTATGGTGGAGCTGTATGTTCTCTTGTCTAGAGGGGTCCTCTATGGGGGAGCTGTATGTTCTCTTGTCTAGAGGGGTCCTCTAGGGGTCCTCTATGGTAGAGCTGTATGTTATCTTGTCTAGAGGATCTCCCAGTGGAATCATCAGTACATCTCAGCAAAGGTTTCCTGTGTGGAATACTTTACAAGGGAACTTTCTTGTTGGTCATATGGGTGTTTGTCAAATAAAGTGCAGCACCATTTAGACCGATTTGTGTAAACATTTAATTGAAGATATTGTATTTCCATGAGAGATGGAACATCCGCTCCGTAGATGGGTATTCAATGTATGGTCTTTACTTTTTGCCATAAAATGTTGAGTTCACTGGAAAAAGGTGTTAACTTTGAATAAAAGACCTGCTATTCCCAGTCATGTTGGTGGGTGTCCTGAAGTCAAATCAAATCAAACTTTATTTGTCACATGCCGAATACATGCCGAATACAACAAGTGTAGACTTTACCGTGAAATGCTTACTTACACAAGCCTTTAACCAACAGTGCAGTTCAAGAAGAGTTAAGAAAATATTTACCAAGTAGACTAAACTAAATAGTAACACAATAAGAATAACAATAATGAGGTTATATACAGGGGGCACAGGTTTGTTGAGGTAATTTGTAGGGGTTGAAGTGACTATGCATAGATGATAAACAGCGAGTAGCAGCAGTGTACAAAAGGGGGGTGGGGGGTCAATGTAAATTATCCAGTGGCGATTTTATTAATTGTTCAGCAGTCTTATGGCTTGGGGGTAGAAGCTGTTGAGGAGCCTCTTGGTCCTAGACTTGGCACTCTGGTACCGCTTGCTGTGCGGTAGCAGAGAAAACAGATCCAAATGCCAAATGTTTTCAGTCTCCTGTGGGGGGGAAAAGGTTTTGTCGTGCCCTCTTCACGACTGTCTTGGTATGTTTGGACCATTCTAGTTCGTTGGTGATGTGGACACTCGACCCGCTCCACTACAAACCTGTCTGTTAATGGAGGCCTGTTCGGCCCGCCTTTTCCTGTAGTCCACGATCAGCTCCTTAGTCTTGGTCACGTTGAGGAGAGGTTGTTATCCTGGCACCACACTGCCAGTCCTCTGACCACCTCCCTATAGTTCATCTCATCGTTGTCGGTGATTAGGCCTACCACTGTTGTGTCATGAGTCGTGTTTGGCCACGCAGTCGTGGGTGAACTGGGAAAACAGGAGTTGACTAAGTGCACACCCCTGAGGGGCCCCAGTGTTAAGGATCAACGTGGCAGACGTGTTGTTGCCTACTCTTACCACCTTGGGGCGGCCTGTCAAGTAGTCCAGGATCCAGTTGCAGAGGGAGGTGTTTAGTCCCAGAGTCCTTAGCTCAGTGATGAGCTTTGTGGGCACTATGGTGTTGAAGGCTGAGCAGTAGTCAATGAACAGCATTCTCACATAGGTGTTCCTTTTGTCCAGGTGAGAAAGGGCCGTGTGGAGTACGATTTGAGATTGCATCATCTGTGGATCTGTTGGGGTGGTATGCAAATTGGATTGGGTCTAGGATGCTGTTTATGTGAGCCATGACCAGCCTTCATGGCTACCGACGTGAGTGCCACGGGGCGGTAATCATTTAGGCAGGCTACCTTCGCTTCCTTGGGCACGGGGACTATGGTGGTCTGCTTGAAACATGTAGGTATTACAGACTTGGTCAGGGAGAGGTTGAAAATGTCAGTGATGACACTTGACAGTTGGTCCGTGCATGCTTTGAGTACACTTCCATGTAATCCGTCTGGCCCAGCGGCTTTGTGAATGTTGACCTGTTTAAATGTTTTGTTCACATCGGCTAATGAGAGTGTTATCACCCAGTCATCCAGAACAGCTGGTGCTCTCGTGCATGCCTCAGTGTTGCTTGCCTCGAAGTGAGCATAAAAGGCATTTAGCTCGTCTGGTAGGCTCACATCACTGGGCAGCTCGCGTCTGGGTTTCCCTTTGTATTCTGTAATAGTTTTCAAGTCCTGCCACATCCGACGAGCGTCAGAGCCGGTGTAGTAGGATTCAATCTTAATCCTGTATTGACGCTTTGCTTGTTTGATGGTTCGTAGGAGGGCATAGCAGGATTTATTATAACCCCCTTTATTAGTCTCCCGCTCTTTGAAAGTGGCAGCTCTAGCCTTTAGCTCGATGCGAATGTTGCCTGTAATCCGTGGCTTCTGGTTGGGATATGTACGTACAGTCACTGTGGGGACGACATCGTCGATGCACTTACTGATGAAGCCGATGACTGAGGTGGTGTACTCAATGCCATTGGATGAATCCCGGAACATATTCCAGTCTGTGCTAGCAAAACAGTCCTGTAGTGTAGCATCTGTGTCCTCTGACCACTTCCGTATTGAGTGAGTCACTGGTACTTCCTGCTTTAGTTTTTGCTTGTAAGCAGGAATCAGGAGGATAGAATTATGGTCAGATTTGCCAAATGGAGGGCGGGGGAGAGCTTTGAATGCATATCTGTGTGTGGAGTAAAGGTGGTCTAGGATTTTTTTTCTCCTCTGGTTGCACAAAATTTGGTAAAACTGATTTAAGTTTGCCTGCATTAAAGTCACTAGAAGTGCCGCTTCTGGGTGAGCATTTTCTTCTTTGCTTATGGCCTTATAGAGTTGGTTGAGAGCGGTCTTAGTGCCAGCTTAGTTCTGTGGTGGTAAATAGACGGCTACGAATAATATAGATGAGAACTCTCTTGGTAGATAGTGTGGTCTACAGCTTATCAGAAGGTACTCTACCTCAGGCGAGCAATACCTCTTTAATATTAGACATCTCGCACCAGCTGTTATTGACAAATAGACACACACCCTCACCCCTCGTCTTACCAGAGGTAGCGTCTCTGTTTTGCTGGTGCATGCAAAATCCCGCTAGCTCTATATTGTCTGTAACGTCGATCAGCCATGTCTTGTGAAACATAAGACGTTACAGTTTTTAATGTCCCGTTGGTAGGATAATCTTAATCGTAGGTCATACATTTATTATCCAATGATTACACGTTAGCAAGAAGAACGGATGGCATTGGGAGTTTACTCGCTAGCCTACGGATCTTCAGAAGGATGCCCGATCTGCGGCCCCTTTTCCTGCGTCTTTTCTTCACACAAAAGGCGGGGATCTGGGCCTGTTCCAGTGAAAGCAGTATATCCTTCTCGTCAGACTCGTTAAAGGAAAAAGTTTCTTCCAGTCCGCGGTGAGTAATCACTTTTCTGATGTCCAGAAGTTATTTTCGGTCATAAGAGACGGTAGCAACAACATTATGTAAAAAAATAAGTTAGAAAAGTTATACAAAACGCAAAAAAACTAACAAAATAGCCCTATTGGTTGGGAGAATGTAAAACGTCAGCCATGTTCTTCGGGTGTGTGACCCCCAACATTGGGTAATTTCACTGTCCTAAATCAGCTATTTTAAACCTCCGCTTTTTCCCTAAATACAGTGTCTTTCACAAGGGAGCTAAGTGGATAGGGGAACAAAACCTCAGCAGGCCGACCAGAAGATGGTTGGAGTTGTTGAGAAATCCCATGTTGACACAGTCCTTGAGAGTGACTGGGTTTTATTGTTTGCGCTAGAAGATAGGGCCTGTTCAGAAATAGCGGAACACATTTACTTAGCCAATGTCAAACGCATCACTGAGGGTATGTGTGCATGTGATGTGATGTGCATGTATCTCTGCCTGTGTGTGTGGAAGTCTGCTCTGCGTGGGTGTGTGTATGTGTGTGCTTTGGCTCTTCTCCACACACTCCTGCGTCTCACGTTCCACTGAAAGTGACAGATCAGCATTAAGTCCAGTGGGTTTGGGTTGCAGATTTAATTCACTCTTGAGTTAGGTCAGTCCAGGGACTTGGCTCTAGACTCGAGGACTGTTTGTTATCTTGTGGATCCACTGTGCCATCATTGGCTTGACATAGAGAAGGGTAAAAAGCTGTGTCCAGATGTGTCTTTTGCAAAAATCTTGGCCCAGCCTTTAGTTTGTACTTTTTTGGAGATTTCGGACCATTCTTTTTCACCGTTCTGGTCATTGTGACATATTACCTAAGCGCCATCATTGAGCCTAATCCTAGTGGCCCTATGGTGGCCTAGTAGAGATCTGGACTAGACATAGGCCTTATTGTCCAATTGGAACCTCCTCTAGCCTTGAACCAAGAACAGCATGTCCCATCGCTACACCAGACAGACCTAACGACTCTCCTCCCAGAATGTTTTCACTAATCACATAGATCCATCAGGCCGGATGGTTTGGAGTGGGGGCCGGATGGTTTGGAGTGGGGGCCGGATGGTTTGGAGTGGGGGCCGGATGGTTTGGAGTGGGGGCCGGATGGGTGGTTTTGGAGTGGGGGCCAGGCTAGGTGGTTTTGGAGTGGGGGCCAGGCTAGGTGGTTTTGGAGTGGGGGCCAGGCTAGGTGGTGTTGGAGTGGGGGCCAGGTTAGGTGGTGTTGGAGTGGGGGCCAGGTTAGGTGGTGTTGGAGTGGGGGCCAGGTTAGGTGGTGTTGGAGTGGGGGCCAGGCTAGGTGGTGTTGGAGTGGGGGCCAGGCTAGGTGGTGTTGGAGTGGGGGCCAGGCTAGGTGGTGTTGGAGTGGGGGCCAGGCTAGGTTGTGTTGGAGTGGGGGCCAGGCTAGGTGGTGTTGGAGTGGGGGCCAGGCTGTCTGTCTCTAACTCTTTTGGCTCTGTAGTCTTTAGTGGAGCTGACGCTCTGCCCCAGAGACATCATAGGGACACTCTTTACATAATATGGTCTCTCTCTGTCTCTCTGGTCTCTCTCTGGGCGTGTGTCTTAAGCTGGAAAAACAATCAGCTTTGTAGCTACTGCCAATACAGCCCCCATCCCTCACACGCGCATAGACACTCCCAGCGCTGCATCACTCCCCATCCTGCATCAGTTGCTTTGACTCCTCTCTGCTGCTGCTCTCCTGTTTTGTATCTGTGTGCCCCCGGTGTGCTCCATCTCTCTTTCTCTCCCTGGTTTTCCCTGTGTTTCTCTCTCAAACAGCTGTGGCTCTTGTGGAGGACAAAGGGCTCTGTTCGGCCGTGTGCGTGTGCGTGTGAGTGTGCGTGTGCGTGTGTGTGTGTGTGTGTGTAGAGGTTAGGGGGTTCAGTTGGCCCTGGTACACTCCCCTACTTCACAGCCTGCCTATGACTGCAGTCCACCACTAACAGATGCCAACACCAATGTGTCACACACATACATGCACACACACTCACATGCCTACACACACACTCACAGGCCTGCAGGTCTTTCGTTCACCCTCTGCTGCGTTGTACTGCAGTTGAAGGTCAGGCGTTGAAGGCTTAAAGCCTCAGGAACACTGCTGGCTGGACAGGCGCTAAGGATTTGTCTGATGTCTTCACCTAAGGCAGTTTGTGATGAATCAATGTCACCTCAAAAGAAATGGCAGTTTGGAACCACAATGCTTCATATGTACTTTGATAGGTGTTTAATGCATCCTCAGAGTCCTACAGATGGAGACAGTGGCAAAAATACACTTTTGCACAGGGATGTGCATTTACACAGAACGTCTCTACACAGTGAGATGAATATGAGACGTAAGATGATAGAAACAACCTATTCCACCATTATTTTCGCTAACACACGCTAATACCTTTACCACTCTGGACTTCGCCATAGAGGTCAGTCAGTCCCGCCCATCTCTGCCTTGCTGCAGTGGCCTGGCACAGACCCAGGCTGGCTGGGCGGTCCAGACTGGTCAGTTAGGATCAATATGAGTGATGTCGGATGCCCACAGCGGCGCTTAGTGATTCACATGGGTCAGTTCTGCCCAGTGGCAAGGTTAGTCTGTCACTATATGTAGTCAGTCAGTACTGAGACTGAATCCGCTCTTTGTTAGTGGACTTCTGCATTAGCCTGATATTCCCAGACCTACTGAGAGACTGAATCAGCTCTGTGTCAGTGGACTTCTGCATTAGCCTGATATTCCCAGACCTACTGAGAGACTGAATCAGCTCTGTGTCAGTGGACTTCTGCATTAGCCTGATATTCCCAGAAAACGAACTTACTTTAGTGGTGCTATGTCATGGTAATGTGAAGTCGGGTGTTGTAAGATGACGTCAGTTCTGTATTGTAATGGCTCTTCTGTTGTCCGTTATGTAATGGTTCTGATAGTGTTATCAAGTCCTTGTGATGGAGGGTTAAAGAGCTGCAGTGATATAGTCCTTCCTCAGGACTGAGGGACTGGGGAGTTATACTCCTGGGTTGTGTCCAGGAGGCTGCAAAGCACTGAACGTTGCCGATAGAAATGCTATGAATAGAACTGATATGATTCCTTATTCTACACGTTAAAGAGGCACAGGGAGGCATGTCTGTTCTACACAAGTGATTTCTATCTGAACGACCCACAGTGGTTCGTAATGGCTGTATGGACACACCTCAGGAGAACTGGAGTGCTGCCACTCAGGGCGCCTCGACATCAGCAGGCTGCTACACAGGCCTAGCCCTGCAGGGCACCCTGCCAAGTCTCTCCATCCCTGCACCACACACACACACAGCATCTCCACTCTGCGCAGTGCTGACACACTCTGTATGCAGTGCTGTGGGGATCTCTAGGGCAGAAGAGACTGCTGGCTAGGGTAACAGTTTCAGCTTCCTGCAACAGAGTAGTCCGGTTCTATCCTGGGTGTGTGTGTGTGAGTGAGTGGGTGGGGTGGGTGCTGCTATCTTTCTTAATATCCAGCACTGTCGATAGTCAGCTTTCTGGCTTCTGAGAAATCCGTTGTCTAACAAGGGATTTACGGAGGAATTTTTATGGATTTAGAGTCAACTAGGAAGTGCTTTATGCAGTACTACCAGTGGGGGTAACTGAGGGAGGGGGAGGGAGAGTGTTCCCCTTTCTATGTACTCTGACACATTAGTCAGTTCTCTAACCTCCAAGCTACCAGACACGTCGATCAATGGCTTTGTTTATTTCTGGAACAATAGAACATTAGCTTGTTCTCTGATCAGTATGAACCGTTTGAACAGTCAGGCTTTTGTCAAGGTTGGGTTGTCTTATCCAAGTAAGCATCACTGAGATCACTGAGTAAGCATCCAGGGACCTACTAGGGGCAACCCTGATTTAGCTTCAGAGGCAAGCCAGCAGTGGGATGCAGGGCGGTATGCTGCTGGCAAAGCTGCTATCTGAGAAAGATCAGTTTGCTGGACAGTACGGCCCTTTGTAGGTAGGTGGGTGTGTTGGGTGGATGACTCAGAGTCCAGAGCTAAGGCTGTGGGTGAATGGAAGGAATGGTCTCATCATGTGATTCTAACACCAGTGTTTCCCTTCTATTTAGGTTTTTAAGGCATTTTCATGGTATATAATAAACATATAGGCCTAGAACACTTACCGTAGAGTTTCCATGGCAACCCACCCTCCTCAGGCTATAGCCTAACTATAAACCAATGGAGGCTTAAAGTCTCTGCATGGTCAATCCGGCATCTGAAGTGGCCATACAGCATCTGAAGTGGCCGTACAGCATTTACTGCGATCTTGCGCTTAGCGGAGCAGAGCTATTGTGAAGGAAGTTTTCAAGGAAGTGACTCTGTGTTTATACAGGGCATACCGCCCCCACCTACCAATCATGCTCTATGGATCCCTCCACATTGTTAAAACAATTGAGAGGCGCCCGGCGCTGCAGTATGGAGCTTGATTTGTCCTCTGCATGCATCCGGAGGCTCCACATTTTTGGATCAAGCATAAATTGGCTTTTAGCTGCTAGGCTAAAAGCTAAAAGCTAAGCTAAGGTTGCATGCTATTTGTGTAGTTTCATCTTAGGAAGGTGTTAGCTTTCTTTCACTACCTCGTTATGCTGGCCGTGGCTAGCTGCTAAACACCAGGTAGCTTCCACTAGCCCCCGCATGCACACGACTAATTTGTCATCCCCCTGCTGCTCTGTGTGAAAACGCTGTCAATAGAGGGAGGCATTAGCAGAGTGCGTTGTTTATCATGACTGCATAGCGCCAGCGCTAATCTCCATAACTGCTTTGTGCCTGTGATGACTGGCTACGTTGGGCTGGGTTGTCATGTGCATTCGAGGATCACTCTGCAGCCTCTTCTCTTAAAGTAGATAGGACATAGTGTTTGTCCTTTTTGGAGTGTTGCAATTTTATACGAGCTACACAATATTAGTCTAGATTCTGTGGTGAGAAGGATATGTTAGAGTACCGTATTGGTGTAACAACTGTGTGAAGTTGCCCATATACACCACTCTAATGTCAGTGTTGAAGTTTGTTAGTTAGGCCTTGTTAGTTAGGGTTAGGATTCAGGGAGGGAAAGCTGGTCCTGGATCTGTGACTTGGTCAACTTCTACCAGGGATTGTCTGCTCCAAGATGCCTCAGAGGTTGCTCAAAACAAGAACGTCTGCTAAATGACTTAAATGTAAATGTACCAGGGATTGTCTGCTCCAAGATGCCTCAGAGGTTGCTCAAAACAAGAACCCTTCAACCGTTTCAATTTTTTTCTCTCTCTCTCTCTCTCAAGCTCGCTCCACTTTCACTGAACACTGCACTATTGTTTATCTTGGAATGTCCTGGGAAAGTTTGTATCCAAAGAAGGAGCTTCTGCTCTCAGCTGACCTCCATCATTGTTTGGGGCAGACTTCATGTTCCACCATGCTCCTTTGCTCCACATTTGTTTTCTGTTTGTGGCAGATGGCACTCTGGATCAAGGAGGGATAATTAATCACAAGCTCAGAGAGGAACTGTGTTTGAATGTGTCAACCTTTAGTAGAGGGGACGCATACCTCTCATTTCTCACACTTAAAGAACCAAACACTCAAAGGGTCAAAAGTTCAACGGGTGAAGAAACATGGCATATTTTAGATTCTCATCACATGCCTCATCTAGAGAGAGAAAAACAAGGAACCTGTAGTTGAGGAACAGGAATGATAACGGGGTGAATGTTTGGCCAGGATATGCCTTTAAACAACAGAGAGCCCACTGTATGCGCTGTGAGAAATGACATCACATCTCTGGCATCTTAGCAGTGTTGAAAATCTAACCAGTGTGACAGCCATGCCCTAGGCGCCGACGACGTGGATGCCGATTATGGCAGCGCCCCCGCACCTCTCTGATTCAGAGTGGTTGGGTTAAATGCAGGAGACACATTTCAGTTGAAGGCATTCAGTTGTACAACTGACTAGGTATCTCCCTTTCCCTAGAGGCTGAAAGGGGGCCTCAGGAGTGACCATGTGAGTCACTTTAGATCAGGGATGGGCAACATTAATGGGGGGTGGGGGCCACAAAAAAATCAACTCATCATGAGGGGCTGCAGTTGCTCGCGAGTCTGCGTACTCACACGTGTATTTTATTGATCCGAGGGCCGCCAGTTGCCCATCCCTGCTCTAAGAGTTGTACAGAGTAGAATCTTACTCAAAATAGTTCACAGCTGTAATGGCTGCCTAATATCAAAATAAGCAGCTAGGTCTAGAATGGTCCCATGTGAAGATCGGGGATGGGCAACTTTGATGGGGGTGGGGGCCTTCAAAAGGTTGCCCGTCCCTGCTTTAGACCAAAGCAGAGCAGAATGTCAGTTAGTTGTCCAGTTATGTAGTATCTCCTTGTATTAGCAGACGTACCGTTCTGCATGCGTGTATATTGAGAACTGATAGGGGTAAATCTCAAGGCGTTCCTCATATCCTGTGTCCTCCACCCTATCCCCGCTTCCTTCGTAAAATGTCAGAGGGAAGCGAGTTCCCTCCCTCAATCCTAACCTTACCATCATGGAGAAAACATAACAGCTAAACTCCTCAATCCTAACCTTACCATCATGGAGAAAACACAGCTGATCCTAGACCAGCGTCTGAAGGAAGCATCATCACTCTCTTGTGTCCCCGCAAATCAAAGAGCCCAGGTCTGTGATTGACAGCTATAGGAGGTCCCGCCCATCACTGTTTTAAAGCCTTTCTTCTCTCACCACCTCTTTATTGGGCGCTTCCAGACGTGTTGACACATTGCCTCCCGTTCCATGCCCGTGGCCACACATAACCAAGCCCAGTCATCAGCACCCCTACATTTTAGCATTGTTGTACACAGACACACACAAACACACACACCTAAGCATCTGGTGCTGAGTTTGTGTACAGTCGGTACAGAAAACATCCCCTGCTTTCAATGAGGGGCGCTCGTGGGGGAATTCTACCCCAGTGGGGAACTTCAAAACACCGACGGCTAACCTTCAATTTAGGAGTCCTCGCATCCCCTACGCCACCTGCTTCTAAGGAATTCAGCCATTTCAGTTAAACAAGCTCATGGGTGGCAGTGAAAGCTACAATAATGCACAATTAAATGGATGTCTTTAGTGATCTTTCAAATCTATCTTTCTGTCGTTGCTCCAGATAGAATGTTCTATCTGGATAATATCAGCTAGGTAATAGATGATTTAACTACTGGATAATACAGCAGGTGATGTGGGTGGCTGTAGATGACACATGGCAATGCTGGGTCCTATTTACTACACTGCCATTGGATGAATCCTTTCGTGTGGTGTCGGGAAAACAAGCTCTCACTCAACGTCAAATAAACAAAGGAGATGATCGTGGACTTCAGGAAACAGCAGAGGGAGCACCCCCCTATCCACATCAAAGGGACAGCAGTGGAGAAGGTGGAAAGTTTTAAGTTCCTGGGTGTACACATCACAGACAAATTGAAATGGTCCAGCCACACAGACAGTGTGGTGAAGAAGGCGCAACAGCACCTCTTCAACCTCAGGAGGCTGGAGAAATTTGGCTTGTCACCCAAAACCCTGACAAACTTTTATAGATGCGTAATCGAGAGCATCCTGTCGGGCTGTATCACAGCCTGGTACGGCAACTGCGCCGCACTCAACCGCAAGGCTCTCCAGAGGGTGGTGCAGTCTGCACAATGCATCACCGGGGGCAAACTACCTGCCCTCCAGGACACCGATCCTCGACTTCGGCGATGTCATTTACAAAATAGCTTCCAATACTCTACTCAGCAAACTGGATGCAGTCTATCACCGTGCCATCCATTTTGTCACCAAGCCCCATATACCACCCACCACTGTGACCTGTATGCTCTCGTCGGCTGGCCCTCGCTACATATTCGTCGCCAGACCCACTGGCTCCAGGTCATCTATAAGTCTATGCTAGGTAAAGCTCTTCCTTATCTCAGCTCACTGGTCACGATAACAACACCCACCCATAGCACGCGCTCCAGCAGGTATATCTCACTGGTCATCCCCAAAGCCAACACCTCCTTTGGCTGCCTTCCCTTCCAGTTCTCTGCTGCCAGTGACTGGAATGAATTGCAAAAATCGCTGAAGCTGGAGACTTATATTTCCTTAACTAACTTTAAACATCAGCTATCAGAGCAGCTAACCGATCGCTGCAGCTGTACATAGCCCATTGACTGTACGCTTGTTTATTCCATGTGTAACTCTGTGTTGTTGTTTGTGTCACACTGCTTTGCTTTATCTTGGCCAGGTCACAGTTGTAAATGAGAACTTGTTCTCAACTGGCCTACCTGGTGAAATAAAAATAAAAATCTACAGCACCCGATGTCACACGAAGGCCGGTCAAAAAGATCATCAAGGGCAATAACCACAATAACCAGTCGAGGTGCATCAAAGCTGGGACCGAGAGATTGGAAAAACAGCTTCTATCTCAAGGCCATCAGACTGCTAAACAGCAATCACTAACTCAGAGAGGCTGTTGCCCACATTGAGACCTGATCACTGGACACTAATAAATTGATCACTAGTCACTTTAAACAATGCCACTTTAAATAATGCCACTTTAATAATGTTTACATATCTTGCATTACTCAAATCAAATGTATATACTGTATTTTATACCATCTATTGCACCTTGCCTATGCTGCTTGGCCATCCCTCATCCATATACTTATGTACATTTTCTCATTCACCACTTTAGATTTGTGTGTATTAGGTAGTTGTTGGGGAATTGTTAGATTACTTGTTAGATATTACTGCACTGTCGGAACTAGAAGCACAAGCATTTCGCTACACTCGTATTAACATCTTCTTACCATGTGTATGTGACTAATAAAATTGTATTTGATTAATCCTTAGTAAATGGTACTAGAGCAGGGGATTAGGATGTAGTTGGATTAATCCTGTAGTACTGTAGCAGGAGATTAGGGGGAGTTGGATTAATCCTGTAGTACTGTAGCAGGAGATTAGGGGGAGTTGGATTAATCCTGTAGTACTGTAGCAGGAGATTAGGGGGAGTTGGATTAATCCTGTAGTACTGTAGCAGGAGATTAGGGGGAGTTGGATTAATCCTTTAGTACAATAGCAGGAGATTAGGGGGAGTTGGATTAATCCCGTAGTACAATAGCAGCAGATTAAGGGGAGTTGGATTAATCCCGTAGTACTGTAGCAGGAGATTAGGGGGAGTTGGATTAATCCCGTAGTACTGTAGCAGGAGATTAGGGGGAGTTGGATTAATCCTATAGTCAGTGGTATTGCTGTGACTATAGAAGCAGGGTGGACTGTTTTACATCATTGTGCTAAGACTCATTACACATGAAGAGATATTGACAGAAGCAGGAAATGGTGCGTGTGCATGTCTGCGTGTGCATGTGTGACAGTCAGAGAGAGAGAATGTGAGATTTTTCACATGAATCAGATGCCTGACATGGCAGTCAGAGGAAGCTCGCATCTCTGCCCTACTCCAGTTAAGGGATGGAGGGGTGAATCATTTTGCTGACTCACTGGAGAAAGTCAGTCAGGTCCCTCTTCTAGTGTGTGGCCAGGGAAACCAACACAGATTGTAGGGCTGCCACCGCCCCATCTTCCACTCCACTGAAACAGGAAATGGACACTTCCAGATGCCTATCAGTATCACTTACCGATAAAGGCCAGATTACATACTTCATCCGTGTGGCTTCCTTTTAGGCTTTAGACAGTGAGGTAATCCCCATCTCTCCCCGCTCTCACTTTTCTCACAAACGGTGGGGCGGTGCAGGGAGGTGTGTGACTGTGTGTGTGTGTGTGAAATGCTTGGGACTCTGGTGGCGGTAAAAGCTGTGTCACCCTCTGGCCAGCCTCATGTGGCTAGTGCTAACTAGCTAGCTAAGAGGATTGTTTGCGTGCCCTGCTTGGCCTGCCTAGCCTCATGTGGCTAGTGCTAACTAGCTAGCTGAGAGGATTGTTTGCTTGCCCTGCCTGGCCTGCCCAGCCTCATGTGGCTAGTGCTAACTAGCTAGCTGAGAGGGTTGTAGATAAACAAGCGTGCTGATTGTTGTGATGAGGACAGCCTTTCATCTCAACCACACCCACTCATTTCAATAATGTCCCACAACTAACTCATATCCCACAACTGTCATAATGTCCCACAACTAACTCATAATGTCCCACAACTAACTCATAATGAGCTACTGGCATTAGGGGGAATAGCTCGGTCTTTCTCCATCTCTCTCGCTCCCTCTCTTTTTTTTCCTCTTTACTGTCTCAGTTTCTCTCTGTGACCCATTGGGCCAGTAACCCAAAAATTACGCTGATTCTAATACCCGAGCCGACAAAGTGAAAAATCTGTCATGTGCCCTTGAGCAAGGCACTTAACCCTAATTTGCTCAAGGGGCGCCGTACTATTATGACTGACCCTGTAAGCAACACATTTGACTGCACCTATCTAGTGTATGTGACATTAAAAACTGTTTTACTTGTTCTCTCTCTCTTTTTGTATTGCACCCTCCATCTGTCTTGCACTTACTTCTCTTATTCTGCCTCACGCCCTGCCTCACGCCCTGCCTCACGCCCTGCCTCACGCCCTGCCTCACGCCCTGCCTCGCCCATTTCTGTGATGAGTCATCAGGTTGCGTCTACCTGTTGTGGTTCACTATGAGAGTTTGTCAGACAAACTCTTCTGTGGTTTCAGTTTCAAACCCAGTGTCCAGCACACCAATTCAGTGTCTCAGATCTTGTAGAATTCTTACCAAGATATTATACCAAGGTAAACACCACCACTTAAACTGAATGGAGAAAGTAATGGTTGAAGGTTCTCAAATCTTTTGTCGGTTTCAAAGCAAGAACTTAGTATGGGACAGAGTATAGGGTTTGCCCCTATGTTGCAGCCCTCATTTATCAAATCACATTTTATTTGTCATATGCGCTGAATACAACAGGTGTAGATTTTACGGTGATATACTTACTTAATACTTACGTTAATGCAGTTCAAGAAATAGAGTTAAGACAATATTGACTGAACAAACTAAAGTAAAAAAATTCAATAAAAAGTAACACAATAAAATAGGCTGTTGAGAGGGTGTTGTGGGGCGTAGGGAGAGGGTCTTGTGGGGGGTAGGGAGAGGGTGTTGTGGGGGGTAGGGAGAGGGTGTTGTGGGGGGTAGGGAGAGGGTGTTGTGGGGGGTAGGGAGAGGGTGTTGTGGGGGGTCGGCAGACTTCGTAGAACTGCACATGTGGAAGACCTCTAACAATGGCATCTTTATGTGCTCTGTTTGAAGAGCTTAATTGTTCAAACGGACCTTTGGACTCGACCAACGCTCGTGTCAACGGCGGTGCCTCTGCATACTTGAATAACTCAGAAACTATTATTAACATGCCGAAGTCAAGTCACAATTTCCTGCATTGGCCAGGGTCAGTAGATGACTAATTTGAGCGCAGAGTCATTTTGCGTGCAGAGAGAACCTCATAAGGAGTTAGTTTGTTCCAGTGTAAGATCCTGTGACACTTGTAGCATTGGGTGGACATGTTTAATTGCACCCGGAGGTTGCAGCTTGACTTTCAGCGTTTCTCCTAAATTACCACAGTCCATGCTAGCGTTAGTGCTGCTGCTAATTCCCTTAGGCCCACAACTTAAATTCTTCTCCTTTCCTCCTGCTGGGTTTGAACCGATTGAACACAAAGAAGCACAGAGCAAGATTCATTGTGGGGAATTTCCGTTGGAGAGATTTCAACCGTTATTTTCTAGATAAGGGGTCAATAGTATTTTGTTTCAAGGGGGTTTTGGGATCACGTTGTGGCTTTTCAACACATCTTTAGTTGAATCACTCAGGTTTATTTAGTTAACCAACTCAACCAGATCACCTCCAGCATGGCTAACATTCCCTATTTGAAGACACAAATGATGTTCACTTTTAATGAAGTAACACCTGGTAAAGTAATGCTCTAACTAGTCTTAACAACATTGTTTTAAAATTATGTTATGTAGTGTGTTAGTTGGCCTAATTGCTTTGTAATTGCATAATAATGGAGATTTGCATATTTTGTTTGTCACAGAAGAGCACCTAAATGTTTTTTAAGCAGGACCTGTAATCGCTCAGTCTGTCACCTAAAGATGCTATATGAAGGAATCACACTGGAAATCTGGCATGGATCTCTAGGACCTTGTCTGTGAGCAACTGCTACCTTTAAAACCCATTGCCTTCTTGTCTCTCCCTTTTAACAGTCTGGGGGAAACATGACTCAATATAACCCCACGATTAACCAAACCCCACGATTAACCAAACCACGTTGACCACAGCAACTTTAGCCAGAATGACCTAAGAAGGTGTGGGATTACAGGGGAAACAGTTAGCAGTTAGCCTGGGTAAAACAGTATCTGCGAAGAGTGATTGATTGGTGTGCTCAACTCACAAACGTTTGTAGTAGAAAAAGGTATTTGGGTGCTGGGTTCAAAAGGCAAACATTTGAAAAAAGGAAGAACCTGAACTCACTGGAATATTATTTTGAGTTTTAATGTATTTTGTTTTTAGCAGCAGAGGTCAGAGCAAACGGACGTGTTTCGGCGACAGCCTTCGTCAGCGCTTATTCTTTTTTAAACGTATCTGCCCACACACACACTGTTGCATAAAACTGGATCTGCCAACACACACACACACACACACACACACACACACACACACACACACACACACACACACACTGTGGCATAATTGTGATACAAGCTGTGTCTAGTCATCATTGACTGTTTGATCTCATTGTGAAAGTTGTTGAACCCTCAGATTGCATTAGGTGAGTCGTAGACACACCATTGTGGATAATGATAGGATGTGTTCAGGGAAGCTGTGTGAGTCAGTGAGCAGAAGTGAGACCTTGCATGTCTACAGACTCAATGGCTTTACACAGGCAGCCCAATTCTGAGGTTTTTTTCTCCTCCAATAATTGCTATTTTGACCAATCAGATCAGCTCTGAAAAAGATCTGATGTGAAAAGATCTGATGTGAGTGGTCAAAAGAACAATTAGTGACCAATTAGTGTAAACGCAGCCAAAGACGAGACATGGAGGAAATGGACGTGAGCAACATGTAGTGAAGTACAGTAAGTAGCCTTCATCGTCAGACTGATTTTACTGTAACACTTGGTGACCTGTACTATACAAGACAGCCATATGTTAGGTATGAGCCTACATCACTTGAAGCAGTATTGGGCCTGAAAATGCACATAAACTATGTATAGTTGATGTATGGGGATGTTGTTGCTGTGTTCACTTATCAGCATCACATGGGGCCAGGAAACTCCCAATACAACCCAGCGTGGAAAATGAGCTTATAGCTGCAACCCATCAGAGCAGTCGCTCCACTGTCTGTCAACTCAGCCTCTATTTTGTTCTCTTCTCTGAGAGCCCAATGTGACCCTAATGGCGCTTTTAAAAATTCACACATACACAACGGCTCTGTTCTTCTCTCTCCTTCAGCAGGAGTCACTAATTAACTCATCCTATATGATTAAGGTCTGTGTCTCCGCTCATCGCTGCATGACCCAGTGCCCACATTGTAGTGTCCCCGACATACAAAGCTCTTCTTATCCACCACAGATGGGAGGCACTAATGGAATTCCTACAGAATGTTGCAAATGTGTAAGATCTGACTGGAACTGTAATTATTGACCCTGCTGTTGAAAAGGAAGAGGATCCATCATGAAGTCAATGTGACTCAGTGTGGCTAATCTGTCCATGTGCTCTTCTACTTTGTAGATATATTTTAATTAGGAGGACTTCTTTACTGTGCCCTTGCACTTATCAGCATGTTGCCTTTTTAATGAACCCTGCCTCCAAAGTGTATTGATGAATGTCACGTTAGCTCGGTACTAGGTTACTCATAACCACCGCTTTTCTAATGTATTCTATGGAAAGTAGATCTGTGCATCTGGAGACTGATTACAACAAGAACAGTGCTAAGATCTGTCTCTGTTCTCCACTCACTCTCTGATCCCATGCCCAGTTGCAGTCCATGACATCACACAGCAGTTGCTGTAGTCAGGGGTCACGTGTCCCTATCAGTGGCAGGACACTTAAGCAATAAGGCCCGAGAGAGTGTGGTATATGGCGAATATACCACGGCTATTCTTTCGCACGACGCAATGCGGAGTGCCTGGATACAGCCCTTAGCCGTGGTGTATTCGCCATATACCACAAACCCCCGAGGTGCTTTATTGCTATTATAAACTGGTTACCAACGTAATTTTTAAATAAATGTTTTGTCATACCCGTGGTATACGGTCTGATATACCACGGCTGTCAGCCAATCAGCATTCAGGCCTCGAACCACCCAGTTTATAATAACCTTTATAGCACAGCAGCACAAGACAAGGGCCCCTCGGGATCTATCCCAGCCCACCCTTCCTGCACACTCTCTACTCTGGCTCCACTCCACTGAAGCTAAACAGTCCCTCATGTTTCCTATCGAGAAAGCTATGAAGTGCATATTTCTGCTCTGATATAATGCAGTTTGGCAATGCTGTTCTTGTTTCTGACCACGCCCCTGTTGTAGTTGTCATAGACTTCTACCTGTGAACCAATGGAATTGTAAGTTTGCTCCTTTGATCACTTCTCCAGCTGCTTCTTAAAGGACCAGGACCAAGTGTCTCTTGTTGCATGCTGGATGCTAGCCATGGTCCTGCTCATCCCGATATTATCTGAGGAAGATTTACTGTGGCAGATATGGAGCTAGCCAAGCCTGCGGAACAATACATATGTTGTCGGCCATAAATGTGTCTGTTCTAACTAGGGATGGTTTTACACAGACCAGGTGGATGTACACACGGTACGCCCAAGTAAATCATTCAGAGTTTTTAATGGTTCCCACTCCAGTTTCATGTATAACGTGGAATTTTGAGCGTCGAAGAATACCTGGAATGTTCTACGGCCTGCTGTTTGACCCTAGTTTGCTTCCTTCACCTTGAATAATGTGTAAGATTCATGCGTGGGTTCCAAGATGCACTTCTTCCTCGTTAGAGCCGGATGTGAAGTAGGGATACTGGTTGCTGGTTGGCTGTCTCGTCTGACCTGTACTTTTTGGATGGGGCAGGTTAGCTAGGTCATGGCTAGAAGGGGTACAGCTTTTGTCAAGTTAAAGTTAAAAAAAAAATATATATATATATATATTTGCATTTTAGCTAACCCTAACCCTTTTCCTAACCTAATTCTCCTAACCTGCTACGTTAATTCTTTGATGATTGTCTTAAAGCTCCCTGGAGCATAGCTCCTTCACAGCCTATCATCTAGCCTTTCAACATCTCACCTTTACTGGTTTCCACATCATCAACTCCTATCCAGTACTCCAATAGTATTGACTTGGCACTCAAATGCAGTTTCACCTCAGTATGGGAACATGGTGTGTTTAACTTTTCCTCTGTGTCTGCCTGTGGACAGTTTGTCTGGCGGGCGAGTCACAAATAGAGCTGTGAGGTCACTGATGCCGGCTGCGACCCGGACGTGTTCGTGTGGCCCAGCCCTACCAGTAGCAAAGCGGCCAAGTGTCCTGGGTTCTGCCACCAGTGTAGCGTCCTCCAGTGAAGTGTGAATAAGAGCAGGGAGGTGTGCTCCCGCGGTCTCCGGCCTATTTACTCAGACTCTCTGCCCATCAGGCTGCGGTGGCTCAACCCGTCCTGGCGCGCCTCCGCCTTGCGTTAGCACGCTAACCACCCGTTTTAATAGCGCACGTGTTAGCAAGCACCGAGCTGAAGTGAACGGCGATGCTAGGCGAAGGGAGTGGACCGGGCAGCCCGGTTGTTTTCTCCCCATTCCAGATGCACAAAGTGCAGCTCAAAAAGTGATTCACGGAGGAATTTGTTTACTTGCGGCGGAGGCTACAAATAACTGCCGGGTTTCTAAAGGGTGAATAAGGACTTCCCCTCCAGGCAGCTGTACAACACAAACAGAGCCAGAGGGGAATTACTGGACTCTTATTAAAGCACACCACTTAACATGTTACAGCAGGTCCACATGGATTGCATTACCCAATGGACACTTTTCCCCCCTATCAGGGCTTCTTGCTGCAGCTCCATCATTTTTGGGCCATTTGTCTTACTTTAAACTGAAGAGCTTTGGAGTATTCTGAGGACATGCTGGTTTCTGTGCTGCTCCCAGCCTGTTGTTGTGTGGTGAGGCCCCTGTGTCAGCAAAATGATACATTTCCTGTATAATGCATAAATAAAGATCTATTCCATGTTATTAGACTGAATGAAATATGCCTCTGAGGTGTACTTGATCAAATAAATGTCTTGAGGTTGGCTCACGGTGGTTGTTATCCCAGATTGGTTGACCCACAAACATGCCCACGCCTACCAGTCTTTTCCAACATGGACATAAAACCTTGTGTCACCTGCATGGATTTGCTCTCATCCCCTCTCTCTTCTCTCTCCTCTGCAGGCATTTGGGAATGCAAAAACTGCCCACAACAACAACTCGAGTCGCTTCGGCAAGTTCATCCAAGTGAATTACCAGGAGAGTGGCACTGTCCGAGGGTGAGAAAGACCATTCAGATATTACATTTCAAGTCATTGTTTACCTTGTTTTACCTGCAGCTCCTACATCCTAGTTGACTGGCTATGTCCCCTGGCTCCTCGTCTATATTCAGGCACCGATGACGTTGATTAAGATCAAATAAATGTGGAAGACAAATTTCGGTTGAATACATTCAGTTGCGCAACTGACTAGGTGTCCCCATCCCCTGTCTATTATGTGTCCCCTGTCTATTCTATGTCCCCTGCTAACACATCTATTATAGTCCTACCAGTCTATAGTTCCTCCGTTCTACATCTAAACTCATCTTTGTTATAGTTCTACATAGCCTCCATAGTGAATTTGGTGGCAGCTCAGAGTGCATTGTCCAATGCCAATATCTGACCAAGTTGGTCCCGATTTCCCCCCCCCCATGTTGTGACTGACGCCAGGTCTGTGCTGTTTGTTCCAGAGCCTATGTGGAGAAGTACCTTCTGGAGAAATCAAGACTGGTCTACCAGGAGCACAATGAACGGTAAGCATTCACACTGAATCATCCCACTGCCACACAGACAGTCATCATCATACTGTATTGGACTGTAGTATCATATTAGTGCAGAACAAGGACATAGCGTTGTATTCAAATAGAATCAGACATTGATCATTTCCCTAATTGTTTTGTAGACTGAGTACATGTTGTGGTTTAGGAACACTTACACAGTAAACCACATTGGGTAAACAAATACACAATGAATGACTAGTTGGAGAATCATTTATTTTCACCACAGTGTTGACAAAGTGAAGATCTCTGAATTCACAGTGTCTATATAGAGACAATTTGATAAGCTAGAATCCAGAATTGAGTAGCTCTCACAAACTAGTCCAGAAATCCTTCCACTGAGGTAGTCTCTGTTGAGAGGACTTCAACTCAGTGTGAATAACAACTCCATTCTATATAAAAGGGATCATGTGGGAATGATTGCACCACATGAAATTGAGTGTCTCTAGAACCACACACACACACACACTCTCAAAACAGAGGGTGAACTCAATCATGATTGGATCCCACTGCTGCCACCAATGCGTTTAGACGTTGACACGTTCGTGGAGGAATCCAATTGTCCATTCGTGCTAGAAAGTCCTTTCCTACAGTAGGTGTGCGTTTCAGTTGGTCACAGCAGGGTCAGTGACAGAAATGTGGTGCCAAATTGATCCTGACACAAGTGTGGACCTGGACTGGAGCCTCTTGCAGTTCATGTTCCAATACTGTAGTATTTAATTATTATTATTATTATTAGTTACCTTTATTTAACTAGGCAAGTCAGTTAAGAACAAATTCTTATTTACAATGACGGCCTACCCCGGCCAAACCCGGACGACGCTGGACCAATTGTGTGCCCCCCTTGGGACTCCCAATCATGGCTGGATGTGATACAGCCTGGAATCGAACCAGGGACTGTAGTGACACCTCTTGCACTAAGGTGCAGTGCCTAAGACCGCTGTGCTACTCGGGAGCAAAGTAGCTGTCTCACAATTCACCAAATCCTGAAAACTCTTAACAAATATGGACTTTTCCACTGTTATTCTGTGGTCCTTCACAGTTTATGATTGTGTCCTGAAGGAAGTTAACGCCAAGTATCAAGTACAGTTTGACATCAACAAGTGTTCAACAGAATCAGTCTAGATGATGGTGTATTACCCAGCCAAGCTCAGGCTGTGTGAAGTGTTTCTCAGCAGCCCTAAGTGGGGTTGACACTAATGTGCTGTGCAGGCTGAATGGTGTTGCAAAGGTTAACCTCACTCTGGGGGGGCTAAAATGGGCCCCCTGTGGGTCGGCGGGGGGGGGGCTCTTATTGAGAGATTTCTGACTCCAGGCTCCCACTACAGCTGCAGCACGGGTCTGCCCTCTGACCTCTACGCTACACACTCAGTCTTGTACAGCTAACCTTGTGGGGACACACAACTCAGTCCCATTCAAAATCCTATTTTCCCTAACACTTAACCCTAGCTCCTAACACCAATTCTAACCTTAACCCTAAACCCCCTAGAAATAGCATTTGACCTTGTGGGGACTAACAAAATGTCCCCTAGTTGGTCAAAGGTTTGTTTGTTTACTATTCTTGCGGGGACTTCTGGTCCCCACAAGAATAGTTAAACAGGTCCATGCACACACACACACACACACGAACACACACGAACACACACACACACACACTCACTCACTCAATGAGAGAACTTGTCCCTATTGGACAATCCAGTGTTTGTCTTGTTAGTAAAAACCAATGATGTAAAGTGGTGTTAATGTCTTCTGACCTGCTTGCCTTTCAGGAACTACCATGTGTTTTACTACCTGCTGGCAGGAGCAAGTGAGGAGGAGAGGAGCGCCTTTCACCTCAAAAAGCCTGAAGAATATCATTACCTCAACCAGGTGAGAGATCCAGTAGGACTTCAACACTGTAGCCAAGACAGATCTGTAGCCCCTTATCACGGACTGGTGATTGGACAAGATGTATCTGTCTGTCTGACTGTGCATGACACATGGTTGTCTCTGAGTTTTGTCTCTGTGTCTGTACCAAAGGGTTTGTGTATATGGTCTGTCTGACTAGTTGTTTCTGGGTTTTGTTTCAGGGTTTTGTTTCTCTGTGTCGTCTGTCGTCTGTCTGTACCAAAGGGTTTGTGTATATGGTCTTTCTGACTGACTAGTCGTTTCAGGGTTTTGTTTCTGTGTGTGTGTGTGTCGTCTGTGTGAATCACGCAGCTGCCTGTTCCCAGAGGCCCACAGTGGCCGTCGACCAGACCTATGTCTCGCCCTCTGTCTCCCTCTTACTCTCTCTCTCCGCAAACAGGAAGCAGAGGAAAGCAAAGAGCAGAGGAAACATTACATTGTTGGTGCCTTTCAGCAGCTCCTATAGTCTCTCTCACACACAGAAACAGAGGCTTCAACAGAGCCTAATCCCTCAGCCCACCAGAGAGAGACACAAGGCACTGGGCCCTCTCATTACCATGACACTGCCTTGTGGCCCAGTTCATCTGCTGGCTTTTGGCACGTGGATGTTTGTTGGTCTGTGGAGTCTATGTACATGTGGGTTTGCATATCTACGTGTGTGTGTGTGTGGGGGGGGGTGGAACCCGCAGCACGACAGGGTCCCTCTCCGTGTCTCTCACAACACTCTGCCATCTCTGTTATCCCCACTCCTCTAATCCCAAGAGGATCCAGCCCAGTCTAACCAATCACAAAAGAACACACACACTTAGAAACATGCAGAAGGAAAAGCTGACTGGCTGGTCTACCCCTCTGTGTCATGCCAAGCTTTGTTTCCCATTTGCTTTCCTGGGTTTCACATAACCAGGCAACCACACACATTCATTCATACACAAGCTGATACACATGCAGATATATATAGATATACATACACACACACACACACACACACACACACACACACACACACACACACACACACACACACACACACACACACACACACACACACACACACACACACACACACACACACACAAACCCATTACAAGCTGATACACATGCAGATATATACAGTTGCAGTCGGAAGTTTACATACACCTTAGACAAATCCATTCAAACTCAGATTTTCACAATTCCTGACATTTAATCAAAGTAAAAATTCCCTGTTTTAGGTCAGTTAGGATCAACACTTTGTTTTAAGAATGTGAAATGTCAGAATAATAGTAGAGAGAATGATTTATTTCAGCTTTTATTTCTTTCATCACGTTCCCAGTGGGTCAGAAGTTTACAATACACTCAATTAATATTTGGTAACATTGCCTTTAAATTGTTTAACTTGGGTCAAACGTTTCGGGTAGCCTTCCACAAGCTTCCCACAATAAGTTGGGTGAATTTTGGCCCATCCCTCCTGACAGAGCTGGTGTAACTGAGTCAGGTTTGTAGGCCTCCTTGCTCGCACACGCTTTTTCAGTTCTGCCCAAAAATATTCTATGGGATTGAGGTCAGAGCTTTGTGATGGCCACTCCAATACCTTGACTTTGTTGTCCTTAAGCCATTTTGCCACAACTCTGGAAGTATGCTTGGGGTCATTGTCCATCTGGAAGACCCATGTGCAACCAAGCGTTAACTTCCTGACTGATGTCTTGAGATGTTGCTTCAATGTATCCACATAATTTTCTTTCCTTATGATGCATCTATTTTGTGAAGTGCACCAGTCCCGCCTGCAGCAAAGCACCCCCACAACATGATGCTGCCACCGTGCTTTACCCCCTTGCTTCACGGTTGGGATGGTGTTCTTCGGCTTGCAAGCCTCCCCCTTTTTCCTCCAAACATAACGATGGTCATTATGGCCAAACAGTTCTATTTTTGTTTCATCAGACCAGAGGACATTTCTCCAAAAAGTACGATCTTTGTTCCCATGTGCAGTTGCAAACCGTAGTCTGTCTTTTTAATGGTGGTTTTGGAGCAGTGGCTTCTTCCTTGCTGAGCGGCCTTTCAGGTTATGTCGATATAGGACTCATTTTACTGTGGATATAGATACTTTTGTACCTGTTTCCTCCAGCATCTTCACAAGGTCTTTGCTGTTGTTCTGGGATTGATTTGCACTTTTCGCACCAAAGTACGTTCATGTCTAGGAGACAGAACGCGTCTCCTTCCTGAGCGTTATGACGGCTGCGTGGTCCCATGGTGTTTATACTTGCGTACTATTGTTTGTACAGATGAATGTGGTACCTTCAGGCGTTTGGAAACTGCTCCCAAGGATGAACCAGACTTGTGGAGGTCTACAATTTTATTCCAGAGGTCTTGGCTGATTTCTTTTGATTTTCCCATGATGTCAAGCAAAGAGACACTGAGTTTGAAGGTAGGCATAGAAATGCATCCACAGGTACACCTCCAATTGACTCAAATGTCAATTGGCCTATCAGAAGCTTCTAAAACCATGACATCATTTTCTGGAATTTTCCAAGCTGTTTAAAGGCACAGTCAACTTAGTGTATGTGAATTTCTAACCCACTGGAATTGTGATACAGTGAAATAATCTGTCTGTAAACAATTGTTGGAAAAATGACTTGTGTCATGCACAAAGTAGATGTCCTAACCGACTTGCCAAAACTATAGTTTGTTAACAAGAAATTTGTGGAGTGGTTGAAAAACGAATTTTAATGACTCCAACCTAAGTGTATGTAAACTTCCAACTTCAACTGTATATACACACACAAACCCATTACAAGCGAATACACATGCAGATATACACACACACACACACACACACAAACCCATTACAAGCAAATACACATGCAAATATACACACACGCACACAAACCCATTACAAGCGAATACACATGCAAATATACACACACACACACACACACACACACAAACCCATTACAAGCGAATACACATGCAAATATACACACACACACACACACAAACCCATTACAAGCGAATACACATGCAAATATACACACACACACACACACACACACACACACACACACACACACACACACAAACCCATTACAAGCGAATACACATGCAAATATACACACACACACACACACACACACACACACACACACACACACACACACACACACACACACACACACACACACACCCCCCCATTACAAGCGAGGTGCAAAGTGTGGAATGTTGATGTTGTTCAAAGCTTGTTGCACCTCTGCCAGCTCCAGAGATGTTCATATCACAACATAGACATCCAGCCCCCCCCCCCCCCCCCCACTCTGACAACCTGACGCCCATTCTGAGAAGGGTGTGAATTCCTTCCATTTCTCTCTCTCTTTCTCTCCCTCTCTCTTTTCCAAAGTGTATATTGTAACCCAGTCACTCAGAACAGCTTACAGTATTTCACAACTTCACATTCTAAGGGGTTCAGACAATCTGTTTACAGGCAAAATAAGACATTTTGAAACTGAGCAATTTGTTCTCCTAGTTATAGCATAGTTCTCTATCCAAATTTTTTGCCCTTATTCGTCATAATGCAGTCACCACACATTAGAATAATCCTATGGCTAATTTCAGTGGTTCTATTAGCTTAGCATAATGTATGTATGGTGTCAGAATTAAAGCATGTTTCATCCCCATCGGTTTCTCACCATGTGTTCAATGTCCCATGCTTCTGTCTGTGTTTTTGTGTGCATTGAGAGTGTGTGTGGGTTTGTGTGCATTAAGAGTGTGTGTGTGTGTTTTTGTGTGCATTGAGAGAGTGTGTGTGTGTTGACACTGAGTGTGTGTTTGTAGGATGGGCCCCAACGCGAGGTCTAAATATGACTTAATTCCCTCTACTAACTGCATGTCCCTTCCAGTTCCGTGTGTGTGTGTGTGTGTGTGTGTGTGTGTGTGTGTTGTGTGTGTTGTGTATGGAATCCTGCGCTGACTAACCCTAACCCCCATCTACTCTACCTTTTTAACCCTCTCCAGATGACAAAGAAAGTCCTGAGACTGCACTGGGAGAATTACTATGAGAGCGAAGCGGTCAGTATACATCTCTCTCGACGAGACTGTGTTGAGTGTTCACCAATCACCTGTAGGAGTTTTGGTTATCAAAACTAATAATCACTGGCTTCTCCCTCACAACTACATTGTCCTCACAAGTGCGTGTTCCCCTGTCACATTCTGTGCACTACCACACGCCTTTCTCCTTGCTTTTCCCTTTTGTTGTTGTTCTTCCTGGTTTGGGTTGTGTCCACTTCCTCAGTTGTGTGTAGCCTGTCCCAGTCTCTGTTCCTTCGATCTCTGTTCTGATCTTCTGGTTGGCTTATTTGGTCATTGACTAGATTGATTGATTAGATGGAAAGATCTTGTGGGTGGCTTATTTGGTCATTGACTAGATGGAAGAATAGTCTTTAAGGGAGTTTACATACTGCACTGTATGTGGATATATACTGTAAACCAGGGGCCTCCAACCTCAGTCCTGGAGAGATACTGGGTATGCAGGCTTTCGCTCTAGACCAGCTCTAACACACCTGACTCAGCAAGACGTGGTTCAGATGGAAGACCAGCTCTAACCCACCTGACTCAGCAAGACGTGGTTCAGATGGAAGACCAGCTCTAACACACCTGACTCAGCAAGACGTGGTTCAGATGGAAGACCAGCTCTAACATACCTGACTCAGCAAGACGTGGTTCAGATGGAAGACCAGCTCTAACCCACCTGACTCAGCAAGACGTGGTTCAGATGGAAGACCAGCTCTAACACACCTGACTCAGCAAGACGTGGTTCAGATGGAAGACCAGCTCTAACACACCTGACTCAGCAAGACGTGGTTCAGATGGAAGACCAGCTCTAACACACCTGACTCACCAAGACGTGGTTCAGATGGAAGACCAGCTCTAACACACCTGACTCAGCAAGACGTGGTTCAGATGGAAGACCAGCTCTAACACACCTGACTCAGCAAGACGTGGTTCAGATGGAAGACCATGATTAGTTCATGATTTAAAACAGGTGTCTTAGTGCTGGGCTGGACAGTCAGTGTCTCCTGTACCAGCAGTTGGAAACCCCTTATCTATGCCTACTGTACAAACCTTAGTGAGGACACTACTAGTACAGTATGCCTACCACACACACACACAGACACACACACCACAAACACACCACACACACACTGGTACCCTGGGTCACCACTCACTCAGCCATGAACTAGTGTTAATATTAATGCAGGGAACCTGGAGTATCCTGGTCAGAAACAAACACTTTGGGCAGATTGAATGAGCGCATGGCGATAAGCAGCCGTCCAAACATTCCCCCGTTTGCCCCTGTACTTGTTGACATAGCCTCGCAGTAGCTGACCCGTGACGCCCCGTGTGTGTGTCACAGGCGGCCGGTAGCACCTTAATTAGGGAGGACGGGCTCATGGTAATGGCTGGAATGGAGTAAACGGAATGTTATCGAGCTCATCAAACACCTGGTTTCCATTTATTCCAGACATTTATGAGCCCGTACTCCCCTCAGCAGCCTCCTATTCTCTGTCTGTCTGTGTGTGTGTGTGTGTGTGTGTATTCCAGACATTTATGAGCCCGTACTCCCCTCAGCAGCCTCCTGTTCTCTGTCTGTCTGTCTGTCTGTCTGTCTGTCTGTCGCTGTCTGTCTCTGTCTGTCTCTGTCTGTCTGTCTGTCGCTGTCTGTCTGTCTGTCTGTCTGTCTGTCTGTCTGTCTGTCTGTCTGTCTGTCTGTGTGTGTCGTGCATCCAGGGAGCAGGCTCACACGGACAGTCGTTTGTTCAGAGCTTCCCTTCTCTTGACCACCATAGGATTGATGATTTGTGAACTTTTGACCCTTTGACACTAATCAGAAGGCAGTGGAACATGGAGGGGGAGCTCTATTGAAATGATAGTGTCCGTCTATGTGGCCTGCTACCTGGGCACAGACACACTGACTCTCAACCAGACACACACACACACTGACTCTCAACCACAAGGGAGGATCAAGGTCACCTTCTGTGGGGCTATGTCAACAAGTTTCCATTTTGAGCCAACAAGCCTGTCATGTTAACATAGATGGATAAATAGTTATCCTGAGCAGTCGATGACCAATACAGCCTGGCTACAGGTGTCTGAGTTGGGGTGTGCTGATTGATGTAGTGATGGGTGTTCTGGTTGTCTGTGAATGGCATGCTCACCATATGCATATTCCATAGCCTTGAATCAGTGTAGTGCTTCACCAATCATCTCATCGACCACAATACATGCAAAGACATTTCCCCCAATGTCTCCAGGTATGTGTTTGTGTGTTGATGTGCACATCTGCAACATGGGGACAGGCAAGGCTACTACTTTGTTACAGGAAAACGGCTCTGGGGGATGTTGAACACTGAATTATTATCTACTATCTTGTCATTAAAAAAAGGGAAGTCAAATAATGTACAAGATACCACAGAATTCTTTTTTACTTTTACAGTATTGGAATATTACAGCTCTATATACATAGTAGTACATTATGATCATGGTCTAATGATAGTACTATTGTATTAGTATTGTAATATACTGTGTATATATACTGTGTATCAAAGATGCAGACGTTCATTGTTTTTCTACCCTTCACTGACATTGTGGAATTCTAGAGGAGTGTGAGCTATGCAATGCATGTAGTGTCTAAAACAGACTTGCCAATCTGGAAATATACCTTTCATTTCCCCCTGTAGAGTGTGTGTGTGTGTAACATCTGTGTGAAAAACAGCTGTGTAGCGTGTGGTGTGTTTGTATTCCTCTGGAGAGGATGCCATTTCCTTACCTCCTTACATTCTGCCCTCCTGGTGTTGTAAGCAGTCATACCATCTGATTCAAACTCTCATCCACCAAGGGTCACCTCAAAGCCAAAGTTATTCAGATGTTTTCACACCTCAAAGTACACTAAATGTATGTTCCATGATGAGTCCAAAAATACCATCTGTTGTGTACAGTAGATCCCACTATAACTCAAGCCCTGATGACAGGGAAGGATAGGCACCATCTTATGTAATCATTTCACTATCCCCTTAAAGCAGGGGTGGTCAACTCCAGTCCTCCAGGATCTGATTGGTGGCACTCTTTTCTCCATCCCTAGTAAACACAGCTGATTAATCACATTACATTCTAAACTGAAGATCATGATTAGTTGATTATTGGAGTCAGGTGTGTTAGCTGGGACTGGGGAAAAACTGTGACACCAATCAGGCCCTCGAGGACTGGAATTTCCCACCCCTGCCTTAAAGGTTTGGCAATGAGGCTCTTTATCTATACTGAACAAAATATAAACGCAACATGCAACAATTTCAAAGATTTGACTGAGTTACAGTTACTATAAGGAAATCGGTCAATTTAAATAATTTCATTAGCCCTAATCTATGGATTTCACATGACTGGGAATACAGATATGCATCTGTTAGTCACAGATACCTTAAAAAAAGGTAGTGGCGGCCTCCCGGGGTGTCACAGTGGTCTAAGGCACTGCATCGCAGAGCTAGCTGTGCCACCAGAGACTCTGGGTTCGAGCCCAGGCTCTGTGGCAGCCGGCCGCGACCGGGAGGTCCATGGAGCAATGCACAATTGGCCTAGCGTCGTCCGGGTTAGGGAGAGTTTGGCCGGCAGGGATATCCTTGTCTCATCGCGCACTAGCGACTCCTGTGGTGGGCCGGGCGCAGTGCACGCTGACCAGGTCGCTAGGTGTACGGTGTTTCCTTCGACACATTGGTGCGGCTGGCTTCCGGGTTGGATCGGTGCTCAATGGGTGACTGAGTATGCAGGCCATGGAAGAACTGGGTCATTTTCAGCTACCAGGAATTGCGTACAGATCCTTGTGACATGGGGCAGTGCATTATCATGCTGAAACATAAGATGATGGCGGCGGATGAATGGCACGACAATGGGCCTCAGGATCTCGTCACGGTATCTGTCTTTTTTAGATTGCCATCGATAAAATGCAATTGTGTTCGTTGTCCGTAGCTCATGCTTGCCCCATACCATAACCCCACCGCCACCATGGGGCACTCTGTTCACAGCGTTGATGTCGGCAAAACACATACTTGTGGTCTGTGGTTGTGAGGCCGATTGGCCATACTGCCAAATTCTCTAAAACAACGTTTGAGGCAGCTTATGGTAGAGAAATGAACGTTAAAGTCTCCTGGCAACAGCTCTGGTGGGACTTTCCTGCAGTC
The DNA here is from genome assembly GCF_045679555.1 of Salvelinus alpinus. NCBI lineage: Eukaryota > Metazoa > Chordata > Actinopteri > Salmoniformes > Salmonidae > Salvelinus > Salvelinus alpinus. Next base: position 15,778,268 of record NC_092090.1, read on the forward strand.
AGCATTCAAATTGCATGCTCCCGCAGATGAACTTGTTGATACCATTCTTATTTCTCTGCTAGCATTGCACCATCGCTAGATAGCATCATCTCATGTAAATACCTTTAACTTCCTTCATACTGGACACAGACATAAAATGGTATTCACTTGTTCATCTGACTCTGGGGAAGTAGCCAAAAACCCGAAGTATCCCTTTACCTTGCTGCAATTTAGCTGCTATCATAACTCTTCTGTATGTTGGCCAACGGACAAACAAATGAATGATACAGCTACATGTAGCTTTATACTGTACAACCTTATTCAATCAGGCTCATTTTACAATACAGTGCACCATGTCCTGGAATTTAATACCAATCATAGTTCAGTCAGGACAGATTCTATAGTCTTGAGAACAGGTTGTCATTACTGTCCTTTGCATGTAATCATGGAGTTGGATGCCCTTGTTGATGTAACTCTGGGACTGAAGCCAGGTGAATTAAACCTGTTAAAGAGAACATGCTGCCTGCAGGGCTACACACCACAGGGGGATGTGTGTGTGTGTGTGTGTGTGTGTGTGTGTGTGTGTGTGTGTGTGTGTGTGTGTGTGTGTGTGTGTGTGTGTGTGTGTGTGTGTGTGTGTGTGTGTGTGTGTGTGTGTGTGTGTGTGTGTGTGTGTGTGTGCGCACCTCATTAGAAGCCTCATTGTGTCCCTCATTGTACCTGGATACCCAAACTCTCCTCTTCCATATTGATTTCTCTCCACAGCCTTCATTTCAGCACTTTCCCCTGCAGACCCTGTAAAGGCACTTTCCCCTGCAGACCCTGTAAAGGCACTTTCCCCTGCAGACCCTGTAAAGGCACTTTCCCCTGCAGACCCTGTAAAGGCACTTTCCCCTGCAGACCCTGTAAAGGCACTTTCCCCCGCAGACCCTGTAAAGGCACTTTCCCCTGCAGACCCTGTAAAGGCACTTTCCCCTGCAGACCCTGTAAAGGCACTTTCCCCTGCAGACCCTGTAAAGGCACTTTCCCCTGCAGACCCTGTAAAGGCACTTTCCCCTGCAGACCCTGTAAAGGCACTTTCCCCTGGAGACCCTGTAAAGGCACTTTCCCCTGCAGACCCTGTAAAGGCACTTTCCCCTGCAGACCCTGTAGAGGCACTTACCCCTGCAGACCCTGTAGAGGCACTTTCCCCTGCAGACCCTGTAGAGGCACTTTCCCCTGCAGACCCTGTAGAGGCACTTTCCCCTGCAGACCCTGTAGAGGCACTTTCCCCTGCAGACCCTGTAAAGGCACTTTCCCCTGCAGACCCTGTAAAGGCACTTTCCCCTGCAGACCCTGTAAAGGCACTTTCCCCTGCAGACCCTGTAAAGGCACTTTCCCCTGCAGACCCTGTAAAGGCACTTTCCCCTGCAGACCCTGTAAAGGCACTTTCCCCTGCAGACCCTGTAAAGGCACTTTCCCCTGCAGACCCTGTAAAGGCACTTTCCCCTGCAGACCCTGTAAAGGCACTTTCCCCTGCAGACCCTGTAAAGGCACTTTCCCCTGCAGACCCTGTAAAGGCACTTTCCCCTGCAGACCCTGTAAAGGCACTTTCCCCTGCAGACCCTGTAAAGGCACTTTCCCCTGCAGACCCTGTAAAGGCACTTTCCCCTGCAGACCCTGTAGAGGCACTTTCCCCCGCAGACCCTGTAGAGGCACTTTCCCCCGCAGACCCTGTAGAGGCACTTTCCCCCGCAGACCCTGTAGAGGCACTTTCCCCCGCAGACCCTGTAGAGGCACTTTCCCCCGCAGACCCTGTAAAGGCACTTTCCCCCGCAGACCCTGTAAAGGCACTTTCCCCCGCAGACCCTGTAAAGGCACTTTCCCCCGCAGACCCTGTAAAGGCACTTTCCCCCGCAGACCCTGTAAAGGCACTTTCCCCCGCAGACCCTGTAAAGGCACTTTCCCCCGCAGACCCTGTAAAGGCACTTTCCCCCGCAGACCCTGTAAAGGCACTTTCCCCCGCAGACCCTGTAGAGGCACTTTCCCCTGCAGAGCCTGTAAAGGTGGTCATAAATTGCTACTCCTCTTATTGCCTTTGCCAGCATGCCAAATTTCCCCTGAAAGTTTAGCAGAAAAAGTCTGAATTTTCCACTGCATGAGCAGAACATGCTGTCGTTCACCAGCCCCCTAAAATCTGACCAGAAATGCATCTCTGGCTCCGGTTTGTTAGACCGAACTTCCTTATGACATGCTCTTATAAGTCACTCAGCTTGTCTCTGTGTCATGCCACTGATCTGTCTTAGGAGAAGCCTGTCACTAGAAGTCACCTTCACTTCTTGGGTGGACATTTTCTCTTACGTTAGTCGCTGGTACAGCGTGTTGGTGATGGCACAGTACTGGCTAGTACAGCACCTACTGTATCCGCTCTGCTGAGCACACTGGGCTGACTTACTGTTTGGCAGTCGCACCAATTTTGTGCTACAGTTGCAGTGTTGTTTGAGCCAAAATGGCTACCATGTGGTAGGCCATTATGTGGTAAAACCAAAATGGGTGCCATATGGACACTGATAACACCTGGTCTCCTGTCATTGGCCCATGCAGGACTGCTTCACAGTGGAAGGGGAGGACCTGAAGCACGACTTTGAGAGACTGCAGCTGGCCATGGAGATGGTGGGATTCCTGCCTGCCACGCGCAAACAGTGAGTACACACACACACACACACACTAAATTTCACCGCTCGTACGCACACTGACACATACACTGAAATTACAAAGACAGGCAAAGGAATCATAGTCACAGGTAAATTACCAGGATACGCTGTCCAAAAGCTCTAACCAGTTTCTGTATTGAAACGAGCCATGTTTCTGTAACGAGCCCGATTTCTGTGGTGAAACAAGCCAGGTTTCTGTAACGAGCCAGGTTTCTGTGTAGAAATTAGCCAGGTTTCTGTGTTGTAACGAGCCAGGTTTCTGTGTTGAAACGAGCCATGTTTCTGTAACGAGCCAGGTTTCTGAAACGAGCCAGGTTTCTGTAACGAGCCAGGTTTCTGTAACGAGCCAGGTTTCTGTGGTGAAACGAGCCAGGTTTCTGTGGTGAAACGAGACAGGTTTCTGTGTTGAAACGAGACAGGTTTCTGTGTTGAAACGAGACAGGTTTCTGTAACGAGCCAGGTTTCTGAAACAAGCCTTGTTTCTGTCCCACAGGATCTTTTCTCTGTTGTCGGCCATTCTTCACCTGGGGAACATCCGCTACAAGAAGAAGACCTACCGAGATGACTCCATTGACATCTGCAATCCAGAAGTCCTACCTACTGTCTCAGAACTGTTAGAGGTAAGCCTGTTACTGTCTCCTAACTGTTAGAGGTAAGCCTGTTACTGTCCAGAACTGTTAGAGGTAAGCCTGTTACTGTCCAGAACTGTTAGAGGTAAGCCTGTTACTGTCTCAGAACTGTTAGAGGTAAGCCTGTTACTGTCTCGGAACTGTTAGAGGTAAGCCTGTTACTGTCTCCTAACTGTTAGAGGTAAGCCTGTTACTGTCCAGAACTGTTAGAGGTAAGCCTGTTACTGTCCAGAACTGTTAGAGGTAAGCCTGTTACTGTCTCAGAACTGTTAGAGGTAAGCCTGTTACTGTCTCAGAACTGTTAGAGGTAAGCCTGTTACTGTCCAGAACTGTTAGAGGTAAGCCTGTTACTGTCCAGAACTGTTAGAGGTAAGCCTGTTACTGTCCAGAACTGTTAGAGGTAAGCCTGTTACTGTCCAGAACTGTTAGAGGTAAGCCTGTTACTGTCCAGAACTGTTAGAGGTAAGCCTGTTACTGTTGAAATTATTCCGTATTATGTTTACATTTGACATGTTAGTAATTTAGCAGATGCTCTTATCCAGATCCACTTACAGTTAATGCATTCATGTTAAGACGGCTAGGTGAGAAAACCACATATCACAGCCGTAGTCCATTTCTTCTCAATAAAGGAGCTATCAACCAAGTCGGTGCTAGTAAGAAAATACACGTGTGAGCTAAAGTTCAAGAAAGGCAAGGCTTTATGTTATTGTATTTTTTATTTTCTTGTTTTATAATGGATACAACAGAAGTTAATTGAATGAGACCTACGTAGTCTGGAAATCTATTCCTCAAATGTGTTCCCATCCACACAAGCACTTTGTTTCTCAGAGTCGGGATGTTTTCAGATGCATTTGCAGTGACATACTGTACTGTGCGCAAGGCTTTTCAGTACCAAGCCACTCGGTGGAAAATGCAATTCCTCGGTCAGGAATTTGGTTTGCATGCAGCGTGTAATTACATAATTTCTAATTCTGTCATCCGTCTACAAATATTCTGTAGGCACAACACTATTTCTCTCTCTCTGCCTCAGTTTATGAATGATCGTTTTTCCAGTGGACATGTGATGCCAAGGGACAGAAGTCAGGCCTTATAAGGGCAGATGTATTTTCAGAATAGTGATCCAACCATCGTTGAGGTTTGCAGGAAAGCAACAGGAGCAGCTAGTGGCTAAGGAACATGGCTTGTGCTCATGTGGAAGAACATGTGTTCCCCAAATGGGTCAGTCAAGCATCTTACAGAGAAATGGAAATCCATTTTAAAATAATGTTCATATTAGAGAAATGAGATATGTAATGATTTATACAGCTTACTTGTGATTTAAAATATGAGATGGTTTGTAATCAGTATTTAAGTACCTTCAGATAAAGTGTTGCTGTGATTCCTCCACTAGGGTTGCACAATTCCTGGAACTTTCAGTAAATTCCCTGGCTTTCCCGATATCCCTTTTTGGAAGATTCCTGGGAATGAGGAGGGAATAAAGCAGGAAATCCAGAATCCTACAACCAGGTTTTCTGTTAAACCAGGGAATTTATTGAACGTTCCAGGAATTTTGCAACCCTAGTTGGGACATAGTCTACATCCAAGAGAAGTGCACTGTGCTGGGACATGGCCTACACTCTGCCTCTTCTCCCCTCTAGTTACAGGATGGTAATTGGATAGTACCGGCCGCTGGCCCTCTTGTGTCAGTAACTAGGAATAAGTCTTTCTCATGACCGTGAGTGCCCGCCCCACTAAACATAGCAGGGCACATATCCACCCTCATTACCGAAACATTTGTCTGAATGAAAGCTGTTGTAGGGCTTGGTGTGTGTACAGAAGAAGAATGGGCTTTGTGTTTCTGAAACAGAAATTGCTTTCAACTGTGAAATGAATTGTGTTCTCTTTTCTGTACAGGTCAAGGAGGAGATGCTATTTGAAGCCCTGACGACGAGGAAGACCATGACAGTGGGAGAGAGGCTGATCGTGCCCTACAAACTGGCTGAGGTGAGACCAAGTCAACAGCACAAACCTGAAACTCATCCCAAACATTCTCAACCCTTATTGCAACGAAGAGGCACGGTCAAATACTCCACCTTACCTCAAGACGTACCATTCCTCAACCCAATCGCAAAGTATTCTTGACAATTTGATCATCAAGACATATTGCATTATTCTGCATTGGTAAATGCTAAGGAATAGTAGGCACCCTGCCTATCTAAATAACGATATAGGGGAAACACTGGGTCCCAGTCCCAGGGCAGGCTGTGAAGGAGCTGGAGTCAGAGCTGGTCTGTTTCAGTCTCTGTCGGTCTGTCTGTCTGGTTGGGTGTGGATAGTTGAGGGATCAGATTGATGTCTACAGTGGGGTAGGCCATAGCGGATGTCAGGGCTGTTAAAAGAGGTCTGCTCTGCAGGGCCAGCGGAACTCACAGCTACACACACATACAGACACACGCACATGCACGCATACACCACGTCTATAATTTTGACCTTGGAAACACAGAGTAGGGAGTGGGAAGTGGCTGTGTGTAGAGCTGTTAGTTCCACTGGCCCTACCGAGCAGACCCCCTTTAATGGGAGTGTGCTTGTAACCATGCAAACACCTAGATATGGTTTTAAGTTCACCAAAAAAGTATCCTTGAAATGTGCATCCGCATTGCAAGTCAGCCTTACACCAAGCTACTGGAGAAAGACTGCCACAGCTCTCCTTCCAATAGCACAAGTTCCTTTTCCTCAACGCTAGTCCACAAAGGCTGCAGCATCAGAGAGCTGCTTAGTTTGTTTACAGAAACCAGAGAGGGATCCTCTGAAAACAAACACACGCCACGGCCATGTAATGCAGACAAGACTCAGCTGAAAGACTGACCAACAAGCTCACAAAGTGGAAATCAAAGGCCTCTTCTTTTAAGTGTAATTCTAAAGTATAATTATTATTTTTAGTATAATTGCATATTATTTTTTGTTATTTACACCTACAGTATGTCCATTACATTTTTTACATTTAAGTCATTTAGCAGACGCTCTTATCCAGAGCGACTTACAAATTGGTGCATTCACCTTATGATATCCAGTGGAACAACCACTTTACAATAGTGCATCTAACTCTTTTAAGGGGGGGGGTTAGACGGATTACTTTATCCTATCCTAGGTATCCTATCCTAGGTATGTCCACATGTTGGATGGGTATTTTATCTAAATCTTTTCCACAAAGTCGATCCTTTTCTACCTCCCCAGCTAGCATGTGGCTATGCCATATCACAGCATACAACAAACTTCCTCACTACACAAAACTTTTATAATCCACAACACCGCTACTTTATCAACCGTATTATCCAAAACACAGCTACGCCCTCGTTCCAGCTGTTTAGCAGCCATTTTATATGAACAAACCGTGCTGATTGTTCTGGCAGCTCGTTGGGTGGTCCTTTCTGTAAACATTGTTGTAACGGTTGCAACAGTGAACTTTTACTCATTCGCTCTATAGTCTGAAATGGTATTTTACTACTTCAAAACTCAAGTACCATGGATGTTTTTTTCTCTCTAATTGTGACTCAGCACCTGGATTCGGTCTTATGGAGGAACATTTGAAATTGTTTTTTTTTTTTACATTGGATAAAAGTACTCAGAGCTACAAAATGGTATATCATAAACTGTATTTGAGGAACAATGGGAAAGTAATTCTGCTTTGAAAATTGAACTTTTGTCGCAGAGCATCGTTCTAACCCTCTTAAGCTTTTGCCCCACCCATCTCGTTTTGCTCTCGGAGCGCATACTTGACACTCTGGCCGATGATTTGTTTACCTATGGATAACATGAAAACAGCTTAACCAGCTCTGCTGGCAACAATTTCATTACGCTTTTTTGCAGACGTTTACTGACACCGGCCATATTCAACGGTGTTGTTCACACGTCACATAACGTTAGCTAACGAGTCAGCCAGCTAACGTTAGCTAGTTAAACCACAATGAACAGTGCCAACAATGCCACAGTGCTGGGAGCTAACCAACCAGGTTCAATGTTAGCTAGCTAACATTAGGCTCTAACTAGAAAAGCAAACGGCTCTGGGATACGGAAAATAACGTCAGCTAGGGAGCCAGCCAGCTAGCTAACAGTAGCTTGAAATTAAACCACTTCCTGTCAAAATTAGAAATGTGTAATATCTGAAAATGTAGCTAGCTATCTTACCTGTATACATCATCATGCATGATGGACGCATCTCCCTGTCAGGAATGCCATGCCACGGTTGCCCTTAGTTTGAAGATGTAATCCGGAGAAAGGTGTTTTCTCCATCTCTTTAGCTATCATACTCTAATTCCATTGTTTTCAAAACTTGATCCTCCCGGAGGTGGAGAGCATCACTTATGCAGCTCCACTACACAATACATTTTTAAAAATAGCCGCGTTCAACAGGATTACCAACACAGACCAATCCAAACTCAACTCTCTGCATTTCCAGCCCACTCATTATCTCAGCCAATCATTTCAACTTCTGTGGTTTAACCAACAAGGCTCGTAATTTAACAATTGCATTTACAGATGGCATACAAGTTTGTTATTAAGGCACATGAAAGTTCACATGTTTGAGAAGGCATTTCTGCCAAAAAAAATGCATTTTGAGAAAAAAAATGCTTTTACGTTCAAGCGGCTCTCCTGTTAAGTCGTGACTTGTGACATACGCCTCGTTTCCTGGATCGGGTCTTATCCATTTTGTTATTGAGATATTTGAAAGATTGATGCTCACTGGAATGTTCTGAATCCAACTTCCTTTAAATAATGAAAAGGCCTCTCACTTTTGAAGACTCTTGCAAGCAATATAAATAGCATTTTGTATGATCTTTGGGAGTTGCTAGGCAGATCTTTTTGTAGTCGCTAAAAATAAAGTAGTAAATTATGTAAAAGACAGTCATTTCAACTTTTGCTGGACCGTTGTATAATGGCATGTTTTGAGCAACAGTAGACATCTGAAGCTCTGCAGGCACTTATACTGGAAATGTACTATACTAACTTCCCACACAATTCGGTCACATTTTTGTGTGTGGTAAATCTATCTCACCTTGTTGATTAATGGACATTCAGGCATGGCAACAGAAGATGACAAACAGCCCTTCACTGTCTGTGATGGTATGAATTAATGACTCCTAATAATTATTATTATTTATTACATTTGTAAAACACTTTTTTCATTATACAGAATAATCTTGAAGTGCATAAAATAAGAAATTAAAACCATATACGAAAAAAATTGACACAACGACAGGATAACTGACACAAGGAACGCAGCTGACACTACAAGGGACAAGGAACCCAGCTGACACTACAAGGGACAAGGACACCAAAGAACTCAGCTGACACTACAAGGGACAAGGAACCCAGCTGACACTACAAGGGACAAGGACACCAAAGAACTCAACTGACACTACAAGGGACAAGGAACCCAGCTGACACTACAAGGGACAAGGACACCAAAGAACCCAGCTGACACTACAAGGGACAAGGAACCCAGCTGACACTACAAGGGACAAGGACACCAAAGAACTCAGCTGACACTACAAGGGACAAGGAACCCAGCTGACACTACAAGGGACAAGGACCAAAGAACCCACCACTAAAGGGACAAGGAACCCAGCTGACACTACAAGGGACAAGGACACCAAGGAACCCAGCTATCAACAGAAAGCCTTCCTAAAGAGAAACTTGGTTATTTTATTAAAACGTATTTGCATGTTTCGTGTCTATAGTCGATATACTGTAGTCAATTGTGAAATTGCCGTTTTCCACATCGTACTTAGATCAGTAATAGTTTTGTGTGAAAACGTCCTCTAGTACTTTGCTATTACACCATCTCTCTCACTCTATTTCCATTTCCTTGTAAAATACATTGTCTCATTCCTTGACACCTCTATGCTATCAGTTGCCTATCCTCAGAGGGGTAATGTTTTCATTGGTGTCTGTTCTACAGTAGATTGGATTGGTAGTGCCTCTGTCACTCTGATGGTCATTAGGCAGACTAATGTCATTAATCATGACCAGGAGAGGTGCTGCTGGGACGTAATACAGGGTGCCAACCCAGGACTTGCCTCCTGTGGCCAAAACGACAACACTGATCCTAGACCAGCACTCCGACTCTAAGACACTTTATGAATATGGCCCTGCTCATGGATCTCCTGGGTCATGTTCGTTAGGCACGTGAAACGTGGAGGGCATTACCTGATTGTATCTGATAAGAACTTTTGTCTTTTCATTTCGGAGTTGGACATAAGACGGAGACAGAGGACTGACGTGACGGGGACAGAGGACTGACGTGACGGGGACAGAGGACTGACGTGACGGGGACAGAGGACTGACGTGACGGGGACAGAGGACTGACGTGACGGGGACAGAGGACTGACGTGACGGGGACAGAGGACTGACGTGACGTGACGGGGACAGAGGACTGACGTGACGTGACGGGGACAGAGGACCGATGGGGACCGTGGACTGGGAACATGACTCAAGTCTTTGTCATATGTCTAATATTCATCCATGTTACTATACTCAGCAAAAAAAAGAAACGTCCTCTCACTGTCAACTGAGTTTATTTTCAGAAAACTTAACATGTAAATATTTGTATGAACACAACAAGATTCCACAACTGAGACATAAACTGAACAAGTTCCACAGACATGTGACTAACAGAAATGGAATAATGTGTCCCTGAACAAAGGGGGTGTCAAAATCAAAAGTAAGTCAGTATCTGGTGTGGCCACCAGATGCATTAAGTACTGCAGTGCATCTCCTCCTCATGGACTGCACCAGATTTTCCAATTCTTGCTGTGAGATGTTACCCCACTCTTCCACCAAGGCACCTGCAAGTTCCAGGACATTTCTGGGGGGAATGGCCCTAGCCCTCACCCTCCGATCCAACAGGTCCCAGATGTGCTCAATGGGATTGAGATCTGGGCTCTTCGCTGGCCATGGCAGAACACTGACATTCCTGTCTTGCAGGAAATCATGCACAGAACGATCAGTATGGCTCGTGGCATTGTCATGCTGGAGGGTCATGTCCGGATGAGCCAGCAGGAAGGGTACCACATGAGGGAGGAGGATTTCTTCCCTGTTCCGCACAGCGTTGAGATTGCCTGCAATGACGACAAGCTCAGTCCGATGATGCTGTGACACAACGCCCCAGACCATGACGGACCCTCCACCTCCAAAATCGATTCTGCTCCAGAGTACAGGTCTCGGTGTAACGCTCATTCCTTCGACGATAAACGCGAATCCGACCATCACCCCTGGTGAGACAAAACCGCGCCCCGTCAGTGAAGAGCACTTTTTGCCAGTCCTGTCTGGTCCAGCGACGGTGGGATTTTGCACATTGACGACTTTGTTGCCAGTGAGGACCTGCCTTACAACAGGCCTACAAGCTCTCAGTCTAGCCTCTCTCAGCCCATTGCGGACAGTCAGAGCATTGACAGAGGGATTGTGCGTTCCTTGTGTAACTCGGGCAGTTGTTGTTTCCATCCTGTACCTGTCCCGCAGGTGTGATGTTTGGATGTACCGATCCTGTGCAGGTGTTGTTACACGTGGTCTGCCACTGCGAGGACTAACAGCTGTCCGTCCTGTTTCCCTGTAGCGCTGTCTTAGGCGTCTCACAGTACGGACATTGCAATTTAATGCCCTGGCCACATCTGCAGTCCTCATGCCTTCTTGCAGCATGCCTAAGGAATGTTCACGCAGATGAGCAGGGACCCTGGACATCTTTCTTTTGTTTTTTTTCCAGAGTCAGTAGAAAGGCCTCTTTAGTGTCCTAAGTTTTCATAACTGTGACCTTAATTGCCTACCGTCTGTAAGCTGTTAGTGTCTTAACAACCGTTCCACAGGTGCATGTTCATTAATTGTTTATGGTTCATTGATCAAGCATGGGAAACAGTTTTTAAACTCTTTACAATGAAGATCTGTGAAGTTATTTGGATTTTTATGAATTATCTTTGAAGACAGAGTCCTGAAAAAGGGACGTTTCTTTTTTTGCTGAATTTACTTCCATCAGACAATGTAATCAACTTCACTTGTGTGGATTTCCTGCTTTAATTATACAATGTTCCTAACATCTGGGCCCCATCGGGTTTGGCTTCAAACAAATAACTAATAAACATCTAGAAATCAAGATGCATTTGTTGCTTGTTTTTCTACATTGCAATCAAACGAGGCTAAATCTCTTCCAAAGACATAAAACACCACATGCAACAATTGTCAAGGAAATCAGCCACCTCCAACGTCGTTTTTAGAGAGTTTGGCAGTACCACGTGTAACCACGCCAGCCCAGGACCGCCACATCCGGCTTCTTCACCTGCAGGATCATCTGAGACCAGCCACCCAGACAGCTGATGAAACCAAGGAGTATTTCTGTCTGTAATAAAGCCCTTTTGTGGGGAAAAACCTATTCTGGTTGTCTAGGCCTAGCTCCCCAGTGAGTGTGCCTTGGTCCCAAGTGGCCTAATGAATTTATTTCACTTGATCTGATTTCTTTACAATGAACTGTATGTAACTCAGTAAAATCATAGTAATTGTTGCATGTAGCGCTTTTATATTTTTGTTCAGTGTATATATTGGAAGAGATTTAGCCTTGTTTGATTGCAAGGTAGAAAAACAAGCAACAAATCCAGCTTGATTTCTAGATGTTTATTAGTTATTTGTTTGAAGACAAACCCGATGGGGCCCAGATGTTAGGAACATTGTATAATTAAAGCAGGAAATCCACACAAGTGAAGTTGATTCCATTGTCTGATGGAAGTGTTTAGGGTATTCCATGCGTACCTAACTGATCAGCCATGGCACCAGGGCCCGTGTTCACATAGCATCTCAGAGTAGTAGGAGTGCTGATCTAGGATCAGTTTTGTCTTTTCGATCATAATGAATAAGAGGAGGTTCTGATCCCGGATGAGCACTGCTACTTTGAGATGCTTTGTGAATATGGGCCCAGGTCTTTCACATTCAACCTTTTGAGGTCAGTAGTAACATGGATGAATTGTGAGGTGCAGTAGGTCAGTAGTAACATGGATAAATAGTGAGGTGCAGTAGGTCAGTAGTAACATGGATGAATAGTGAGGTGCAGTAGGTCAGTAGTAACATGGATAAATAGTGGGGTGCAGTAGGTCAGTAGTAACATGGATAAATAGTGAGGTGCAGTAGGTCAGTAGTAACATGGATAAATAGTGAGGGGCAGTAGGTCAGTAGTAACATGGATAAATAGTGGGGTGCAGTAGGTCAGTAGTAACATGGATAAATAGTGGGGTGCAGTAGGTCAGTAGTAACATGGATAAATAGTGGGGTGCAGTAGGTCAGTAGTAACATGGATAAATAGTGGGGTGCAGTAGGTCAGTAGTAACATGGATGAATAGTGAGGTGCAGTAGGTCACTAGTAACATGGATGTGTGGTTTTGTATGTTCCTGCAGGCGGGCACGGTGCGAGACTCCATGGCCAAGTCCCTGTACAGCGCACTGTTTGACTGGATTGTGTTCCGGATCAACCACGCACTGCTCAACAACCGGGACTTGGAGGAGAGCGCCAAGGTAAGACCAACGTGACTGCTATCATGCTTTGTTACGACATACTCATGTCTGCTTATAATATATCTGTCATGCGTTGATGACATGCTCACCTCTCCACTTCATTAGGATTAAGATCACTTGATTGGTCAATTTCAAGGTCCAACTAAAAGGTTACTTCCTTCCGCTGTTAACCCAACCTCCGAAAAACACGCATGCATACAGTGGTGGGAAAAAGTACCCAATCGTCCTACTTGAGTAAAAGTCTAAAAGTATTTGGTTTTAAATATACTTAAGTATCAAATGTGCAAGTATAAACCATTTCAAAGTCCTTATATTAAGCAAATCAGACGGCATCATTTTCTTGTTTTTTTTTAATTTACAGATAGCCAGGGGCACACTCCGACACTGACATCATTCACAAAGGAAGCATTTGTGTTTAGTGAGTCTGCCAGATCAAAGGCAGTAGGGATGACCAGGGATGTTCTCTTAATAAGTGTGTCAATTGCACCATTTCCCTGTCCTGCTAAGCATTCAAAATGTAATGACTACTTTTGGTTGTCAGGGAACATTTTATGGAGTAAAAAGTACATTATTTTCTTTAGGAATGTAGTGAGGTAAAAGTTGTCAAAAATGTAAATAGTAAAGTACAGATACCCCCAAAAACTACTTAAGTAATACTTTAAAGTATTTTTACTTAAGTACTTTACTGCATACATACATATACAGGTTTTGGGGAGGTGTGGGGGGCTGCCACACTGGGCGCCCAGGGAGCTGTTGTTGGGGCAGTTAAGTGCCTTGCTCAAGGGCACAACATTTACCCTCCTTTTGCCAGCTCACCTCCTGCCAGATTGGTTTCCATCGGACTCCGGATTCGAACTGGCAACCCTCCGGTTGCAGGCTCACCTCTCTAAGGCTACCTGACGCTCACCTCTCCGCCCAGAATAACTGGCTTTATGCTTCTGTTACAGGTGTTCAAATAGAGCATGAACAACTTGGCAGAGACATGCTGTGATAAGACAAGCTGTTTTATTGATTTAATAAATCATAGTATGAACCACCTTCTGGAATCAGTGACATCAGTGGTTTTGTTTGAACAGCTTCAACCTTGCAACCTTGTCAAATTTATTTATATAGCCCTTCGTACATCAGCTAATATCTCGAAGTGCTGTACAGAAACCCAGGCTAAAACCCCAAACAGCAAGCAATGCAGGTGTAGAAGCACGGCTAAGGGTCTTTGGTAACCTTCTCAGTTAGACTTTCACCTATATGGCTTTCATATTGAATTGTTTTTTGTTGTTGTCAAAAAGCTTATTGTTAATTGAGATTTCACCCTCATGTATCCCTCAGATCTTTTCCATCGGAGTGCTGGACATCTTTGGCTTTGAGGACTACGAAAACAACAGCTTTGAGCAGTTCTGCATCAACTTGGCCAACGAGAGGCTCCAGCACTACTTCAATCAGCACATCTTTAAGCTTGAGCAGGTACGGCATTTGGCATTCCTGCACCCTTTCAGTACTAAACTGTACTTATCCACAATGCACTTACATGGAAGTCTACTATACAGTGGTCCTTTAACCCTCCAGTGGGTTATGCAATAGGGTTTATTATGGGGCTGACCGCCACATGACTCATCTCTTCAACCCTCTGACTGTTGATTATGATGGATGTATGTTATCTCCTCAACCCTCATTATGATGGATGGATGTTACCTCCTCAACCCTCATTATGATGGATGGATGTTACCTCCTCAACCCTCATTATGATGGATGTGTGTTGCCTCCTCAACCCTCATTATGATGGATGGATGTTACCTCCTCAACCCTCATTATGATGGATGTGTGTTGCCTCCTCAACCCTCATTATGATGGATGGATGTTACCTCCTCAACCCTCATTATGATGGATGGATGTTACCTCCTCAACCCTCATTATGATGGATGTGTGTTACCTCCTCAACCCTCATTATGATGGATGTGTGTTGCCTCCTCAACCCTCATTATGATGGATGTGTGTTGCCTCCTCAACCCTCATTATGATGGATGTGTGTTGCCTCCTCAACCCTCATTATGATGAATGGATGTTACCTCCTCAACCCTCATTATGATGGATGTGTGTTGCCTCCTCAACCCTCATTATGATGGATGGATGTTACCTCCTCAACCCTCATTATGATGGATGTGTGTTGGTGTTAACTGACTGGATTGAAGAGAAAGGTTGTTTTGGTCATGATCAGCTTTGTAGGTAAACATCATGTTTAATCACGATTGTCCTTAACTACTTTTAGGCTGCATTCACACAGGCAGCCCAATTCTGATATTCTTTCCACTAATTGGTCTTTTGACCAATGACATCAATCTTTTTCAAAGGTGATCTGATTGGTCAAAAGACCAATTAGTGAAAAAATATCAGAATTTGTCTGCCTGTCTAAATGAAGCCTTAGTGAGTACAACTGAAACTGATTGGAGAGTTCCTTTTAACAGTGCCGTCTTGGTAATGACATATACTGTATTTGCTCAAGGAGGCCTCCTGTACAAAGGCACCCATCCATAAAGTCACTGCCGTCATTAACCTCCATGTTAAAAATTAGCCACGGCTTTTGAACGTGTACAGCACTCACTCAACTTCTAAGAGGGTTTGTTTGCTTCATGCTTTGGTGAGGTTGGGACATTTCATCATGCTACTAATAAGTCAGATTTTATGGGATTTCCTATGTTAAAATGTACTGTTCCTCAACAGAACAAATGGCTTATGAAATGAATGGTCTTAGAAGAGCACTGAAGTGTTGGAGCTCAATCAAGACAATACTCTGCTATAGTTCTGAACTGTTAGAGCTCAATCAAGACAATACTCTGCTATAGTTCTGAACTGTTAGAGCTCAATCAAGACAATACTCTGCTATAGTTCTGAACTGTTAGAGCTCAATCAAGACAATACTCTGCTATAGTTCTGAACTGTTAGAGCTCAATCAAGACAATACTCTGCTATAGTTCTGAACTGTTAGAGATCAATCAAGACAATACTCTGCTATAGTTCTGAACTGTTAGAGATCAATCAAGACAATACTCTGCTATAGTTCTGAACTGTTAGAGATCAATCAAGACAATACTCTGCTATAGTTCTGAACTGTTAGAGATCAATCAATCCAATACTCTGGTATAGTTCTGAACTGTTAGAGATCAATCAAGACTACTCTGGTATACAGTACTAGTCAAAAGTTTGGACACACCTACTCATTCAAGGGTTTTTCTTTATTTTTACTATTTTCTACATTGTAGAATAATACTAAAGACATAAACTATGAAATAACACATATGGAATCATGTAGTAACCAAAAAAGTGTTAAACAAATCTAAATATATTTTATATTTAAGGTTCTTCAAAGTAGCCACCCTTTGCTTTGATGACAGCTTTGCACACTCTTGGCATTGTGGTCTTGACTATTATTCTACAATGTAGAAAATAGTAAAAAATAAAGAAACACCCTGGAATGAGTAGGTGTGTCCAAACTTTTGACTGTTACTGTAGTTCTGAAGTGAACAAGACAATACTCTGATATAGTTCTGAACTCAATACTCATAAGGATGTACTAAAGGAACCACGTGCTGCTTGTCATAAGCAGGCAGCCATTTTTCTGGTGGTTGTAAATGTCCTTATCCCCTACCGTTTCTGGTGGTTGTAAATGTCCTTATCCCCTACCGTTTATGGTGGTTATGTGCTTATCTGCTACC
The DNA here is from genome assembly GCF_045679555.1 of Salvelinus alpinus. NCBI lineage: Eukaryota > Metazoa > Chordata > Actinopteri > Salmoniformes > Salmonidae > Salvelinus > Salvelinus alpinus. The sequence goes on from NC_092090.1 coordinate 15,794,804, forward strand.
TTTAGAAAATAAATATTTTGAGCTTATAAATGCAAATTCCTAAAAAAAACAAAAAGACATCCCAGGAATACAGATTCTCGTAGAGGCATTGCTATAAGAGAGAGGTGTGTGTGTGTGTGTGCGTGTGCGTGTGTGTGCGTGGCCTGAATTCCTCCAGAGAGCGGGTGGAGTGCGTCATTCAGCAGGCTGCAGCGTCTCACTCCCCAGTGACTGTCATATCAGCTAATAACTCCACACTCTAAGTGTTGGCAAACCATCAGACGTCTAAACCACTGCTGGCAACGTAGAGCAGGACTGTCATTAGAGCAGTGTTTATGGTCCATTCACACTCAATGAACAGCGTGGTGGCCTACTGTACTGTACACAGCCAGCTAGCAGGGACACGGTCTTCTTACTGCTATTAGCTAACCACTATCGTGTTGATCATCTTGTCTCGTGTTGTTACGCTGTGCTGAAGTTGGCATGTCCATACTGTATACACAGCATGGGCCTTGATGTTTTTACTGACTGAACTGGGGCTGATTGAAGTCATAGTCTATAAAGCACCAACATGCCCTCAAAGTCCATGATAATGATTGACTAGAAAATGTCTCCATATTGTATGATCCTGTAAGTCACACTAAAAGGCTCTCTGTGCAGACAGGCATGTTCAGACCCAGTTAGAAGGAGAACACACCAGCCCATCAATGTGTGACCGTGTTGACATCCAAGAATCGGGCTGTGAATGTGACCTGCTTGAGTAGCACAAGGATCATCGATTCTAATGCTTTACCTTTTCCTAGCGCTCACCGTAGTTGTCCAGGCATGTTTTGCCCTGTGCTTTACATGACAGGAAGGTCCAATTTGGAGACGTCCAAGTCCTCTGGTTAACAGAAAATAAGGACTGGGTTATTTGCCATGGTTTGGAGACCAGGGTCAGTCACGGTGTAGAACCGTTTTAGCATTGTTCAAGGGCTCAACGTCAGCAGATGGCAGGTTATTTGTGCTCATGGGAAATTGAATAAAGCAGGGGGTTTATTTTCATATCTGGATTGTATTGTTGTGATTGACCTGCACATCTAGTTGTAGGAAAGCGAAGAGATGAGAGGCTGCGTTGTGAAGGCCTGGTGGTGGCCCTAATAGATGACAGATCAACATGGAGACAATATCAAGGTGGCATCAAGGAGCTTTTTCCCCCATAATTATTCTGTCTAAAGAGATATATTCAGCTAACCTGTATTTGCATTTGCCAAGTTCTTTGAATATTGTTGGACTGAGCCGTTTCCTTTGTGTTGGGTAACTCTGACAGTACGCGAGGGGAGGTGCTAGTTGCCCCTCAATGAAAGGAAGTGTGTGTGCGTGTGCGTCGGAACAAGTGACGGAGGGGACAAAGTTGACAGACGTCAGGTTGGCTCATCTCCAGCTACATCTGGCAGGCATGACATCACCATCATAAATCACTACACACTGGAGGGATTCGTGGAATAGTCAGACACATCACACACTTGTGTATACACACACACACACATGCTCACACACACACTCACACACACACACGAGCGCTCATTATACGGTTAATGGTATGTGGTTCGGTATGTGTTTTTACCATTTATAGAGATCTTGTAAATGTCGTTTTCTGGATTTTCCATGTGCTACCAGGGTTCATTCAGGTTGTTGGATAGATCTAGGCTCACTGAAGGAGATGTGATGAAGTCAAGAGAGGGAAGCAGAATAGAGATGGAGGTTAACAGACAAACATAGCAGATGCTACTATGACATTCAGTTACACATCAGCCTGAGCCTATCATATGGGAAATATCCACAACAACATTTTATAGGACCTTGTTCAGTGTTTGTGGTGTAAACACAATACATATACTGTATATGGTCCCTTTTTAGGCACAGATCTAGGATCAGCTCCCCTTTCCCAAATTCTAACCATGAACACTGTCAGCTTGTACAATGTTCATGGCGGACTAATATGAACATTTTTGTTAAGCATTGAAGGACCGGGCCTTTGGTTCATTCCATTCTTCTGCAGACTGGGATCATAAACCACCCTATTAGGTTATTGTTTCTGTGCCCATGCTGCCACCAATGAGGTTTGTTCTGCTATTTCCCAGTCGTTATTTGCGAGGGCAGAGGGATAACAGATTGACTGGTTTGTTCAGCTGACTGTGTGTCTTTTGGCTAATAGAGAGGAGGGGAAAGGAGGCTCCATTGATTTGATGAAACTCTCGCTGGGATTATAGCCCTTTATTGCTCCATTCTTTTCCCCAGTGAGTCAAGGAAACAACGTGCAGTAGGGGAGAAACACTGCAAAATGCTAAGAATGCTTTTCATATTATTAAACCGCAAAGTGGTCCAGGCTGGCACAGCACAGCACGGTGGTCCAGGCAGGCACAGCTCAGCACAGGGAAGGGTTGTGCTGTGTTCTAGCCTAACAGAAAAAAACACTACTACTGGAAAACTGTTGTTTTTTTGTTCAGGCCCAGTATCGACACTACTACTGGAACACTGTTGTTTTGTTTGTTCAGGCCCAGTATCGACACTGCTACTGGAACACTGTTGTTTTGTTTGTTCAAGCCCAGTATCGACACTACTAACAACAGTGAATACTGTTGTTTGTTTGTTCAGGCCCAGTATCAACACTTCTACTGGAACACTGTTGTTTTGTTTGTTCAGGCCCAGTATCAACACTACTGATGGGACCCTGTTGTTTTGTTTGTTCAGGCCCAGTATCAACACTACTGATGGGACCCTGTTGTTTTGTTTGTTCAGGCTCAGTATCAATGCTACCACTGGAACACTGTTGTTTTGTTTGTTCAGGCCCAGTATCGACACTGCTACTTGAACACTGTTGTTTTGTTTGTTCAGGCCCAGTATCAACACTACTAACAACAGTGAACACTGTTGTTTTGTTTGTTCAGGCCCAGTATCAACACTTCTACTGGAAAACTGTTGTTTTGTTTGTTCAGGCCCAGTATCAACACTACTGATGGGACCCTGTTGTTTTGTTTGTTCAGGCCCAGTATCAACACTACTGATGGGACCCTGTTGTTTTGTTTGTTCAGGCTCAGTATCAACGCTACTACTGGAACACTGTTGTTTTGTTTGTTCAGGCCCAGTATCAACACTTCTACTGGAAAACTGTTGTTTTGTTTGTTCAGGCCCAGTATCAACACTACTGATGGGACCCTGTTGTTTTGTTTGTTCAGGCCCAGTATCAACACTACTGATGGGACCCTGTTGTTTTGTTTGTTCAGGCTCAGTATCAACACTACTACTGGAAAACTGTTGTTTTGTTTGTTCAGGCCCAGTATCAACACTACTGATGGGACCCTGTTTTGTTTGTTCAGGCCCAGTATCAACGCTACTACTGGAACACTGTTGTTTTGTTTGTTCAGGCCCAGTATCAACACTACTACTGGAACACTGTTGTTTTGTTTGTTCAGGCCCAGTATCAACACTACTACTGGAACACTGTTGTTTTGTTTGTTCAGGCCCAGTATCAACACTTCTACTGGAAAACTGTTGTTTTGTTTGTTCAGGCCCAGTATCAACACTACTGATGGGACCCTGTTGTTTTGTTTGTTCAGGCCCAGTATCAACACTACTGATGGGACCCTGTTGTTTTGTTTGTTCAGGCTCAGTATCAACGCTACTACTGGAACACTGTTGTTTTGTTTGTTCAGGCCCAGTATCAACACTTCTACTGGAAAACTGTTGTTTTGTTTGTTCAGGCCCAGTATCAACACTACTGATGGGACCCTGTTGTTTTGTTTGTTCAGGCCCAGTATCAACACTACTGATGGGACCCTGTTGTTTTGTTTGTTCAGGCTCAGTATCAACGCTACTACTGGAACACTGTTGTTTTGTTTGTTCAGGCCCAGTATCAACACTTCTACTGGAAAACTGTTGTTTTGTTTGTTCAGGCCCAGTATCAACACTACTGATGGGACCCTGTTGTTTTGTTTGTTCAGGCCCAGTATCAACACTACTGATGGGACCCTGTTGTTTTGTTTGTTCAGGCTCAGTATCAACGCTACTACTGGAACACTGTTGTTTTGTTTGTTCAGGCCCAGTATCAACACTTCTACTGGAAAACTGTTGTTTTGTTTGTTCAGGCCCAGTATCAACACTACTGATGGGACCATGTTTTGTTTGTTCAGGCCCAGTATCAACGCTACTACTGGAACACTGTTGTTTTGTTTGTTCAGGCCCAGTATCAACACTACTACTGGAACACTGTTGTTTTGTTTGTTCAGGCCCAGTATCGACACTACCACTGGAACACTGTTGCTTTGTTTGTTCAGGCCCCGTATCAACGCTACTACTGGAACACTGTTGTTTTGTTTGTTCAGGCCCAGTATCAACACTACTACTGGAACACTGTTGTTTTGTTTGTTCAGGCCCCGTATCAACGCTACTACTGGAACACTGTTGTTTTGTTTGTTCAGGCCCAGTATCAACACTACTACTGGAACACTGTTGTTTTGTTTGTTCAGGCCCCGTATCAACACTACTACTGGAACACTGTTGTTTTGTTTGTTCAGGCCCCGTATCAACGCTACTACTGGAACACTGTTGTTTTGTTTGTTCAGGCCCAGTATCAACACTTCTACTGGAACACTGTTGTTTTGTTTGTTCAGGCCCAGTATCAACACTACTGATGGGACCCTGTTGTTTTGTTTGTTCAGGCCCAGTATCCACACTACTGATGGGACCCTGTTGTTTTGTTTGTTCAGGCTCAGTATCAATGCTACTACTGGAACACTGTTGTTTTGTTTGTTCAGGCCCAATATCGACACTACCACTGGAACACTGTTGTTTTGTTTGTTCAGGCCCAGTATCGACACTGCTACTTGAACACTGTTGTTTTGTTTGTTCAGGCCCAGTATCAACACTACTAACAACAGTGAACACTGTTGTTTTGTTTGTTCAGGCCCAGTATCAACACTTCTACTGGAAAACTGTTGTTTTGTTTGTTCAGGCCCAGTATCAACACTACTGATGGGACCCTGTTGTTTTGTTTGTTCAGGCCCAGTATCAACACTACTGATGGGACCCTGTTGTTTTGTTTGTTCAGGCTCAGTATCAACGCTACTACTGGAACACTGTTGTTTTGTTTGTTCAGGCCCAGTATCAACACTTCTACTGGAAAACTGTTGTTTTGTTTGTTCAGGCCCAGTATCAACACTACTGATGGGACCCTGTTGTTTTGTTTGTTCAGGCCCAGTATCAACACTACTGATGGGACCCTGTTGTTTTGTTTGTTCAGGCTCAGTATCAACACTACTACTGGAAAACTGTTGTTTTGTTTGTTCAGGCCCAGTATCAACACTACTGATGGGACCCTGTTTTGTTTGTTCAGGCCCAGTATCAACGCTACTACTGGAACACTGTTGTTTTGTTTGTTCAGGCCCAGTATCAACACTACTACTGGAACACTGTTGTTTTGTTTGTTCAGGCCCAGTATCAACACTACTACTGGAACACTGTTGTTTTGTTTGTTCAGGCCCAGTATCAACACTTCTACTGGAAAACTGTTTTGTTTGTTCAGGCCCAGTATCAACACTACTGATGGGACCCTGTTGTTTTGTTTGTTCAGGCCCAGTATCAACACTACTGATGGGACCCTGTTGTTTTGTTTGTTCAGGCTCAGTATCAACGCTACTACTGGAACACTGTTGTTTTGTTTGTTCAGGCCCAGTATCAACACTTCTACTGGAAAACTGTTGTTTTGTTTGTTCAGGCCCAGTATCAACACTACTGATGGGACCCTGTTGTTTTGTTTGTTCAGGCCCAGTATCAACACTACTGATGGGACCCTATTGTTTTGTTTGTTCAGGCTCAGTATCAACGCTACTACTGGAACACTGTTGTTTTGTTTGTTCAGGCCCAGTATCGACACTACCACTGGAACACTGTTGCTTTGTTTGTTCAGGCCCCGTATCAACGCTACTACTGGAACACTGTTGTTTTGTTTGTTCAGGCCCAGTATCAACACTACTACTGGAACACTGTTGTTTTGTTTGTTCAGGCCCCGTATCAACGCTACTACTGGAACACTGTTGTTTTGTTTGTTCAGGCCCAGTATCAACACTACTACTGGAACACTGTTGTTTTGTTTGTTCAGGCCCAGTATCAACACTACTACTGGAACACTGTTGTTTTGTTTGTTCAGGCCCAGTATCGACACTACCACTGGAACACTGTTGCTTTGTTTGTTCAGGCCCCGTATCAACGCTACTACTGGAACACTGTTGTTTTGTTTGTTCAGGCCCAGTATCAACACTACTACTGGAACACTGTTGTTTTGTTTGTTCAGGCCCCGTATCAACGCTACTACTGGAACACTGTTGTTTTGTTTGTTCAGGCCCAGTATCAACACTACTACTGGAACACTGTTGTTTTGTTTGTTCAGGCCCCGTATCAACACTACTACTGGAACACTGTTGTTTTGTTTGTTCAGGCCCCGTATCAACGCTACTACTGGAACACTGTTGTTTTGTTTGTTCAGGCCCAGTATCAACACTTCTACTGGAACACTGTTGTTTTGTTTGTTCAGGCCCAGTATCAACACTACTGATGGGACCCTGTTGTTTTGTTTGTTCAGGCCCAGTATCCACACTACTGATGGGACCCTGTTGTTTTGTTTGTTCAGGCTCAGTATCAATGCTACTACTGGAACACTGTTGTTTTGTTTGTTCAGGCCCAATATCGACACTACCACTGGAACACTGTTGTTTTGTTTGTTCAGGCCCAGTATCGACACTGCTACTTGAACACTGTTGTTTTGTTTGTTCAGGCCCAGTATCAACACTACTAACAACAGTGAACACTGTTGTTTTGTTTGTTCAGGCCCAGTATCAACACTTCTACTGGAAAACTGTTGTTTTGTTTGTTCAGGCCCAGTATCAACACTACTGATGGGACCCTGTTGTTTTGTTTGTTCAGGCCCAGTATCAACACTACTGATGGGACCCTGTTGTTTTGTTTGTTCAGGCTCAGTATCAACACTACTACTGGAACACTGTTGTTTTGTTTGTTCAGGCCCAGTATCAACACTTCTACTGGAAAACTGTTGTTTTGTTTGTTCAGGCCCAGTATCAACACTACTGATGGGACCCTGTTTTGTTTGTTCAGGCCCAGTATCAACGCTACTACTGGAACACTGTTGTTTTGTTTGTTCAGGCCCAGTATCAACACTACTACTGGAACACTGTTGTTTTGTTTGTTCAGGCCCAGTATCAACACTACTACTGGAACACTGTTGTTTTGTTTGTTCAGGCCCAGTATCAACACTTCTACTGGAAAACTGTTGTTTTGTTTGTTCAGGCCCAGTATCAACACTACTGATGGGACCCTGTTGTTTTGTTTGTTCAGGCCCAGTATCAACACTACTGATGGGACCCTGTTGTTTTGTTTGTTCAGGCTCAGTATCAACGCTACTACTGGAACACTGTTGTTTTGTTTGTTCAGGCCCAGTATCAACACTTCTACTGGAAAACTGTTGTTTTGTTTGTTCAGGCCCAGTATCAACACTACTGATGGGACCCTGTTGTTTTGTTTGTTCAGGCCCAGTATCAACACTACTGATGGGACCCTGTTGTTTTGTTTGTTCAGGCTCAGTATCAACGCTACTACTGGAACACTGTTGTTTTGTTTGTTCAGGCCCAGTATCAACACTTCTACTGGAAAACTGTTGTTTTGTTTGTTCAGGCCCAGTATCAACACTACTGATGGGACCCTGTTTTGTTTGTTCAGGCCCAGTATCAACGCTACTACTGGAACACTGTTGTTTTGTTTGTTCAGGCCCAGTATCAACACTACTACTGGAACACTGTTGTTTTGTTTGTTCAGGCCCAGTATCGACACTACCACTGGAACACTGTTGTTTTGTTTGTTCAGGCCCCGTATCAACACTACTACTGGAACACTGTTGTTTTGTTTGTTCAGGCCCCGTATCAACGCTACTACTGGAACACTGCTGTTTTGTTTGTTCAGGCCCCGTATCAACGCTACTACTGGAACACTGTTGTTTTGTTTGTTCAGGCCCCGTATCAACGCTACTACTGGAACACTGTTGTTTTGTTTGTTCAGGCCAATAGTCAGTGGAGGCTTCTGAGGGGAGGACGGCTCATAATAATGGCTGGAATGGAGACAATGGGATGGCGTCAAACAAATGTAAACCATGTTTTTGATGTACTTGATAGCATTCCGCTCCAGCCATTACCAAGAGCTCGTCCTCCCCAATTAAGGTGCAAACAACCTCCAGTGCCAAGAGTGAAGGAACACAGAGTACAGGCCACAGTCTTGTTTTACCTGTCCTTGGGATGAAATGTGTGATGTAGGCTGTGAATGACGGTTATGTGATTGATGTTTGTCAGGGCAATCCCCTACTCCACTATCATATGCAGTGTTGTGACTTTGCAGTTGTGGCAGACAACCCAAACCTCTGTAGAACTTACACAGCATAGAAGAGGGATGTCCCCTACAATGTTATGGGGCTCAGTGGTATTTGGTACAAGTTGATAAGATTCTTACTAGACTTACTAGGACCAAACCTTGAGTGTTGAACCATAGCATTGTAAGATCACATCTTCATGTTTCTATTTGTTCATCCCGGAAACCCTAGACCCACTCCAATTCCCATACCGCCCCAACAGATGACGCATTCTCTGTTGCCCTCCACACTGCCCTTTCCCACCTGGACAAAAGGAACACATATGAGAAAAATCCAGAAAATCACATTGTATGATTTTTAAGTAATTAATTTGCATTTTATTGCATGACATAAGTATTTGATACATGAGAAAAGCAGAACTTAAAATCGGCAGTGTATCAAATACTTGTTCTCCCCCACTGTATATGGTCCCTTTTTAGGCACAGATCTAGGATCAGCTCCCCTTTCCCAAATTCTAACCATGAACACTGTCAGCTTGTACAATGTTCATGGCGGACTAATATGAACATTTTTGTTAAGCATTGAAGGACCGGGCCTTTGGTTCATTCCATTCTTCTGCAGACTGGGATCATAAACCACCCTATTCGGTTATTGTTTCTGTGCCCATGCTGCCACCAATGAGGTTTGTTCTGGTATTTCCCAGTCGTTATTTGCGAGGGCAGAGGGATAACAGATTGACTGGTTTGTTCAGCTGACTGTGTCTTTTGGCTAATAGAGAGGAGGGGAAAGGAGGCTCCATTGATTTGACGAAACTCTCGCTGGGATTATAGCCCTTTATTGCTCCATTCTTTCCCCCAGTGAGTCAAGGAAACAACGTGCAGTAGGGGAGAAACACTGCAAAATGCTAAGAATGCTTTTCATATTATTAAACCGCAAAGTGGTCCAGGCTGGCACAGCACAGCACGGTGGTCCAGGCAGGCACAGCTCAGCACAGGGAAGGGTTGTGCTGTGTTCTAGCCTAACAGAAAAAAACACTACTACTGGAAAACTGTTGTTTTGTTTGTTCAGGCCCAGTATCGACACTACTACTGGAACACTGTTGTTTTGTTTGTTCAGGCCCAGTATCAACACTACTGATGGGACCCTGTTGTTTTGTTTGTTCAGGCCCAGTATCAACACTACTGATGGGACCCTGTTGTTTTGTTTGTTCAGGCTCAGTATCAATGCTACTACTGGAACACTGTTGTTTTGTTTGTTCAGGCCCAGTATCGACACTACTACTGGAACACTGTTGTTTTGTTTGTTCAGGCCCAGTATCGACACTACTACTGGAACACTGTTGTTTTGTTTGTTCAGGCCCAGTATCGACACTGCTACTGGAACACTGTTGTTTTGTTTGTTCAAGCCCAGTATCGACACTACTAACAACAGTGAATACTGTTGTTTGTTTGTTCAGGCCCAGTATCAACACTTCTACTCGAACACTGTTGTTTTGTTTGTTCAGGCCCAGTATCAACACTACTGATGGGACCCTGTTGTTTTGTTTGTTCAGGCCCAGTATCAACACTACTGATGGGACCCTGTTGTTTTGTTTGTTCAGGCTCAGTATCAACGCTACTACTGGAACACTGTTGTTTTGTTTGTTCAGGCCCAGTATCGACACTGCTACTTGAACACTGTTGTTTTGTTTGTTCAGGCCCAATATCGACACTACCACTGGAACACTGTTGTTTTGTTTGTTCAGGCCCAGTATCGACACTGCTACTTGAACACTGTTGTTTTGTTTGTTCAGGCCCAGTATCAACACTACTAACAACAGTGAACACTGTTGTTTTGTTTGTTCAGGCCCAGTATCAACACTTCTACTGGAAAACTGTTGTTTTGTTTGTTCAGGCCCAGTATCAACACTACTGATGGGACCCTGTTGTTTTGTTTGTTCAGGCCCAGTATCAACACTACTGATGGGACCCTGTTGTTTTGTTTGTTCAGGCTCAGTATCAACGCTACTACTGGAAAACTGTTGTTTTGTTTGTTCAGGCCCAGTATCAACACTATTGATGGGACCCTGTTGTTTTGTTTGTTCAGGCCCAGTATCAACACTACTGATGGGACCCTGTTGTTTTGTTTGTTCAGGCCCAGTATCAACACTACTGATGGGACCCTGTTGTTTTGTTTGTTCAGGCTCAGTATCAACGCTACTACTGGAACACTGTTGTTTTGTTTGTTCAGGCCCAGTATCAACACTACTGATGGGACCCTGTTTTGTTTGTTCGGGCCCAGTATCAACGCTACTACTGGAACACTGTTGTTTTGTTTGTTCAGGCCCAGTATCAACACTACTGATGGGACCCTGTTTTGTTTGTTCGGGCCCAGTATCAACGCTACTACTGGAACACTGTTGTTTTGTTTGTTCAGGCCCAGTATCAACACTACTACTGGAACACTGTTGTTTTGTTTGTTCAGTCCCAGTATCAACACTACTACTGGAACACTGTTGTTTTGTTTGTTCAGGCCCAGTATCAACGCTACTACTGGAACACTGTTGTTTTGTTTGTTCAGGCCAATAGTCAGTTGAGGCTTCTGAGGGGAGGACGGCTCATAATAATGGCTGGAATGGAGACAATGGGATGGCGTCAAACAAATGTAAACCATGTTTTTGATGTACTTGATAGCATTCCACCTATTCCGCTCCAGCCATTACCAAGAGCTCGTCCTCCCCAATTAAGGTGCAAACAACCTCCAGTGCCAAGAGTGAAGGAACACAGAGTACAGGCCACAGTCTTGTTTTACCTGTCCTTGGGATGAAATGTGTGATGTAGGCTGTGAATGACGGTTATGTGATTGATGTTTGTCAGGGCAATCCCCTACTCCACTATCATATGCAGTGTTGTGACTTTGCAGTTGTGGCAGACAACCCAAACCTCTGTAGAACTTACACAGCATAGAAGAGGGATGTCCCCTACAATGTTATGGGGCTCAGTGGTATTTGGTACAAGTTGATAAGATTCTTACTAGACTTACTAGGACCAAACCTTGAGTGTTGAACCATAGCATTGTAAGATCACATCTTCATGTTTCTATTTGTTCATCCCGGAAACCCTAGACCCACTCCAATTCCCATACCGCCCCAACAGATGACGCATTCTCTGTTGCCCTCCACACTGCCCTTTCCCACCTGGACAAAAGGAACACATATGAGAATGCTGTTCATTGACTACAGCTCAGTGTTCAATTAATTCATCAAATGGCCACCCGGACTATTTGCATTATTATTTTCATTTTACTTGATTAAAAAATATATATTTTCTTAACTGCATTGTTGGTTAATTAAGGGCTTGTAAGTAAGCATTTCACGGTAAGGTCTACACCTGTTGTATTCCGCGCATGTGACAAATAACATTTGATTTGTTTGTGTAGGAGGAGTACAGGGCAGAGGGCATCAGCTGGCACAACATTGACTACATCGACAACACAGGCTGCATCAACCTCATCAGTAAGAAGCCCACAGCGCTGCTCCACCTGCTGGATGAGGAGTCCAAGTGAGTCCATTAGACCTCGCTCTGTCAGACCTGGGTCAAAATACGACCCGTGATTCCACTCCGTAAGACTGGCAAGGAAGTGACTGTGACTAGGTGATGTTATAGTGAAGAACAATGATAGTCTGTAATGGGAGATATTCAGGTCGCATCATAATACATACTCTATGAAGTCTTAAAATATACATAACCTGATATCCGAACAGTCCTCGTCTGATGACAGACCATTTTAATAAGCATATTTTAATTAATTCATAAGCATGGCTGAAATTGGTCATTTTTGTTTCAATACAACATCCTGGTAATTCCCTCTAGATGTGCTGTAACTAAATGGTCTGCCTCCTCCTGATCTGGACACTGACACACTGAATTCCTCCCACTTGAAATAGCTGTAAATCGAGTCCATGGCGCTCTGTGTTTTTCATAGCTCAAGTTCCCCTTAGCCTCTCCCTGTCCCACTCTTCCTGTCCTCTTCCTGTAAGCTGTTGGTTTCCTGTGAACACTTCTGGCAGGGGACTGCTGTGCAGCGTCTCTAAAGGTATGAGAGAAAGCAGGAGTTTATCGTCCTCCTCTGCCCAACCACCTTCTTCCTATGGGGAGAGTTTGACTCTTAGGTGTAAATCTAGGATCAGCTCACCCTCCATTAATCTTTGCCTTAGCCATTATCGAAGGAAATATAAAACTGACCTTACGTCAGTGTTGATGGGTGACTACATTCTATGGATGTTGTGGAAGTTGGAACCACCCATAAGTCCTTGTGCTCCTGTACAATCAGAATCATTATTCAGTAGGGACCAGAAGAGGGGAGCGGAATGAATTGGTGTCTGTCCGTCTGTCTGTCGGTGTTCCTGCATGTGTCTCTGTGTTCCCGCATGTGTCTCTGTGTTCCTGCATGTGTCTCTGTGTTCCTGCTCGTGTCTCTGTGTTCCTGCTCGTGTCTCTGTGTTCCTGCTCGTGTCTCTGTGTTCCTGCTCGTGTCTCTGTGTTCCTGCTCGTGTCTCTGTGTTCCTGCTCGTGTCTCTGTGTTCCTGCTCGTGTCTCTGTGTTCCTGCTCGTGTCTCTGTGTTCCTGCTCGTGTCTCTGTGTTCCTGCTCGTGTCTCTGTGTTCCTGCGTTCCTGCTCGTGTCTCTGTGTTCCTGCTCGTGTTCCTGCTCGTGTTCCTGCTTGTGTTTCTGCTCGTGTTCCTGCTTGTGTTTCTGCTCGTGTTCCTGCTTGTGTTTCTGCTCGTGTTCCTGCTTGTGTTCCTGCTCGTGTTCCTGCTTGTGTTCCTGCTCGTGTTCCTGCTCGTGTTCCTGCTCGTGTTCCTGCTCGTGTTCCTGCTTGTGTTTCTGCTTGTGTTTCTGCTCGTGTTTCTGCTCGTGTTCCTGCTCGTGTTCCTGCTCGTGTTTCTGCTCGTGTTCCTGCTCGTGTTTCTGCTCGTGTTCCTGCTTGTGTTTCTGCTCGTGTCTCTGTGTTCCTGCTCGTGTCTCTGTGTTCCTGCTCGTGTCTCTGTGTTCCTGCTCGTGTCTCTGTGTTCCTGCTCGTGTCTCTGTCTTCCTGCTCGTGTCTCTGTCTTCCTGCTCGTGTCTCTGTCTTCCTGCTCGTGTCTCTGTCTTCCTGCTCGTGTCTCTGTCTTCCTGCTCGTGTCTCTGTCTTCCTGCTCGTGTCTCTGTCTTCCTGCTCGTGTCTCTGTCTTCCTGCTCGTGTCTCTGTCTTCCTGCTCGTGTCTCTGTCTTCCTGCTCGTGTCTCTGTCTTCCTGCTCGTGTCTCTGTGTTTCTGCTCGTGTCTCTGTGTCTCTGTGTTTCTGCTCGTGTCTCTGTGTTTCTGCTCGTGTCTCTGTGTTTCTGCTCGTGTCTCTGTGTTGCTGCTCGTGTCTCTGTGTTTCTGCTCGTGTCTCTGTGTTTCTGCTCGTGTCTCTGTGTTCCTGCTCGTGTCTCTGTGTTTCTGCTCGTGTCTCTGTGTTTCTGCTCGTGTCTCTGTGTTTCTGCTCGTGTCTCTGTGTTTCTGCTCGTGTCTCTGTGTTTCTGCTCGTGTCTCTGTGTTTCTGCTCGTGTCTCTGTGTTTCTGCTCGTGTCTCTGTGTTTCTGCTCGTGTCTCTGTGTTCCTGCTCGTGTCTCTGTGTTCCTGCTCGTGTCTCTGTGTTTCTGCTCGTGTCTCTGTGTTTCTGCTCGTGTCTCTGTGTTTCTGCTCGTGTCTCTGTGTTTCTGCTCGTGTCTCTGTGTTCCTGCTCGTGTCTCTGTGTTCCTGCTCGTGTCTCTGTGTTTCTGCTCGTGTTTCTGCTCGTGTCTCTGTGTTCCTTCTTGTGTATGCATTATGATCCTCCCTGAGACATGATGACACCAACCCCCCTGCCGTCCTTGTCCCAGCTTCCCCCAGGCCTCTAACCAGACTCTGCTGGACAAGTTCAAGCGGCAGCATGAGGGCAACGGCTACATTGAGTTCCCCGCCGTCATGGAGCCCGCCTTCATCATCCGCCACTACGCTGGCAAGGTCAAATACGGGGTCAAGGTCAGTGTCTGACTGTCTGGGTCAACAAGAGCTTCATGTGTGTGTCATAGCGTCCTAGCTTAAATCATTCCATTGAGTGGAATGGAAATGTCTGTAGGACAAACTACTGTTTACTCTGGCAGGAATACTCCTGGAAAGGACCATGTGAAAAGAACATCAGAGCCAGCATGGTTCAGGTTAGCATGGCAGTGTTAAGGTTATAGGGGTCATCTCATATCTCAGAGGTAGTGCTTTCTTTTATTGGGGGGGGGGGGGGGGGGTAGTAGTTCAAGTCAGGCAAGATGTTTCATGCATTTGGTCATACAGTATGCTGTAGCTGACACACGCGCGCACACGCGCACACACACACACACACACACACACACACACAGTAATGGGCTGTGAAGACTTACACATACCTGTACAGGATGATTTGTTAATCACGCTCTTGGCCCAGTCCCCTGCTGCAGAGTCCTAAAACCCAGACCTCAGACTTGGCAACCAGGAATATATCACACAATGTGCAGGTCTGGGCAGTCGTGTTTCGCTCAACTGGTTTCTATGTCGTCTCCTGCGAACAACTCATTCAACCTGTTCATTTCCATGGGATTTACTATTGTTGTGTTTGGATGGAACAAGTCCAAGTAACATTTTACAGCTTGGTTGGAACCACATTGGCAATATATGAGGCATCAATCACTATAATTACCCTGCGGAGAGGAGCATTAAGAACGGTTTTAATTAGTGGTGTTGCAATCCAGTTCAAACGAAGTCCATCCTCTATGACACGGCTTCTTTAGTGACATGGTTTAGGAAACCTCAGGAGTTCTGCCATACCGTACACGAAGCTGCCTACCTGTTCCAATGAAAGTCTCACTAGAGAGGAAATTAAAAGCTGAAAGATGTATTTAAGCTGAGCTGAGCTTATATGTACGTTAAACTGAGGGTGAACTGAGTGCAATGCTTAGCTCTTCTCTCACTCTTTCTCACCCATACTCTCTCTTTCTCTGTCTCTCTCTCCTCTCTCTCTCTCTTACACGTACACTCTCTCCCCTGTTCTCCTTCTCTCTTTCTCGCTCTCACTCTCACGCACACTCTCTTTTTTTAAATCTCTGTCTCTCTATCACACTCGCGTATCCCCACACAGGACTTCCGGGAGAAGAATACGGACCATATGCGTCCGGACATCGTGGCCCTACTGAAGAGCAGCAAAAACGCCTTCATCTGTGGCCTGATGGGCATCGACCCCCCAGCCACCTTCCGCTGGGCCGTCCTCAGAGCCTTCTTCAGAGCCATGGTGGCCTTCAGGGAGTCTGGGAAGAGACACGTACACAGGAAGACTGGTGAGTGTGCTGCACACTGAGTCCTTTTCCCCCTTTAGGCTCCTGGGTCCTTTTCCCCCTTTAGGCTCCTGGGTCCTTTTCCCCCTTTAGGCTCCTGGGTCCTTTTCCCCCTTTAGGCTCCTGGGTCCTTTTCCCCCTTTAGGCTCCTGGGTCCTTTTCCCCCTTTAGGCTCCTGGGTCCTTTTCCCCCTTTAGGCTCCTGGGTCCTTTTCCCCCTTTAGGCTCCTGGGTCCTTTTCCCCCTTTAGGCTCCTGGGTCCTTTTCCCCCTTTAGGCTCCTTTTTAAAGGGAAATGTATATATTTTGTTCCTTCATATTCATCCTCTCCAGCACTACCCAAACATCAACATATGTGAATATTGCACGTTTCCCCTCCTCTCAAGGACATTTTTTTTGAGAGAGAAATGATGCACATCATTGCTGTGTATCATCGGATTTTAACCAGTTATGAGTAGGCATTGCCTACTAATTGGTTTGTTATTTTTAATCAAGCCTTAGTAGACAATTAGTAAGCAATTAGAAGGCAATGCTTACTCATAATTGGTTAAAATGATTGGTTAAAATGATGCACACCAATGATGTCATTGGAGAAAAAAAGATATTGCTATATTTTTTACTTCAAAAACATAGAAACGCATAATTTTCACACGTGGTGCTGTAGATGATGAAGTTGAAACATTTTGAAATGTCCCTTTAATTCAAGTACACAGGCATACAGAAGTTATGTAGCTGTAAATTATGAGGCGTGCGTGCGGGCGGACCCCAGTGCAGCCAGGGCACAGGCTTGTCCCATACCCCCCTCTGTTTGTATACTGTAGTGCGTGTGCCTAGTGCTGGTAGTACTGTCCTGCATTCAGTAGCTAGCTCTGCTACCTTCCGCTCTATATGACTGCCTTCTGTCCCTCAACCCTTTAGTCTACAGTGGTGCCTTCTGTCCCTCAACTCTTTAGTCTACAGTGGTGCCTTCTGTCCCTCAACCCTTTAGTCTACAGTGGTGCCTTCTGTCCCTCAACTCTTTACTCTACAGTGGTGCCTTCTGTCCCTCAACTCTTTAGTCGACAGTGCTGCTACCTCTTGTCTGCCTGCACTGAACATAGACACATTGACATTGTGATTCAGCCATATGAACTGTACACTCCTAGATAACCAACTATAGCCTTTTTGATTCCTCAACACACTTTGACATTGTGTAACTTCTAGCTTCCATGCTGACAAAGCAGTAAATTCTTGATTACTCATTCAGAAATGTGCTCACTCCAAATGTAAATGTAACACTGTGAAAACGGATCACTGGTGACATCATGATCTCCTAAAGCGGACAGCGTGTGAAGGAGGGGAAATAGCCTGCAGGTTAACTCTGTCACCGTTAGTCAAACTCACCCTCCTAGAACCACAACGGATCCCACCTCTGACCCCAACTGCAGTTTGAATGTGGTGTATATCCTCTCTCCTGAACGTCTGGCAGCTATCTCTCTTGTAGTCTGCTGCTCTTCATTCTTCCTGCTGTCTAATCTGTCTTTTCTCTCTTTCTTTTTTTGTTTGTTTTTTTTCTTCTCTTTTGTTTTGCTTCCCAAGGGCATGATCCCGCTGCTCCCTGTGCAGTTTTGTGCAGTGTGGATAGTTTTAGCTTTCTGCATCACCCTGTGCATCAGAGAAGTTTAGAGATCCTGCAGAGGTGCAAAGAGGAGAAGTACAGTAAGACTGCATTTCCCACAATACCCCTCTCTCCTCACTTTCATGCAACTGTGAGGGGTAACCGTAGGGGTGAGGTAGACCAACAGCATCAGACCAGAGACATTTTAGTAAATAAACATTGTGATGGAGTTGAATTATAGCGTTCTTTAGATATCATTTTTGTGAGGGGGAACTCATTTAAAACCCCAAGATCTCTTGTTTACTCTTCATTAAAATCAGTAGTTTAGTTCCACAGCATTTGTCATCTACCTGTAATGTCTAGATATTTAGTAGGTGAACCAAGAAGGCATAATGTTTCTATTCATCCTTCCATTAAATTAGATGCTTGTTGGTCTCCTCTCCCCCTCCCCCAATCTCTGCATGCACATGTATGTGTCTTAACAGCCAGTCTTGCATGTGATCTAGTATGTGCCTATGCTAGTCTCCCCCCCACCTTCTCACTAACTCTGTGATTGTGGGGCGACCCAGCACTGAACGGTCCTGTTAGCATGGTGACAGGCACTCTAACCTCCTGTTTAATCCACGCTGTGGTCTGGGGTAAGACACAGTAACACCACTAGTCTCCACCATCACCATCACAGACACATGCAGTGTTGTCACCATGTTGCCCTGGTGGCCCTGGCCTGTTACCCTGCCCTGGTACCTGCTCAGGGGCAGGGGGGCGTAGATCAGGGGTCAACTCACTGGTCCACCATGTCACTAGTCTGCACCCCCCCACAACACACCTCTAAATGAAATATAGAGAACATATAGCCTATCAGAGGGCATGGTTGTGCTATTACCGTATTGTTTGTTTATGCTTATCCTATTACCATATTTCAATCATCTCAGATCTACTTGAAGTGCCCACAGGTAGGGTCTAGGGGACGATCTGGAGGGTATGGTTTCCATGTAAGGGATGGGGGTTGGAGGGGTTTCCACCCGTCCCTCCATCTCTCCCTCATCTAACTAACCTATTCACACAGAAACCAATATCACTGTTCAATTGTTCTAGAAAAACACACAGGGTTTTTCAACATCAAGTCCACACCAGTTTTTAAGAGCTTGTAGCCAACTGTTTTTTCTTCTCTTTTCACCCTTCAACAGCCCCGGATAAAGCAGAACACACTGATGATACTGAAAACCATATAGCATACAGCCTTGAACCGGGTCTGAAACGAGTCGCTAGAATGTAGTTAACTTCAAATCACTTCCTCAGTGACGGAATGCTTTCTAGATGCTCTGTTTTCTCTCACTGTGTGGGATTGGCAGAGGTTTCACGACTTGAAGATGAAATGTTGGTGTATGGATTACATCATCTCCTCTGCCAACTGTCATAAGCCAATCAGATTGAGGGAAACCTCACAGCTGCCAAAAACACAGCCGTCACAGTTGTTGAAAAATGCTTTCCTGACAAAACCAGTTTGTTTTCTCCAAATGGAGGCCAACAATATCTCACTCAAATAGGTGCCTCTGAATTGAGTGTATGTATATTTTGGCTTCAGAGCTCCAATGGTTCATTTAAACATGATCCAGAAGCACCCATTGTTCTTTTAAATGCAACAATTATCAGCTCAATTATATTTGGATATTTGACCACAAAGTCATAGATTCTCCCCTCATGTATATCGTCATGCAATTCTTCATAGAATACCATCTTCCGAGAAAAGAGATGTTTCTTGGAATATCAGGATGATTCATGAAACATGGGTTTATATAAACATTTGGTTTTTGGGGAGGTAGAATCGTGGTTCTTAGTGTTGGACCTTCCCAATTATAAAAGTCATGTTTCCAATAACAGTCTTTAAGTGTTTGTCCATACAGTGAACTAAAACCCTCGTTAATCATTAGTCCAAACTAAACTGAGTAACGCTTCCAAAATGGATCTTCCAGACTTCCATAATTCTCACAACCACGCTAACAGCAGACAAACTCACTGTTAACCTCCATTATTTTTAGCACTATATAACCCGATTTAAATCAGACATTTGGATACATGTAACTGTCATTATGACATCATTACAACCAGAAACAGCCCAGTTCTGTCCACAGAGTTAGAACTAGTATTGTCCTGGGGTCTAACATTGGTCTGGGTTTGGCCTGGTCCATCTTTGCGTGTCCTCTCACCTTGTTGTGTTCTCCTCCTTCCCTGTCTCTCCCGGCTCAGGTGTGGTCAGGAAGAGTCTACGAACACCGCTGTCGGACCTGCAGGGCAGCAACACGCTCAACGAGAAATCTCCACGGTAAGACCACCTGTGTACTGTACGGTGTATGCTGAGGTATGTTGTAGCCTAGCGGTTAACAGCATTGGACCAATAACCAAAAAGTTGCTGGTTTGAATCCCTAAGCCGACTAGGTGAAAAATCTGTCGATGTGCCCTTGAGCAAGGCACTTAACCCTAATTGCTCCTGTAAGTCGCTCTGGATAAGAGTGTTTGCTAAATGACTAAAATGTCAAATGTTGACGATTCTGTACTAAGGAGTGTCATTGCTGAACACACTCCAGAGATTATCTACACTCCAGAGTGTCCAGGGCAATGACGCTCCCTAGTACAGAAGAGAAGGGTTGTTAAATAATGACGCTCCCCAGTACAGAAGAGGAGGGTTGTTAAATAATGACGCTCCCCAGTACAGAAGCAATGGGTTGGAGAAAAGTCTGACAAAGCTTTCAAATAATGAATAATGATTGTGCACTGACTCACATAACACCTTCCACTGCCCCCTAGAGCCCCATACCCCCTAATTAACCCCATAGTATGACATTACTGCCCCCTAGAGCCCTATACCCCCTAATTAACCCCATAGCATGACATTACTGCCCCCTAGAGCCCTATACCCCCTAATTAACCCCATAGCATGACATTACTGCCCCCTAGAGCCACATACCCCCTAATTAACGCCATAGCATGACATTACTGCCCCCTAGAGCCACATACCCCCTAATTAACGCCATAGCATGACATTACTGCCCCCTAGAGCCACATACCCCCTAATTAACCCCATAGCATGACATTACTGCCTCCTAGAGCCACATACACCCTAATTTAGCCCATAGCGTGACATTACTGCCTCCTAGAGCCACATACCCCCTAATTAACCCCATAG
Source organism: Salvelinus alpinus (assembly GCF_045679555.1). NCBI lineage: Eukaryota > Metazoa > Chordata > Actinopteri > Salmoniformes > Salmonidae > Salvelinus > Salvelinus alpinus. The sequence continues at coordinate 15,815,315 of NC_092090.1, forward strand.
CGTGACGTTACTGCCCCCTAGAGCCCCATACCCCCTAATTAACCCCATAGCATGACGTTACTGCCCCCTAGAGCCACATACCCCCTAATTAACCCCATAGCGTGACGTTACTGCCCCCTAGAGCCCCATACCCCCTAATTAACCCCATAGCATGACGTTACTGCCCCCTAGAGCCACATACCCCCTAATTAACCCCATAGCATGACGTTACTGCCCCCTAGAGCCACATACCCCCTAATTAACCCCATAGCGTGACGTTACTGCCCCCTAGAGCCACATACCCCCTAATTAACCCCATAGCATGACATTACTGCCCCCTAGAGCCCCATACCCCCTAATTAACCCCATAGCATGACATTACTGCCTCCTAGAGCCACATACCCCCTAATTAATCCCATAGCATGACATTACTGCCTCCTAGAGCCACATACCCCCTAATTAACCCCATAGCATGACATTACTGCCCCCTAGAGCCCCATACCCCCTAATTAACCCCAAAGCATGACATTACTGCCCCAGTACACAGCAAGTGGCAAAAGACCACCCTTAGAACAGTGCTTTTGTTACAAGAGGGCAAGTCTTGGACTGTTACACAAGTCCTGCTAATGTGATTTGGAGGAGGAGACACACAGACCCACACACACACACACAGAGACTCAGGGTTACTAAGTTAGTGCTAAAGCCCACATGCAGCTGTTTCCTGCATGATGTCAGGTCAGAGTTATGCGTTTCAGGAGATGGATAAATACTGGCTCTCGGCAGGTGTCTTCTCAGATGGACGCTACAGTACAGTACTGTCTGGGATCCAGAGGGGTACTCTGAAAACAAACATATTCTGTAGCCATTCCTCCTTGTGGCATACACAGCATTAGAGGAACGTTGTTTAAAAACCTTTACAGGATCGTTGGGTCCCCCACGGGACGGTTGAGCTAACGTTGTCTAGTGCGATTAGCATGAGGTTGTTAGTAACAAGAACATTTCCCAGGACATAGACATATCTGATATTGGTAGAAAGCTTAAATTCTTGTTAATCTAACTGCACTGTCCAATTTACAGTAGCTATTACAGTAAAATAATACCACTCTATTGTTTGAGGAGAGTGCACAGTTATGAACTTGAAAATGTATTAATAAACTGATACAAACATTTGAACAGAAATGCAATGGTTCATTGGATCAGTCTAAAACTTTGCACATACACTGCTGCCATCTAGTGGCCCAAATCTAAATTGCGTCTTGGCTGAAATAATACATTATGGCCTTTCTCTTGCATTTCAAAGATGATGGTAAAAATTTTTTTTTTTTAAACGCATGTTTTTTTCTTTGTATTATCTTTTACCAGATCAAATATGTTATATTCTTCTATATTAATTTCACATTTCCACAAAATTCAAATTGTTACCTTTCAAATGGTATCAAGAATATGCATATCCTTGCTAAAGGTCCTGAGCTGAGTTAGATTTGGGTGTGTCATTTTAGGTGAAAATTGGAAAAAAGTGGCGGATCCTTATTAAAGGGGGACAAGTATCCATATTTCAGAACTGGCAACTGAAACATTTCTTACTCCTTTTCATATTTCTAGGATTAGTCTCAAGTGTGGTCAGGGTGGAAACCTAATTTATTTCCACCAGGGCATTTTGTTTATATTGCTTTAGTGCTATAATTGTAATTCCCTAGGCAACAGAGTTATAGGTCTCTAGTTTAAATCATCAAAACTTATTGGGAGGCCTGTTTAAATTGGAAATATATCTCACCACCGAGTTTCAGGATTTACTCTGTTCTTTATATGAATTTTGGACCTGATTACTTCCTGTAGCTTGGCTAAAGTAGGTATTTTGGGTCTCTTCCATGACCTCTATGAAGAGAAATCTAAACAGGTCCTGCTAAGTCCAAACCAAGAGAGACAGCCATTTACACTCAGTCTTATTTTCAATCTGTCTCCACTGTCCAAACTATTCTTGGCTGTGAATGCACGAAACAGAGCAAAATATGTTTGAAATGTAAGCCATGTTTTTCCCCCATCGGTTTAACCACAAAATATTACAAAAACCATGGGATCCTAGATTGTGTCGTAAAAGCAAAATACTTTGAGACCTCACTGTTGTTTTACTATGACTTAGAAAATAAATACTTTGGTGTTCATTGTTTTTAATGCAAATTTAACCGTAAGACAAACGGTACAATCCGAAGACAAATGGCTTTGTCTACATTCCAACATTTGGCCTGACTCCCAACAACACTACTGTACTGTAAGTCTTCACCTGTTTGCCTTGCCTTGGATCACCCATGATGTCACCCCATGGACCCGTGTCTAACCTCTGACCCCGTCCTGCTTGTAGGAAAGACGGAGCCCCCACATTAGTAACATTTATATATGTACTCCCACAAGGATACTGTGTTTAACGTGTCGTTGTGTGTGGCCACAGACCCAGTAGGAGGTGGTGTATGAATCATTATGGGTCAGAGTGTGAAAACAAACCTCCCTCCCTGGCTGCTACGATAGCTTGCCGGGTGGAATCCATGATGGATGGCCTTCTCCTCCCTGGCTGCTGGGATGGATTACCGGGTGGAATCCATGATAGATAGCCTTCTTCTCCCCAGTCCTGATGGCTTGACGGGTAGAATCCATGATGGATATCCGTCTCCTCCCCAGTCCTGATGCAGTATATTACCAGTGGTTACTCAGAAGTGTCTTTCTCTCTCCTGACTCCTCCCCTCGGGGCTTAAGGGGTTTGGTGTTAGGGGGTTTGGTGTTAGGGTTTGACCGTTAACCGACCCGAGCCGCTGTGTTGATAGAAAAACCTGCTGTTTGTTCAGGCGCTTGGCTAAGATGACCAGGGTTTACCTTGAGGCCTGAGGCTTTACACTGCAGAACCTAGGGCTAGGATAGCATATCCCATTTGTAGTAGTGCTTAATATGTCTACAGGACATGAAATACAGTCAGTTGGTCAAGCATTTTCTTATTTAAGCTTTTTCCCAGCTCTTTCCAAGTTGTCCAGCTAAAATGAAATCTCTATATTTTCTCAAGGCATATTTTTAACTGTGGATTATTTGAAACTTCCTAACCAGGGATGGTGTGGGCTGGAATGGGCGTGGTGGGCGGCAGGGCCGCCTGTCATCCAGTGGGTCCAACATGGAAGAGGACGGAGGAATTTTTGTCAACTCCACCAGCAGCAAGCTCCTGGAGAGAGCCCACGGCATCCTCATGTGAGTGACTCAACACCTTAGTTTAACACCGGTCACCCACCCACCACCAGCACTCCTTAAGTTACTGTCAGGTCTGACTGTTTCTGTATCAAACCTCCTACACCACTCCTTAAGTTACTGTCAGGACTGACTGTTTCTGTCTCAAACCTCCTACACCACTCCTTAAGTTACTGTCAGGACTGACTGTTTCTGTCTCAAACCTCCTACACCACTCCTTAAGTTACTGTCAGGTCTGACTGTTTCTGTCTCAAACCTCCTACACCACTCCTTAAGTTACTGTCAGGACTGACTGTTTCTGTCTCAAACCTCCTACACCACTCCTTAAGTTACTGTCAGGACTGACTGTTTCTGTCTCAAACCTCCTACACCACTCCTTAAGTTACTGTCAGGTCTGACTGTTTCTGTATCAAACCTCCTACACCACTCCTTAAGTTACTGTCAGGACTGACTGTTTCTGTCTCAAACCTCCTACACCACTCCTTAAGTTACTGTCAGGACTGACTGTTTCTGTCTCAAACCTCCTACACCACTCCTTAAGTTACTGTCAGGACTGACTGTTTCTGTATCAAACATCCTACACCACTCCTTAAGTTACTGTCAGGACTGACTGTTTCTGTATCAAACCTCCTACACCACTCCTTAAGTTACTGTCAGGTCTGACTGTTTCTGTCTCAAACCTCCTACACCACTCCTTAAGTTACTGTCAGGACTGACTGTTTCTGTCTCAAACCTCCTACACCACTCCTTAAGTTACTGTCAGGACTGACTGTTTCTGTCTCAAACCTCCTACACCACTCCTTAAGTTACTGTCAGGACTGACTGTTTCTGTCTCAAACCTCCTACACCACTCCTTAAGTTACTGTCAGGACTGACTGTTTCTGTCTCAAACCTCCTACACCACTCCTTAAGTTACTGTCAGGACTGACTGTTTCTGTCTCAAACCTCCTACACCACTCCTTAAGTTAGTGTCAGGACTGACAGTTTCTGTCTCAAACCTCCTACACCACTCCTTAAGTTACTGTCAGGACTGACTGTTTCTGTCTCAAATCTCCTACACCACTCCTTAAGTTACTGTCAGGACTGACTGTTTCTGTCTCAAACCTCCTACACCACTCCTTAAGTTACTGTCAGGACTGACTGTTTCTGTCTCAAACCTCCTACACCACTCCTTAAGTTACTGTCAGGTCTGACTGTTTCTCTCTCAAACCTCCTACACCACTCCTCTTTAAGCCGTATTTTGGACTGGTAGAGAAGACGCAGTGTAGATATTCTTCTAAGTCCCTAAAACCATCTGCTCTCTTTTACCAGGAGAAACAAAAACTACAAATCAAAGCCCAGTCTTCCAAAGGTAAGCCACCTTGTTAAGCCACCTTGTTAAGCCACCTTGTTAAGCCACCTTGTTAAGCCACCTTGTTAAGCCACCTTGTTAAGCCACCTTGTTAAGCCACCTTGTTAAGCCACCTTGTGTTTAAACCTCTAGTGATGGTACTAGTGCTGACTCATACTGGCTGTGTGTTCTTCTCTGTTACCACAGCACTTGCTTGACGTCAAGTCCCTAAAGTACCTCAGCAACCTGACGCTGCACGACCGCATCACCAAGTCCCTCCTCCACCTCCACAAGAAGAAGAAACCACCAAGCATCAGTGCTCAGTTCCAGGTCAGTCAGTCCCCCTTAGGCACAGATCTGGGATCAGTGTATCTTTCCCAAATCATGCCCTTAATTAAATCCTGGCGGGCCATGAGGCTGCTGGCTTTTATTATATATTTTCAATTCATGTCCAATTACGCCCATTTAAGACCTAGACAACAAAGTGAGGAGAGTTCCTAACTAATCAGTGACCTTAATTGATCAATCAAGTGCAAGGGAGGAGCGATGACCCGCAGGCCCTCGGACTGGAGTTTGACACCTGTGTATCAGGGGATAAAATACAAAACTGACCTCAGATCAGTGGTTAGGGGTGACGTCACTCTACTCCACTTATCTGGGATGTGTATTGGAAGTGACCAGCTGAGTCCAGCTGACAGTATGGATGTTCTCTGGAACTCTGGGTGTTGTCCCATGAGCTGTCTGTTACAACCTCCTCCTTCCCTCCCTCTGTCTGTCTGGCTGTCTGTCTACTCACTGTCAGGTCCCAGCCTGTGACGTCTTTTTATTTTTATCATCCCACCCAAAAGACAACGATGACATCATGTCTGGGTGGGGGGAAAAGTACAATTTAATAGGCCATAAAAAGCATCTCTTGTCCAGAGCATCCCCATGTCTCTGTCACTTTGGAAACTAGTGTGATCCCTGATGATGAATGTTAAGCTCAGTTGAGCAGATTTGACCATGTCAAAAATAAAATAATTCTCCGGCACTTTTGTATACTTTTTAGCCAGTAGTTCTGAAAATACAAGCCAAAAGTGTTCCCAGAAAATTGCGTACTACATCACATATGTGCTACACGTCATTGCTCTCGCCCTGCTGTGTGTTCATCATATGCATCTTGCTAGCTGTCGCTCATATGGCGAGGGGCTGATGCTCATTGGTTGAACTCAAATTGCTCGACTATGTTGGGAATGTAGGGGAAATGGCGCAGCACACCTTCCAGAAAGAACAGTTACTTTCAAACTACGTTTTAAAAAGACTTAGTAGTCGCCAAAGTTCCGGAGCATGTCTTTAATAAAATAAAGGTAAATACTTAGAGAAGCTGGGGACTTCCATATTTAAGACCAGCTGAGTAGGCTGATGAAACAGAAGGGGACGTTGTCAACTCATCTCAGTTATGATCATCCCCTTTAACACAGCCTTAATCATCTCTCCATTCCCTCCCACCATCTTGTCTTTCTTAACTCCTCTGTTGTGTCTTTTCTCATGCCTGGCTGTCTCTATTGCTCCTGGCTCACAGTGGGGGAGGAGGAGTCCCAAATGACTCCCTATTCCCTACATAGTGCACTAGTTTTGACCAGGACCTGGAGTAGGGGGGCATTTGGGACGCAGTATGAGAGTAAAGAGGCGTGACCACCCCCACAACAACAATCCCTTATCCCCCAGCCCTGGCCTGTACTCTAACCCTCTCTGGCTGGCAGGAAGCCTGGGCAGAAGGCTGCGAGTGGTGACATCACTTCCCACATCCTGTTGTGTGGCTGATTGCTTTCATCTTCTGAGCGGAGTGTGGGCAACTGCATTCCTGGCCACCGAAATAGCCACACACACACACTCTCATACTCACATATATATACACATATACATACACACATATACAGTACCAGTCAAAAGCTTGGACAGACCTAGTCGTTCAATGGTTTTTCTTTATTTTTACTATTTTCTACATTGTAGAATAGTAAGACATCAAAACTATGAAATAACACATATAAAATCATGTAGTAACCAAAAAAGTGTCTATCGTCCCTCTCCTCACCCCAACAAATCAAAATATATTTGAGATTCTTCAAAGTAGCCACCCTTTGCCTTGATGACAGCTTTGCAAACTCTTGGCATTCTCTCAACCAGCTTCATGAGGTAGTCACCTGGAATGCATTTCAATTAACAGGTGTGCCTTGTTAAAAGTTAATTTGTGGGATTTCTTTCCTTCTTAATGCATTTGAGACAATCAGTTGTGTTGTGACAAGGTAGAGGGGGTTGACTGGTACTGTACATGCGCACACACACACACACAGCTTTGGCACTTATGTCATCAGATGGAACTCACCCTGTCTGTTTCTTGTTGTCCGGAGCTTGATTTATATTATCTTGTTTGATATTGTACATTTAATTATGTACAATACCTCCTCACCTCCTCACCCCAACCCTCCATGCTACAGCAGCTAACGACACACTAGCCTTTTATCCTAGACAGTCTTTTATTATGTGGTTAAAAAGGTTATAAAGATAGGACAACAATTTATTCACACCAGACAAAACCACTCCTCCCTGCTATAAAACCAACCAAACCAATGTGCCGTGTATTATTTTTGTCTGTTTATACGATGTTTTTATATGTTTTTGGTGACGTCAATGCCCTGGTATGTATTCACTAGGATCCAAGCGGAAGCAAACGAAACAGGGAGGGGCCTACCTGAATTTGTCCAATAGAAACGTTTTCCGTTTGGAGTAAACAGGGTTTTTTAAATAAAAGTTTTGGACTAATGATGGCACCCCTGATCTGTCCTACCACAGGCCTCTCTCAATAAGCTGATGGAGACTCTGGGCCAATCAGAGCCCTACTTTGTCAAATGCATCCGTTCCAATGCAGAGAAGCTGCCCCTGCGCTTCAATGATGGCCTGGTGCTCAGGCAGCTACGCTACACGGGTATGCTGGAGACTGTGCGCATCCGCCAGTCAGGCTACAGCATCAAGTACACCTTCCAGGTAAGCGGTTTTATACAGATGCACAGACACATACACAAACTCTCTCTCACACACACACAAACACAAACAAACAAACATCCTCTCACTGTCAACTGCGTTTATTTTCAGCAAACTTAAATATTTGTATGAACATTACAAGATTCAACAACTGAGACATAAACTGAACAAGTTCCACAGACATGTGACTAACAGAAATTGAATAATGTGTCCCTGAACAAAGGGGGGATCAAAATCAAAAGTAACATTCAGTATCTGGTGTGGCCACCAGCTGCATTAAGTACTGCAGTGCATCTCCTCCTCATGGACTGCACCAGATTTGCCAGTTCTTGCTGTGAGATGTTACACCACTCTTCCACCAAGGCACCTGCAAGTTCCCGGACATTTCTGGGGGGAATGGCCCTAGCCCTCACCCTCCGATCCAACAGGTCCCAGACGTGCTCAATGGGATTGAGATCCGGGCTCTTCGCTGGCCATGGCAGAACACTGACATTCCTGTCTTGCAGGAAATCACGCACAGAACGAGCAGTATGGCTGGTGGCATTGTCATGCTGGAGGAAGGGTACCACATGAGGGAGGATGATGTCTTCCCTGTAACGCACAGCGTTGAGATTGCCTGCAATGACAACAAGCTCAGTCCGATGATGCTGTGACACACCGCCCCAGACCATGACGGACCGTCCACCTCCAAATCGATCCCGCTCCAGAGTACAGGCCTCGGTGTAACGCTCATTCCTTCGACGATAAACGCGAATCCGACCATCACCCCTGGTGAGACAAAACCGCGACTTGTCAGTGAAGAGCACTTTTTGCCAGTCCTGTCTGGTCCAGCAACGGTGGGTTTGTGCCCATAGGCGACTTTGTTGCCGGTGATGTCTGGTGAGGACCTACCATACAACAGGCCTACAAGCCCTCAGTCAAGCCTCTCTCAGCCTATTGCGGACAGTCAGAGCACTGATAGAGGGATTGGGCGTTCCTTGTGTAACTCGGGCAGTTGTTGTTGCCATCCTGTACCTGTCGCGCAGGTGTGATGTTCAGATGTACCGATCCTGTGCAGGTGTTGTCACACGTGGTCTGCCACTGCGAGGACGATCAGATGTCCGTCCTGTCTCCCTGTAGTGCTGTCTTAGGCGTCTCACAGTACCGACATTGCAATTTATTGCCCTAGCAACATCTGCAGTCCTCACTTCTCCGTGCAGCATGCCTAAGGCACGTTCACGCAGATGAGCAGGGACCCTGGGCATCTTTCTTTTGGTGTTTTTCAGAGTCAGTAGAAAGTCCTCTTTAGTGTCCTAAGTTTTCATAACTGTGACCTTAATTGCCTACCGTCTGTAAGCTGTTAGTGTCTTCTCGACCGTTCCACAGGTGCATGTTCATTAATTGTTTATGGTTCATTGAACAAGCATGGGAAACAGTGTTTAAATCCTTTACAATGAAGATCTGTGAAGTTATTTAGATTTTAACGAATTATCTTTGAAAGACAGGGTCCTGAAAAAGGGGCATTTCTTTTTTGTTTACACACACACACACACACACACACACACGCACACACACTCTCTCATCCCTAATTTACCCCATCTACCAGTCTGTCTCACATCGTAGACATTAGTCAGTGTTAATCTGCCGGTCTTCTCTCCTAGAAGCACTCACATCGTAGACATTAGTCAGTGTTAATCTGCCGGTCTTCTCTCCTAGAAGCACTCACATCGTAGACATTAGTCAGTTAATCTGCCGGTCTTCTCTCCAGGAAGCACTCACATCGTAGACATTAGTCAGTTAATCTGCCGGTCTTCTCTCCTAGAAGCACTGCCATCGTAGACATTAGTCAGTGTTAATCTGCCGGTCTTCTCTCCTAGAAGCACTCACATCGTAGAAATTAGTCAGTTAATCTGCCGGTCTTCTCTCCAGGAAGCACTCACATCGTAGGCATTAGTCAGTATTAATCTGCCGGTCTTCTCTCCTGGAAGCACTCACATCGTAGACATTAGTCAGTGTTAATCTGCCTGTCTTCTCTCCTGGAAACATTTCAGTCACTCATTAGCGACCACGTTAACATTTTCCTTCTGTCCAAAGGTGTTGGGGACTCGAGCCCTGATGCAATTTCCTCTATTCCTCAGTAACCTCCGAGTCAAGTCCTCTGTTGCTCAGTAACCTCCGAGTCAAGTCCTTTGTTGCTCAGTAACCTCCGAGTCAAGTCCAACATCTGAGTCATTGTTTCCACTTCGTTCTGTGTTTCAGTTGGCTTGGTGATTGGGATCTGTTGTATGCAACTGATCGTGCTATTCATTGAGCGAACAAAGGCGTCTGCTGTAAGAAATTAATTGCTTGCGATTTGAAGTGATGGCCATGTTGTCTCGAAGACTTTAAGTTTGATGTTGTTTGTATGATAGTATAGTGGGACTATTAGGACAGTGCTCTTAAGTTAGGTGGCATTTGAATATGACTAGTTGGGTACAGTAATGTCACAATAATGTTATAGATTGTCTAGTGTCTAGCTTGTTACTGTACATTTAGCAAATCCTTCAGTTTTATAGTAGCATCACCTTTTATTTTCGTATATTGCTTGTCCTGTAAGGAACTGTTGAACTAGTGTTTACAGCTGTGGAAGCCAAACGTTAGATCACCGGGCAAAACCACTGTGATGGAACGTTTGTAATACACAACCTTGACGGTGAAACGAGAAGGAATGCCCCGCCCGTACGCTCATTAACTTACTCATAACACTAGCCAGTTTTAGCCTCAGCCTGACATTCTCATTTATCTGAATTCCCCTGACATAGTAGAGCTGCGGTCCTCTATGATGATGAAAAATATCGGGAGCGCGTGTCATCTTCTGAAGACTGTCCTGAGATCAGTGTGGAGAACAGGGCCTCTATAGTCTGTAATGAAACGCTCGGCCCTGTGGGGGTAATTGTAAAAACACAGCATCTGTTCCCCAGTCAGTCAGCCACACCCCTACGGCCTTCACCGGTTTCCCAGACTGCCGACTGTGTTGACATCAGACAACGGGCCTCCATTTGGGGGAGTGGGAGGAGGAATATGTTTTTGATGATGATAGTTAGTCTCCCTTTAAATATCACCATGGACTATCCCTAAAACCACATGTGCCTCGAACTGGATCTTGTCCTCCGTGTCGCTCCTGTAGAGTGAAGCAAAGAGATGTTCCTTTACAGACTGGCTGGTGATGTCACTTAGAAATGAACAGCGCCAATCCTCAGGGGCTGCAGTGTTTTGTGCTGCCTGCGACAGATTCAGACCAAGGGAGAGAAGGCCAGCTGATCAGTACAGGGCCATAGAGAAGAGTCAACCAGTAGACACCGTGGCCGTTGAGGACCGCCTCCTACATTTATAATAACCGTTTTTTGTGTGTGTTTCTCCTTTTCCCTCTACTTGCCTGGCAGGATTTCGTCCGTCACTTCCGCGTGCTGCTACCCGAGGGCACCAGTGCCACCCAGGAAGGCATCGGACAGTACCTGGGCCAGGTGGACCTTGCACCCAATGGATACCAAGTTGGCAAAACCATGGTACTATTCACCCTACTGCCTGACTACAGTAGATTAAAACCATGGTACTATTCACCCAGCTGCCTGTCACTATAGTAGATTAAAACCATGGTACTATTCACCCAGCTGCCTGTCACTACAGTAGATTAAAACCATGGTACTATTCACCCAGCTGCCTGTCACTACAGTAGATTAAAACCATGGTACTATTCACCCTACTGCCTGACTACAGTAGATTAAAACCATGGTACTATTCACCCAGCTGCCTGTCACTATAGTAGATTAAAAGCATGGTACTATTCACCCAGCTGCCTGTCACTACAGTAGATTAAAACCATGGTACTATTCACCCAGCTGCCTGTCACTACAGTAGATTAAAACCATGGTACTGTTCACCCTACTGCCTGTCACTATAGTAGATTAAAACCATGGTACTATTCACCCAGCTGCCTGTCACTACAGTAGATTAAAACCATGGTACTGTTCACCCTGCTGCCTGTCACTATAGTAGATTAAAACCATGGTACTATTCACCCAGCTGCCTGTCACTACAGTAGATTAAAACCATGGTACTATTCACCCAGCTGCCTGTCACTATAGTAGATTAAAAGCATGGTACTATTCACCCAGCTGCCTGTCACTACAGTAGATTAAAACCATGGTACTATTCACCCAGCTGCCTGTCGCTACAGTAGATTAAAACCATGGTACTGTTCACCCTGCTGCCTGTCACTATAGTAGATTAAAACCATGGTACTATTCACCCAGCTGCCTGTCACTATAGTAGATTAAAACCATGGTACTATTCACCCAGCTGCCTGTCACTATAGTAGATTAAAACCATGGTACTGTTCACCCTGCTGCCTGTCACTATTGTAGATTAAAACCATGGTACCTTTCACCCAGCTGCCTGTCACTATAGTAGATTAAAACCATGGTACTGTTCACCCTGCTGCCTGTCACTATTGTCGATTAAAACCAAGAGGAATGGATAAAATGGGGACTTTTTAGTCAAGGTATCAACAACTGTATCCAATTGTCTTGTTTTCTGTAGTATATTGTACCCCCATGGGGATATGAGGATTTTCCATAAGGCACTGATCTGTTTTATTTTACAAATTTAGACTAGCCTTCTATAGAAACGTTTGTGTCCAAACGCACATCCTTAAAACACAGGTGCTGGGCTAATGAACTATTCTACAACAGAACAGACAGGCCTTGCATTGTCCTTATAGCTAGAGGAAAAAATGGTCCGTCGTGTTTGTCTTCATGAGTGGTAGTTGACATCAGTTTCAGTCTCCACAGGGGTGGTGGAGATTCGGCCCTGCTTTAGGTTATTGAACTTAGTTAAATATAGAGACAGAAAAATATGGAGCAGTGACATTATATTACCAGCACTGTAGTCTTTCTGGGAGACAGGATGTTATAAAGAACATACCCAAAGTACGGACAGTACCTCTGACACACAATAGATGGGTCCAGCACTATTCCTTTGGTTTGATGTCTATAATTAGCAGCCCATAGCTCCCATACCTGAAATTCTTGTTGCTCCTGTGTCTGATCATCCAGGGAGGGGGATTACTTGAACAGTGAGAGTATGTATGTGTGTATGATGTGCCACTCATTGTGTCCACTGTCAGGTGTTCCTGCGGGAGGTGGAGCGTCAGCAGCTGCAGGCGTTGCTCCACAGGGAGGTCCTGAACCGTATCGTCACGCTGCAGCGCCGCTTCAGGGCCCTGCTGGAGAGGAAACACTTCATCAGTATGAGACTGGCTGCTACAACCATCCAGGTAACCACCGTTCCCTTCTCATAGCCTCATCACCCAGGGGCAGGGACAGTCTCCTTCTTATAGCCTCATCACCCAGGGGCAGGAACCATCCCCTTCTCATAGCCTCATCACCCAGGGGCAGGGACAGTCTCCTTCTTATAGCCTCATCACCCAGGGGCAGGAACCGTCCCCTTCTTATAGCCTCATCACCCAGGGGCAGGAACCGTCCCCTTCTTATAGCCTCATCACCCAGGGGCAGGAACCGTCCCCTTCTTATAGCCTCATCACCCAGGGGCAGGAACCGTCCCCTTCTTATAGCCTCATCACCATGGGGCAGGGACAGTCCCCTTCTTATAGCCTCATCACCCAGGGGCAGGAACCGTCTCCTTCTTATAGCCTCATCACCCAGGGGCAGGGACAGTCCCCTTCTTATAGCCTCATCACCCAGGAAAAATGAGTGGGCACAGGGCACCAACCCTGGTCCTGCTACAGGGGTTTACTGGCTTTTGTTTCATTACAGATGCATGGTCCTGTTACTGGGGTATGAAGGCTTTTGTTTCATTACAGTTGCATGGTCCTGTTACTGGGGTATGAAGGCTTTTGTTTCATTACAGTTGCATGGTCCTGTTACTGGGGTATGAAGGCTTTTGTTTCATTACAGTTGCATGGTCCTGTTACTGGGGTATGAAGGCTTTTGTTTCATTACAGTTGCATGGTCCTGTTACTGGGGTATGAAGGCTTTTGTTTCATTACAGTTGCATGGTCCTGTTACTGGGGTATGAAGGCTTTTGTTTCATTACAGATGCATGCAATCAGGGTCTTGGTTAGTTGAATCAGGTGTGTTAGCGCTGGGCTGGTAGAAAGTCTGTACACCCTGTTCTGTGGCTCTCAGCACCGTAGTTGGTGATATTAACTGTGTAAATGATCTATAGTACATCCAGGCTTGATACGTAGGAGTTTGTTTGTATATGTGATATTTATTTTGTATTTAGTAAATGGATTTAAGTGGGAAATAATGTTATTGAACTGAGGCAGGAATGCTTCTCAGCCCAATGTTATGTGTCAGGCCTCATCTGTGCAATCTGCTCAGCCCGGTTTTGATGGGCCAGCAAGATATTTAATTTGTATGTGTTATGGAGGGATGTTTAGATCCAGAGCTCTTTCAGTAATCCTACAAAATCCCACAATTTATTTTTGTGGAAAATTCTGTGAATTAGCTAAACTATTTCTCTTGACCGTTCCTCAACTTTGTTTTGGATGTCATTCAACTTTCACGATCACAATCTAAGACTCATACCAGATATTTGATCCTAGTAATTATGCAATTGTTGATTCAGTTACGTTACAGTATCCAGCGGGAACCAAACACTAAGTCCTTTCATAAACAGGGACATTGTTGTACTAGAGAAGTTGGCTATGAATGGGAATGGATTTAACACACGTCGAGGATCGCTACTTCAGGGTTTTCACTGGGCCTGTTTCGCTTTAGATCTTTCAGACCTTGGTGTAAATGATCCAATCACTTATATTGATCAACTAGCACAGTTGGTGAGGTGATTAGTAGAGTGAGGTGTGGTGCCTGGTTGGAATGAAACTTTGAAATGCTTCTGGCACTCCAGGATCAAATAAAAATTTAATAAATATTTATTGGTCGCGTACACAGTTTGACAGATATTATAGCGGGTGCAGCGAAATGCTTGTGTAACTAGATCCTAACAGTGCAGCGAAATTGGCAAACAAGTACACAAATAATAATAATCAAAAACTAGAAAGAAGAAATCAGGAATGTCAGAGCTAATCCAGTATACACTATCAGTTATCCCAACTAATCCAGTATACACTATCAGTAATCCAAACTAATCCAGTATACACTATCAGTTATCCCAACTAATCCAGTATACACTATCAGTTATCCCAACTAATCCAGTATACACTATCAGTTATCCCAACTAATCCAGTATACACTATCAGTAATCCCAACTAATCCAGTATACACTATCAGTAATCCCAACTAATCCAGTATACACTATCAGTAATCCCAACTAATCCAGTATACACTATCAGTAATCCCAACTAATCCAGTATACACTATCAGTTATCCCAACTAATCCAGTATACACTATCAGTTATCCCAACTAATCCAGTATACACTATCAGTTATCCCAACTAATCCAGTATACACTATCAGTTATCCCAACTAATCCAGTATACACTATCAGTTATCCCAACTAATCCAGTATACACTATCAGTAATCCCAACTAATCCAGTATACACTATCAGTAATCCAAACTAATCCAGTATACACTATCAGTTATCCCAATTAATCCAGTATACACTATCAGTAATCCCAACTAATCCAGTATACACTATCAGTAATCCAAACTAATCCAGTATACACTATCAGTTATCCAAAAGCAATCTGTGTATTTACACCTAAAATATCTACTTAAGAATATGTACAGCAGTAGATATATTACAGTGAGCTATGTCAGGAATCCAGTATATAGATATTCAGTGTGAATAAACAGTATAACAAAATGCAATGTTCAGTAGTAGATATATTAGAAAGAGATATGTGAAGAATACATTATATGAATACACAGTGTGAAAAACAGTTTAAAAGAAACAGAAAACGAAACAAAAAATTAACTAAATGGATCAGGGCATCTACACTTGCTACCCCCCTTTTAACCCTTTAATGTTTCCCTGTTGAACACTTCTCCCTTCCCTGCTTGGAGAGGGACTCGTATTATATCAGTTTACACTCAAACCGCCTAATTGGTCCTTTGGAAAGAGACTCGGGTGTTTTGGCTTTGTCTGGTTGAAAAGAAAAAGAAATCGAATCAATGTGTAGATTCAGGATTGGATGTTGCTACAGAGGGATGGACTCAAATCCAATAAACATCAAATTCCATCATACTATAAATGCGGTAACATCCACAGCTCTGATCTCACCTACAGCGTCGTCCGGGTTTGGCTGGGGTAGGCTGTCATTGTAAATAAGAATTTGTTCTTAACTGACTTGCCTAGTTAAATAAAGGTTAAATAAAAATAAATACTTCCCCTCACACAGAAATGGTGGCGTGCCTACCAGTCCAAGCAGGAGGATGACTACAACCCAAGCATCCAGGAGGGGGCAGCCTTGTGCATCCAGACAGCTTGGCGGGGGTACAAGGAGCGCTGGAGGTTCGGGCTGTGGCGGGATGCGGCCCTGCTGCTGCAGAGGGAGTGGAGGGCGTTGCTGAAGCGGCGAGAACGGGAGGGGGCGGCACTCGCCATCCAGACAGCCTGGCGCTGCCACATGGCCAGAGAGGCCTACCTGCGACTGCGTGGCACCATGGCGCTGCTACAGGCAGCGGGCAAAGGCTACCTGGCCAGACAAAGGTAAACTAATGTGAAGTGTTGCAGAAAGTTTTAGAGCAGACGTGGTTCTCCACATGACATGAGAGTGAATAGTCTGTTCTAGCATTTCTGGATGCTTATGAATGATCATGGAAATCAATATGAAATGCCATGGAACATTTGATGAAGGCAGTGTTGCCACAGAAGACCAACTGAACTTCCATGCCTCCATAACTTCAACGCATTGATGGAAACATTCTTGCAATGAGATTAGAAATTGCTGCAAAGTTAATTCACTGTACTTATTGGTCATAATTCTATATCCAATCCTCCTCCACGTCCAGTCGTAACTGGTGACGTGCTCGTATTCATGGCCTGCCAGCTAAAAAGTCTCCTGTTCAGATAATGTTGTTACATAAACACCCAGAACAAAGTAGCAACAGTCAGCTGAGCTAGAGGAGGACATTCTCCCATAAGGCTGCCACTTTCAGTTGACACATTCAACAGGAAGAGACTGTGATATGTTTTTAAGTGTCTAGTCTGTCTTGTGTCAAGGAACAAGGAATTAAGACTCAATGAAGGTGTGCTGTTGCCTTGTGATTGGTTTAGCTGTAACCATGCCTACTTGATTGACAGCTTCGTGCATTTGAAGGAGCAGAGACTGAGGGAGAAAGAGCAGAGGCTGAGGGAGAGAGAGAGTCAACAACAGCAGCAGCTGCTGCAGAATGGACAGATGTGCCTCTCGCCAGAAGAAGATGATCAGCCAGTGAGGATCATGGGCCTGGACCTGAGCACATGGGAGGACCGCTCATACAAGGAGCGGGAAAGGAGCATCCAGAGACTGAACAGCCATGAGGAGAGGGTAAAAGAGGGACGAGGTGTAGAAATAGGAGGTGAGGGAGGAGTGGCGAGGGCCACAGAGAGCTCAGGTAGGGCCCAGTCGGAACCACCGCCAGTTTCGTCGACAGCCTCTGTGGTGGTGAGAGAGAGGACCAGGACCCTGGACGAACCCTGCCAGAAGACCACCAGGGCCAAGAGGGAGAGCCGGAGGATGAGGGAGCTGGAGCAGGCCAAGTTCAGCCTGGAGCTGCTCAAGGTGCGGGCCACGGGCAGTGGTGGAGCCTCGTCCCCCTCTGAAGAGAGGCGCTGGTCGGCCGAGCTGACCCCCACCACCACCCCGCCTCGCCGCTCCCCCCAGGGACCCGGAACCCCCGACAGCCAGAGCTCCAAGGGCAGCTTCGAGCTACTCAGCATGGATGACGAGATACTCAGGGAGAGGGCACCTTTGGCGGATGAGGAGGAGCTTGGTTCCCCCCTCTCTTCTGAAGTGCAGCTGGAGCAGGCCCCGGATGTCAGCCTCGTGTCGAAGGAGTCTCCCAGGGCTTCTGTGTCCGATGCCGCCTCCCCACCTCCAGACAGTCAGAGTCAGGCCAAGCTAGAACCGGCTGCCGCCTCTCCACCTCCACCCAAGATAGAGAACTACCTCCCTACCTTTTACGTTCCGTCAACTGATGGCAGCTTGGTCATCACCCATCGTCTTAGCGATGACTCCTCGCGACCCCTCGAGGCCGATACCACTAGTACCACCATCGTCACCAAGCCGCTCAAGTCAATCAAACAAAGGCGGGAATCGTCACGGCGACCCGTGGTTGTGGTCATCAGCATGCAGAAGGAAACCCCCCTGGATCAGGAGGAGCTCGGTGGTGCCGTCATTCGTCTTCCCCCTGTAGAGGTTCGTGACGGGTCGGCACAAACCGGCGAATCCCCTTCATCGCCACGGCTACCAGTCCCTGCACCCGTTCCACCACTAGATTCTGCCCCAGTCATCCCCATCTCTGGCCCCACCCGTGTCCCGGCTGCCAACCAGTTGGTCCTGGAGAAGCTGGAGCGACTGAACGAGGAAAAGGAGGAGAGGCAGCGGCACCTGCAGCAGCAGAACGAGCGGGAGATGATGGACCAGATCCGGAAGCAGAAGGAGGTTCTGGAGAGACAGCGGCACCACTTCGCCCAGCACGAGAGGGAACTGTTGGAGAAGCAGAGGGGTGAGGCCCTGGTCAGGATCCAGCAGAGCCGGCAGGGAGGGCCCCCCCAAGACAGGAGTGCAAACGCAGCTACCTCTACCAGGCCCCTTAGACCCAGCTCCCTTCTCATCGAGAGAGCCCCGGCTCTGGCTCCACCCTCCAGGACCCAGTCTGTGTCCGCTGCCCACGCATACCTCTCTCCTCCTGGGCCGATGGACACCCAGAGTGTCCCCATGCCCCATCCTGAGCCCAAGGCCCAGCCCAACAAGGCCCAGCCCAACAAGGCCCAGCCCAACAAGGCCCAGCCCAACAAGGCCCAGCCCAACCAGGCCCGGCTCCCTCCACCTCCCTCAGCCCCCAAAACAAAGACCAGGGATGGGAGATCCATTGCGGATGGCTGGGCGCCGAATTTGACCCTGGAGTCCAGAGAGGGCGGGGGAGGAGGAGCCAGAGGGAGGGTTCCCAAGAAGGCCCCAGCTAATCAGGGCACCAGCATCAGCATGACTGACATGTCGGAAAACATCTTCTTTGCGCCCAAAGACAGAGTGCCGTTCTCTAAGTGAGTATTGAATCCAGCTATGGAGTTATCATGTACTGTAAGTGTCTTTACCACCCAACTAGACATGGAGTTATCATGTACTGTAAGTGCCTTTACCACCCAACTAGACATGGAGTTATCATGTACTGTAAGTGCCTTTACCACCCAACTAGACATGGAGTTATCATGTACTGTAGGTACCTTTACCACCCAACTAGACATGGAGTTATCATGTACTGTAGGTACCTTTACCACCCAACTAGACATGGAGTTATCATGTACTGTAGGTACCTTTACCACCCAACTAGACATGGAGTTATCATGTACTGTAGGTACCTTTACCACCCAACTAGACATGGAGTTATCATGTACTGTAGGTACCTTTACCACTCAACTAGACATGGAGTTATCATGTACTGTAGGTACCTTTACCACTCAACTAGACATGGAGTTATCATGTACTGTAGGTACCTTTACCACCCAACTAGACATGGAGTTATCATGTACTGTAGGTACCTTTACCACCCAACTAGACATGGAGTTATCATGTACTGTAGGTACCTTTACCACCCAACTAGACATGGAGTTATCATGTACTGTAGGTACCTTTACCACCCAACTAGACATGGAGTTATCATGTACTGTAGGTACCTTTACCACCCAACTAGACATGGAGTTATCATGTACTGTAGGTACCTACCCAATTTGTAAGTCGCTCTGGATAAGAGCGTCTGCTAAATGACTTAAATGTAAATGTTAAATGTACCTTTACCACCCAACTAGACATGGAGTTATCATGTACTGTAGGTACCTTTACCACCCAACTAGACATGGAGTTATCATGTACTGTAGGTACCTTTACCACCCAACTAGACATGGAGTTATCATGTACTGTAGGTACCTTTACCACCCAACTAGACATGGAGTTATCATGTACTGTAGGTACCTTTACCACCCAACTAGACATGGAGTTATCATGTACTGTAGGTACCTTTACCACCCAACTAGACATGGAGTTATCATGTACTGAAGGTACCTTTACCACCCAACTAGACATGGAGTTATCATGTACTGTAGGTACCTTTACCACTCAACTAGACATGGAGTTATCATGTACTGTAGGTACCTTTACCACCCAACTAGACATTGATACACATGGGAGATTATTCCTAAGAACGTATATGTCATACATCATTCTTAACCTCTGAAAAGAAACCAAGAGCCCTAATAGATGCATAGTTCACATAAAGGTTATAGAAGTTAAAAAAGCATAGAAATAGCGCACATAGCACCAATATACCGCTTCTTAGACTTGCTTTCAATGAGAATGACAGATCTATAATTCACATATCTATGTGAAGTTGGTCAGGTCGCTCTAAAAGTTACATATTGCAGCTTTAACCCCCTCTTCATTCCCTGACTCAATGACTATGTGTTTTAGGTTTGACAAGGAGAAGCCTGTCAATCAAGAGAAGCCTGTAGCAGTCCCAAAAGAGGGCCCCTCCTCAAGCACCAAGCCCACCATAGGACTGAAAACACAGGAGGTGAGTGAATGGCAGAACCGGTAGCATTTGTCATAATGTTTGTGTGTATTTGCATGTCCATATCAAATAATCAGACTGATAAATAAATATTGTGTTTATGTTTCTGTATATGTTCTAAGGGTTTGCGTGTGTTTACATATGGAGCAGCGTCGTCCAGGTTAGGGGAGGGTTTGGTCGGGGTAGGCCATCATTGTAAAATAAGAATGTTTTCTTAACTGACTTGCCAAGTTAAATAAAGGTTAAATTAAAACATTTTTAAAAAATACATATCCTAGAGAGAGAGAGCGTGAGACCGACAGAAGAAAAAGATGGCGACACAGAGAGAAAGTTGCACAGATTGAAAAGGGAAACATCGGGGCATCCAAGACCCTGTCTAGTATCCACAGGTCCTAAAGAGGAAAGCCGCGTTCATTGGCCTGTTTGTGAGTGTGTTTCAACTGTTGTTATATCGTTTTTGGTCAACCAGGTCAGCAGGGCGGGCCACAGAAAGAAAGCCCGCATGGCACGGACACGCTCTGACTTTCTGACCCGCACGCCGACCTCCTCGCTGGGGTGCGAGTCGGAGGAGGACGAGTACGACGGAAAGCCCCCCCTCTCCTCCCCTCCCCCCTACGCCAAAACCATCCCTAAACAGGAGTCCTTTGAGTGTTTCAGTGACTCAGAGATGGTAAAGAAAACAGACCCATACCTAAACCTCGGCCTACACCCCAATTCAACTAATAGAAATTCACATTGGGACGGCCATCTTTTTTCCCTGCTGTTAACCCTCTTCAGCACTGGCTGGGTAGACCTGTGCTACCGAGCAACTCAACTAAAACAACCTACGCTTTAACTCGATTTTTCCTCTTCCTCCGAGCATAAACTGTTTCAACGATGCTAACACACTCTTCTCTTTAAAACCCGATCAAAGTTCTAGCCTAACTTAGCCTGTCTCCTCACTTCTTCACAGCCCAGAAGTGATACTCTCCTTCTCCTTTTTCCTCTCTGTCAGCATAATCAGCCATGGCATGTGTTACTGTAGCTTGTTAGCCTGTTAGCGTTCTCTTCTCACCAGTAGCCCTGCTCTCTGACCGAACCCTGGGATCCTGGGTTGAAGGTCATCGCTCAACCTTGACCTTCCTCCTGATGATTAATTAACACACATTCCTGAGCTCTTTACTTGAGCGTAACATAAACTTTATTGTGTTATCTGGCTATCCATGTTAGCTATACTGCTAGTCAGGTATGCTAATGAAAAACTGTGAGCTATAGACCGTTAGACTTGAGTACAACTGACAACTCAGGCTAGTGGAATTGCTACATTTTGTCAAGGAATCCATTGTTGTACTGCCATCTACTGGCGTGGGGGAAAATCCTCCCGTCTCCTGGGAGATAGGAAAACGTAGATGTAGAGTAACACGACTTCAGTTAGTACTGTAGATATCGAAAAGTCTCTTTTAACTGTCATTTCTATTTATGTATGATGTCATTGACATTGTGTCATTCATTGGTGTTTCAGCCTTCCACCAGCTCTGAGGAACAGAAGAAGATACAGAAGGCCATGTCATCTGGAGATCTGGCCAAAGTTGACACGATACGCAAGAACGCCCAGTCAGATGGAAGGTTTGTTCCTGTCATGGTGTCCATTGTAGTCATTTTAATACAGTATACACTGAGTGTACAAAACATTACGAACATCTTCCTAATATTGAGTTGCATCCCTCCCTTTTGCCCTCAGAACAGCCTCAGTTCGTCATGGCATGGACTCTACAAGGTGTCGAAAGCGTTCCGCAGGGACGCTGGCCCATGTTGACTCCAATGCTTCCTACAGTTGTGTCAAGTTGACTGGATGTCCTTTGGGTGGTGGACCATTCTTGATACACATGGGAAACTGTTGAGCGTGAAAAACCCAGCAGCGTTGCAGTTCTTGACACACTCAAACTGGTCCGCCTGGCACCTGCTACCAGACCCCGTTCAAAGGCACTTATATCTGTTGTCTTGCCCATTCACCCTCTGAATGGCACACATACACCATGTCTAAATTATCTCAAGGCTTAAAATTCCTTTAACCCTTTAACCTGTCTCCTCCCCTTCATCTACACTGATTGAAGTGGATTAAACAAATGGCATCAAGAAGGGATCATAGCTTTGACTTGGATTCACCTGGTCAGTCTCATGGAAAGAGCAGGTGTTCCTTAATGTTTTGTACACTCAGTGTAGATAGCAGTGATAGCCTCACTTGATTTCTTGGTTAGATTCCTCAATAATAATCAAAAGTAGTCAATCCTCAATAGAAATGGCTTTTGGAGGATTATGAAGGTTGGATCACCAACCGTGTCAAGCTGTGATTTCAAGCCATGTGCTGTAGCTGTTAGGGTTTAGGTTAGGGTTAATGAAGCTGTGATCTGTCTCTCCTATCACCAGGGTTAGGGTTAATGAATCTGTGATCTGTCTCTCCTATCACCAGGGTTAGGGTTAATGAATCTGTGATCTGTCTCTCCTATCACCAGGGTTAGGGTTAATGAAGCTGTGATCTGTCTCTCCTACCACCAGGGTTAGGGTTAATGAAGCTGTGATCTGTCTCTCTTATCACCAGGGTTAGGGTTAATGAAGCTGTAATCTGTCTCTCCTACCACCAGGGTTAGGGTTAATGAAGCTGTGATCTGTCTCTCCTATCACCAGGGTTAGGGTTAATGAAGCTGTGATCTGTCTCTCCTATCACCAGGGTTAGGGTTAATGAAGCTGTGATCTGTCTCTCCTACCACCAGGGTTAGGGTTAATGAAGCTGTGATCTGTCTCTCCTATCACCAGGGTTAGGGTTAATGAAGCTGTGATCTGTCTCTCCTATCACCATGGTTAGGGTTAATGAAGCTGTGATCTGTCTCTCCTATCACCAGGGTTAGGGTTAATGAAGCTGTGATCTGTCTCTCCTATCACCAGGGTTAGGGTTAATGAATCTGTGATCTGTCTCTACCCCCACTAGGGTTAATTAATCTGTGATCTGTCTCTACCCCCACCAGGGTTCAGGTTAGGGTTAATGAAGCTGTGATCTGTCTCTCCTATCACCAGGGTTAGGGTTAATGAAGCTGTGATCTGTCTCTCCTATCACCAGGGTTAGGGTTAATTAATCTGTGATCTGTCTCTCCTACCACCAGGGTTCAGGTTAGGGTTAATTAATCTGTGATCTGTCTCTACCCCCACCAGGGTTCAGATTAGGGTTAATTAATCTGTGATCCGTCTCTACCCCCACCAGTGTTCAGATTAGGGTTAATTAATCTGTGATCCGTCTCTCCCCCCACCAGGGTTCGTGGTAAGATGCGTTTCTGGGGCAAGACGAAGCAGGGTGAGAAGAAGTCGTCCAGAGAGAAGCTGTTCTGTGGAGGTGACTCCATGGATGCAGATGACGGAGACACGGGGCCACTGCTGGGAGAAGGTGGGTGAGGGTTAAAGGTCATTGTGGGGTGCAGCAGGTTTAACTGTCAGAAGACACAGTGAAGATCACCACCAAACTTAATAAGGGAGTGTAGAAGACTTGAACGAAAGGCGTTAGACTTACTATGCTGCTACTCTGTCTCTCTCTCCATCCCTCCCTCCCAGCAGGACAGGATTACATGTCACCGACTCGTAGTCCAGACCTGACCCTGGAGCGGGGGACCAAGGAGTTCAAGGAGAACAAGGAGCCCTCACCAAAAGTGAAGAGGCGGCGTAGCGTCAAGATTAGCAGTGTCGCCCTAGAGCCTGCCCAGTGGGGGAATGATGCACTGCAGATCCTCACCTGCACCAACGACTACAGGAGCATGAACGACTTCCTCATGAAGAAGGTACACACACACAGACACACACACACACACCCACACACCCACACACAGACATGCACCCACACACAGACACGCACCCACACACAGACACACACACACACACACACACACCCAAACACACCCACACACACACACACACACACCCAAACACACAGAGACACGCACCCACCCACACACGCACCCACCCATACACACACAGAAATATGCAGACATATGCACAGTGGTGTAAAGTACTTATGTAAAAATACTTTAAAGTACTACATAAGTAGGTTTTTAGGGTATCTGTACTTTACTATTTATATTTTTGACAACTTTTACTCCACTACATTCCTGATTTAAATTTTTACTCCATTTATTTTACCTGACACCCAAAAGTACTCGTTACATTTTCAATGCTTCGCAGGACAGAAAAATGGTCCAATTCAAGAGAACACGTGGTCATCCCTGCTGCCTCTGATCTGGCAGACTCAATAAACACAAATGCATCAAAAATAAAGGAGGACCAAGGCACTCTTCATATAATTAATTAAAATGCCTTTATTAGTATGGCATGTTCAATAGAAACAATTTTTTTTTTAAACCGAGCGTTTCGGCTGCATGGCCTTCGTCAGGGAGTACAAAAAAAGAGAATACAATGTCCTCTTTTGAAAGGCTTTTCCAATTAGCCCTAATTAGAAGAGGGAGTGGTTACCAAATTGGACACACCTAGTAAGCAATAATATACACATTAAAAGGTGAAATACTGTAGCTATGTTATCATAAGCATACAACTCCAAGCTAGAAGTATCAGGACACTTAGAAAGGCAGTTCTAACCTTAAATATGACTGGGAGGAGTGTCAAGAATAAGAAAGCAATATATTCCATAGTACACTAGAACACAGCAAAACATGAACAACAGTCTAAACATAGCTGAGGGCAATTGAGCAAAATGTCCACTAGATGACAGCAAATGGACCTATCACGACCCTACAGGAAGGGTGAGAAATCCATATCTTCATTTAAACACAAATGCATTTTTTATAAATTATGTTGGAGTGTTTGGAGTGTGCCCCGGGTTATCCGTACATTTTTAAAACAAGATAATGGTGCTATCTGCTTTGCTTAATATAAGGAATTTGAAATAATTTATACTTTTTCTTTTACTTTTGATCCATAAGTATATTTACAACCGAATACTTTTAGATATACATTTACTCAAGTAGTGTTTTACTTGAGTAACTTTCTATTAAGGTACCTATACTTTTACTCAAGTATGACAATTGGGTACTTTTTCCACCACTGCATATGCAGACTCGCACACATGGA